>NW_027094091.1:1404845-1567912 GCF_029207755.1 Chamaea fasciata | reverse complement strand
CCCAGGGGTCACCAGATGTCCCCAGATGTTCCCAGATGTCCCCAAGGGTGGGAATTCCAAGGCCACGGAAGGAAACGTCGGAGCACAAAAGGAGTTTGGTGACCGCGGTGGTTTATTCACCAATTTAAAAAAAAAAAAAAATTTAAAAAAGAGATTTTTCCCGATTTTAGGAAAGGGGGATCCGGTTTTATGGAAGGGGGATCCAAAGTTGGGAAAGGGGGATCCGGATTTAGGAAAGGGGGGATCCGGATTTAGGAAAGGGGGTTCCAATTTTGGGAAAAGGGGATCCGGATTTAGGAAAGGGGGATCTGAATTTAGGAATGGGGGGATCCGGTTTTAGGGAAGGGGGATCTGAATTTAGGAGAGGGGGTTCCGGTTTTATGGAAGGGGGATCCAAATTTGGGAAAGGGGGATCCGGATTTAGGAAAGGGGGATCCGGATTTAGGAAAGGGGGATCCAATTTCAGGAAAGGGGGATCCATATTTAGGAAAGAAGGATTTGGTTTTAGGAAAGGTGGATCCGATTTTAGGAAAGGGGGATCTGGATTTAGGGAAGGGGGATCCATATTTAGGAAAAGGGGATCCAGTTTTAGGAGAGGGCATCTGGTTTAGGAAAGGGGGATCCAGATTTGGGAAAGGGCGATCCAATTTTAGGAAAGGGGGATCCAGTTTAAGGAAAGGAGGACCCAATCTTAGGAGAGAGGGATCTGATTTTAGGGAAGGAGGATCCAGTTGCAGGAAAGGGGGATCCGATTTTAGGGAAGGGGGATCTGGGGGGAGTTCGGGGTCACAGGGCCGTGCCCTGCTGGGGCCCTTTGCCCTCGCGCGGGTAGAACTCGGCCAGGATATTTTCGGGGATTCGTTTCAGGAGCTGCTTGGGGAAGATCCTCAGGAGCTGCCAGCCGATGTCCAGGGACTCAAAAACGCTCCTGTTCTCGTAGGGACCTGTCCAAAGTGGGGATGAAAGGAATTTAATTGGGAAATTAATTGAATAATTTAATCGAGAAATTATTTAATTCAGGAATTTAATTTATTTTCTGTTAGAAAGCAGCAGAAATCAAAAAAGGAATTTTATTTAAAATTCGTTCAGCCCTTTAAGGCGTTGACTGACCTCTCCCATGGGCTGAGTGAGAAAAAAGAAAAACAACACCCGTTGTTGTGAGGAAAAATAATATTGTTTACGCAGAGTCGTTTTGAGGAAAAAAAAACCCAAAAAACTGTTAAAAAGTTTCCCTTGGGAAAAAAAATAAAAAATAAACAAACCTGTTAAAAGATTTTCCTTAGGAAAAAAAAAACTATTAAAAAATCCCTTAGAAAAAGAAAAAACTGTTAAAAATTTTTCCTTAGGAAAAAAAAAAAACTGGTAAAAAAATTTCCTTTAGAAAAAGAAAAAACTGTTCAAACTTTTCCCTTTAGAAAAAACGTTCAAAAGTTTCCCTTTGAAAAAAAAAAACCACCAAAACACAATAAAGAACAAACCTGTTGAAATTTTCCCTTAGGAAAAAAAAAAAAAAACTGTTAGAAAGTTTGCTCTGGAAAAGAAAACTGTTAAAAATTTTTCTCTTAGAAAAAAAATCGATTAAAAAGTTTCCCTTAAAAAAAAAAAGTTAAATATTTTCCCTTAGGAGAAAGAAAAAAAACTGTTAAAAAATTTCTCTTAGGAAAAAAAAAAGTTTAAAAGTTTCCCCTTTGGAAAAAAAAAAAAAAACCCAAACGGTTAAAAAGTTTCAAAATGTTGTTTACACAAAATTGTTTTGAGAAAAAAACCCCAAAAAACTGTTAAAAAGTTTCCCATAGAAAAAAAAAATTGTTAAAAAATTTTCCCTTAGAAAAAACCCAAACTGTTAAAAATTTGTCCCTTGGGAAAAAAAACCTGTTAAAAATTTTCCCTTAAAAAAAAAAACCTGTTATAAGTTTCCCTCAGAAAAAAAAGAATTAAAATTTTCCCTTAGAAAAAAAAAAGTTTAAAATTTTCCCTTAAAAAAAATTCCTGTTAAAAAGTTTCCCTTAGATTAAAAAAAAAAACTTTAAAAAATTTTCCCCTAGAAAAAAACCTGTTAAAAACTTTCCCTTCTAAAGAAAAAAAAAAAACCTGTCGAAAAGTTTCCCTTTGGAAAAAAAAAAAATGTTAAAAACGTTTCAAAATATCGTTTGCGCAAAATTCTTTTGAGAAAAAAAACCCCAAAACAAACAAAAAACTGTTTAAAAATTTCCTTTAGGAAAAAAAAAGTTTAAAAACTTCCATTAGGAAAAACAAAACAAAACAAAAACCCTGTCAAAAAGTTTCTCTTAGGAAAAAAAAAAAGAAATTTTAGAGTTCTCCCAGATCCCAAATTCCCGATTTCTGGGGTCCCAAACTCACCCTGGGAGATGAAATTTTGGGATTCCTCTCCCAGATCTCAAATTCCCGTTTTTCCAGCCCCAAACTCACTCTGGGAGACGAAATTTTGGGATTCCTCTCCCAGATCTCAAATTCCCGATTTTCCAGCCCCAGACTCACCCTGGGAGACGAAATTTTGGGATTCCTCTCCCAGATCCCAAATTCCCGATTTTGCGGCCCCGGACTCACCCTGGGAGACGAAATTTTGGGATTCCTCTCCCAGATCCCAAATTCCCGATTTTGCGGCCCCAAACTCACTCTGGGAGATGAAATTTTGGGATTCCTCTCCCAGATCCCAAATTCCCGATTTTGCGGCCCCAAACTCACTCTGGGAGACGAAATTTTGGGATTCCTCTCCCAGATCCCAAATTCCCGATTTTGCGGCCCCAAACTCACTCTGGGAGATGAAATTTTGGGATTCCTCTCCCAGATCCCAAATTCCCGATTTTGCGGCCCCAAACTCACCCTGGGAGACGAAATTTTGGGATTCCTCTCCCAGATCTCAAATTCCCGATTTTCCAGCCCCAGACTCACCCTGGGAGACGAAATTTTGGGATTCCTCTCCCAGATCCCAAATTCCCGATTTTGCGGCCCCGGACTCACCCTGGGAGATGAAATTCTTCTCGAACTTGTGCAGGAACTCGAGGTAGAGCAGGTCGTCCGCGGACAGGGCCTCCTCTCCCACCACGGCCTTCATGGCCTGCACGTCCTTCCCGATGGCGTAACAGGCGTACTGCGGGAATTCCGGGAATTCCCAGGGGTGGAGAGTGGGGTCAGGGAAAATCCCAGGAATTCCAGGGATGGAGAGGAACGGGAAATGACACCACAGCCCCGGCCAGGGTCACCAAAGGTCACATCCCACCAGCGCAGGTGGATCCAAGGCCAGCCCAAGCTGGACAAGGATCACAAAACTGGGAATTCCGGCCCAGCCAGGAATTCCTGCCCAATATTCCACAAAAAATCTTCCCCTTTTTCCATTCCCTGTGTCCTGTCCCTCCAGGCCTTGGCCCCAGCCCCTCTCCAGCTCTCCTGGAGCCCCTTTGGGCACTCTGAGCATTCCCGGGATTTTTCCCTTCTCCAGATGAACGTTCCCAGCTCTCCCATCATCCCTGACCTCATCCCCTCATTCCCAAACTCTGACTTTTTTTGGGGGTGGGAATGATCCTTTTCAAGGATAATACAGTCATGGATGAATTTATGGATTTCTGGATGGATTCCCTGGATTCTTCCCTTCTCCAGGGGAACATTCCCAGCTCTCCCAGAGCAAAAGAGCTCCAGAATCTTGGAATGGTTTGGGTTTGGAAAAGACCTTAAATCCCATCCCATTCCACCCCATCCATGGTCAGGGACACCTCCCACCGTCCCAGGTGGATCCAACCTGGCCTTGGGCATTCCCAGGGATCCAGGGAAATCTGGGAATTCCAGCCCAGCCCCTGCCCACCCTCCCAGGCAGGAATTGCTAATTCCCAAGATCCCAGCCCAATGTCCCCTTTCCCAGTGGGAAGCTATTCCCTGTGTCCTGTCCCTCCAGGCCTTGGCCCCAGCCCCTCTCCAGCTCTCCTGGAGCCCCTTTGGGCACTCTGAGCATTCCCGGGATTTTTCCCTTCTCCAGATGAACGTTCCCAGCTCTCCCATCATCCCTGACCTCATCCCCTCATTCCCAAACTCTGACTTTTTTTGGGGGTGGGAATGATCCTTTTCAAGGATAATACAGTCATGGATGAATTTATGGATTTCTGGATGGATTCCCTGGATTCTTCCCTTCTCCAGGGGAACATTCCCAGCTCTCCCAGAGCAAAAGAGCTCCAGAATCTTGGAATGGTTTGGGTTTGGAAAAGACCTTAAATCCCATCCCATTCCACCCCATCCATGGTCAGGGACACCTCCCACCGTCCCAGGTGGATCCAACCTGGCCTTGGGCATTCCCAGGGATCCAGGGAAATCTGGGAATTCCAGCCCAGCCCCTGCCCACCCTCCCAGGCAGGAATTGCTAATTCCCAAGATCCCAGCCCAATGTCCCCTTTCCCAGTGGGAAGCTATTCCCTGTGTCCTGTCCCTCCAGGCCTTGGCCCCAGCCCCTCTCCAGCTCTCCTGGAGCCCCTTTGGGCACTCTGAGCATTCCCGGGATTTTTCCCTTCTCCAGGGGAACATTCCTCAGCTCCAGCCCTCGGAACATCTCCAGAACCTCCTCTGGAATCGCTCCTCACCCTCCCGAATTTGGGATCCGGGAGCTGGAGCAGCTCTGCAGGTGAGGCCTCACCTCATCCCTCCCCAGACAGGGGGACAGGACGACCCTGAAGTGACAAACCCCCGGGTGTCCCCAAGGCCTCACCAGCTGGTTGGACACGTCCCCGTGGTCCTTCCTGGTCATCCCCTCCCCGATGGCCGATTTCATCAGCCGGGACAGCGAGGGCAGGACGTTGATGGGCGGGTAAATCTGCGGGCGTGAGAGCGACCCCGAATGTCCGGCCAACCCCATCCCGGCGTTCCTGGGTGGGGTCCCGGCCCTGGTGGGTTCTGGAACCATCCATGGTCCCACCCTTGGAGGCGGGAAGGGGTTTGGGGACGCACCTGGCGGTTGTGGAGCTGCCGGTCCACGTAGATCTGGCCCTCGGTGATGAAACCCGTCAGGTCGGGGATGGGGTGGGTGATGTCTGGGGCGAGGGGACAAAAGGGTTTGTGAGACCCCAAAGCGGGGCCGGCAGCTCAGGGGGACACGGGACATTGATATTGTCACATCTGTGGGGTCACCGGGGCAGCGCTGACACCGCTGGGGTCAATAGGGTGGGTTTTGGGGTCACCTCCATTGTCCTGGATCTGGGGACACCAAATAGGAGGGGATGGGGTGGCTTGGATGGCCCAGAGAGGTTTTGGGGTCACCTCCATTGTCCTGGATCTGGGGACACCAAATGGGAGGGGATGGGGTGGCTTGGATGGCCCAGAGGGGTTTTGGGGTCACCTCCATTGTCCTGGAGCTGGGGACACCAAATAGGAGGGGATGGGGTGGGTGATGTCTGGGGTGGGGGGACAAAGACCCCAAAGCGGGGCCGGCAGCTCAGAGGGACACGGGACATTGTTATTGTCACATCTGTGGGGTCACCGGGGCAGCGCTGACACCGCTGGGGTCATTAGGGCGGGTTTTGGGGTTTGGGGTCACCTCTTGTCCTGGAGCCGAGGACCCCAGATGGGAGGTGATGGGTGGCATGGAGAGGTTTTGGGGTCACCTCACTGTCCTGGTGTAGGGGACCCCAAATGGGAGGGGATGGGGTGGGTGATGTCTGGGGGATAAAGGGGCTGGTGGGACCCCAAAGCGGGGCTGGCAGCTCAGAGGGACATGGGACATTGATATTGTCACATTTTTGGGGTCACCAGGGCAGCACAGCCCCATGGTGGAGGGTTTGGGGTCACCTCCCTTGTCCTGGACATGGGGACCCCAAATTGGAGATGTTAGGGGTGGCTCGGATGGCTCAGAGGGCTCTTGGCGTCACCCCCTTGGTGCCGGTGACCCCAAACGAGAGCAATTGAAGCGTTGCAGGTGACACGACGAACTCTCAGGCCCTAAACCACCCCAGCGGCTCCCCGAAAACGAGGTCACACCAAAACAATCTGGGGGTTCCCCAACCCCGCCATTTCCCGGGGCGGGGAAATCCCGATCTCCCGGCGTTATTCCCGCTTTTCCCGGCCCCCGCTGACCGTCGTTGGGCATGGTGAGGATGGGGATCTGGGTGATGGAGCCGTTCCTGCCCTCCACGCGCCCGGCGCGCTCGTAGATGGTGGCCAGGTCGGTGTACATGTAACCGGGGAAGCCGCGCCGGCCCGGAACCTCCTCCCGGGCCGCCGACACCTGCCCGGTTTAAAGAGGGGTCAGGGCGCCCCAAAAAACACCCCAAAAATCGTGGGAGGAAAGAGGGGCACGAGCAGCCAAAAATCCCGGGTGGGATGGGTGTCCCAAAACCCCCCAAAAAACCTGGGAACCCCACCCCAGGCACCCCAAAGCCCATGGAAACCCCAGGTGTGATGAGAATCCTCAACGCCCCGGACACCCCAAAACACCCCGGGCACCTCAAAGAACACCCCAAAAACCACGGGAGGAACGAGGGACACGAGCACCCAAATATCCCAGGTGTGCTGGGCGTCCCGAACACCCCAAAAAACGTGAGAACCCCACCCCAGACACCCCAAAAACCACGAGAGGCATGAGGGACACGAGCACCTGAAAACCCCCAGGTGTGCTGGGTGCTCCAAACACCTCCAAAACCATGGAAACCTCAGATGTGATGGGAATCCTGAGCACCCCGGACACCCCAAACACCCCAAAACCCCCAAACTCCCCAAGAACCACGGGACCCCCAGGGGTCCTTGTCACCCTGAGCACCTCAGGCACCCCCAAAGTCCCCAAGAACCCTGAGAGCCCCATCTGTTCTTGTCACCCTGAACATCCCAAAGCCCCCAAGGACCCCCAGCTGTCCCTGTCACCCTGAGTACCCCAGGGTGTCCCTGGGCTGTCCCTGTCACCCCGGGGTGATGCCGAGATGTCCCTGTCACCCCAGGGGGACCCCGGGCTGTCCCTGTCACCCCGGGGTGATCCCCAGATGTCCCTGCCACCCCGAGCACTCCGGGGTGACCCTGGGCTGTCCCTGTCACCCTGAGCACCCCAAGCCCCCCCAGCTGTCCTTGTCACCCCGGGGTGACCGCGGGCTGTCCCTGTCACCCCAAGCACCCCAGGGTGTCCCTGGGCTGTCCCAGTCACCCCGGGGTGATCCCCAGCTGTCCCTGTCACCCCGGGGTGACCCTGGGCTGTCCCTGTCACCCTGGTCACCCCAAGCACCCCCAGCTGTCCCTGTCACCCCGGGGTGAACGCGGGCTGTCCCTGTCACCCTGAGCACCCCAAGCCCCCCCAGCTGTCCCTGTCACCCCGGGGTGCCCCTGGGCTGTCCCTGTCACCCTGAGCACCCCAAGCACCCCCAGCTGTCCCTGTCACCTCGGGGTGACCCTGGGCTGTCCCTGTCACCCTGAGCACCCCAAGCACCCCCAGCCGTCCCTGTCACCCCGGGGTGACCCCAGGCTGTCCCTGTCACCCCGGGGTGACCCGGGGCTGACCTCCCGGAGCGCCTCGGCGTAGGAGCTCATGTCGGTCAGGATGACCAGCACGTGCTTCTCGCACTGGTACGCCAGGAACTCGGCCGTGGTCAGCGCCAGCCGCGGCGTGATGATCCTCTCGATCCTGGGAGACACCCCCAATTAGCCTGATTAGCCTAATTAACCACCCCCCCCTCCTCCCCGAGTTTTGGGGTCCCCAGGAAGGGCAGGGGGAGCCAGGAGAGAGCCCCCAAAAAGTGATCCGGGTGGGATTGGGATGGGAGGGTCCTAGAGGGAGGAGAGGGAGAGGGAGGAAAGGGAAAGAGAGAGCAAAAGAAAGGGAGAGGGAGAGGAAGGAAAGGGAGAAGAGAGAAGGAGAAGGCAAATGGAGGAGAAAAGGAGGAGAGAGAAGAAAGAAGGAGGGAAAAGAGGGAGAGAGGAAAGGTAAAGGAAAGTGGAGGAAAACGGAGGAGAAAAGGAGGGAGAAGAGAGAAGGAGGAGGAAAAGGAAAATGAAGGAAAATAGAGGAGGAAAGAAAGAACAAAGGAAAAAGGAAAAGAGGAGGAGGAGGAGAGGGAGGGGGAAGGAAAAGGAGGGAGGAAAAAAATGAGGGAGGGAGGAAAGGAAAAGGAAAATGGAGGAAAACGGACAAGAAAAGAAAGAGAACGAAGGAAAAAGGAAAAAGGAGGAGGAGGGAGAAAGGAAAGGAAAAGAAGGAAGGAAAAGAATAAGAAAGGAAGTAAGAAGGAAATATAATAAAGGAATATAATATATTAATAAAATATAATAAAGGAATATAATAAAGGAATATGAAGGAAAATGGAGGGAAAAAAAGGAAAAAGGAGGAGGAGGGAGATGGAAAAGGGAGAAGGAGAAAAAGAGAAAGAAGAAGAAGAAAGGAAAAAATAAGAGAGGGGGGAGAAGGAGGAGGAAGGAGAAAGGAAAAGGAGAAGGAAAACGAGAGAAGGAAGAGGAAGGAGGAAGAAAGAGGGAAGAAAAAGGAGGAGAAAGAAGAAGGGAAAATGAGGGGGGAGGAGGGAGAAGGAAGAATGAGGAGAAAAAAAAAGAGAGACAAAAGGAGAAAGGAGGAGGGAGGAGGAAAAAAGGAGAAAGAAAAAGGAGAATGAGAGAGGAAAGAGGAGGAGGAAGAAAAAGGAGGCAAAAGAAGGAGAAAGAAGGAGGAGGAGGATGGAGAAGGAGGAGTGAGGAAAAAAGTGGGAGACAAAAGGAGAAAGGAGGAGGAGGAGAGAGAAGGAGAAGGAAAAAAGGAGAAGGAAAAAAGGAGAAGGAAAAAAGGAGAAGGAAAAAAGGAGAAGGAAAAAAGGAGAAGGAAAAAAGGAGAAGGAAAAAAGGAGAAGGAAAAGAGGAGAAGGAAAAGAGGAGAAGGAAAAAAGGTGGAGAACGAGAGAGGGAAAAGGAGGAGGAAGAAAAAGGAGGCAAAAAAGGAGCAAAAAGAGGAGGAGGGAGAAGGAAGAGAAAGGAGAAGGAAAAGGAGAAAGGAGAAGGAAAAAAGGAGAAGGAAAATGAGAGGGAAGAGGAGAAGGAAAAATGAGGCGAAAGAAGGAGAAAGAGGAGGAGGAGGGAGAAGGAAAAGAAGAAGGGAGGAGGAGGAGGAGGAGGAGGAGGAGGAGGAGGCAGGGCTGCTCCTCACGTGGGGTCGTTGGCCAGGTTGAGGAAGAGGCACACGTTCTCCATGGAGCCGTTCTGCTCAAAGTCCGACTTGAAGAACCGCGCAGTCTCCATGTTCACCTGCTCGGCGGGCGGGACACGTGGTCAGGGGACACGGGGACAGGGCGGTTCTGGGGTCACCCGGGTTGTCCCATCGCGTTCCCCACTCACCCCCATGGCGGCGAAGACGATGGCGAAGTTGTCCTCGTGGTAATCCACCACGTCCTTGGATTTCTTCACCAGCCCGGCCTGGCGGCAGATCTGAGCGGCGATCTGAGCGAGGGGACAGGGACGGGGACAGGGGTGGCAGCAGGGACACCCCAGAGCGGCCATGGCCCCCCTGGGACCGGGACAGGGCCCCACGGGTCGGGGGCCAGCGGGGTGTCCCCTCTTTGCTGTGTCCAGCTTGGCCTGTGGTCACTCCTGAGTGGTCAGCGCTGGTTTCCATCCCATCCCAATCCTATCCTGTTCCAATCCCAAACCCATCCCAATCTCATCCCAACCCCATCCCAATCCGATCTCAATCCCAAACCATCCCATCCCATTATCACGTCATGTCCCATTTCAATCCAATCCCAATCCCATCCAAATCCCAATCTCAATCGCATCCCAATCCCAAACCCATCCCACCCAATCCAATTCCATCCCAATCCCATCCCTTCTCATCCCAATTCCATCCCAATCCCAGTCCCATCCCACCCCAATCCCAAACCCATCCCATCTCAATCCCGTCCAAATCCCAATCCCTCTCCCAAATCCCATCCCACCCAATCCAATCCAATCCCATCCCAGTCCCAAACCCATCCCCATCCCAATCCCAATTCCAAACCTATCCAATCCCTTCCCATCCCAATCCCAATTCCATCCCAATCCCAATCCCATCCCTTCTCATCCCAATTCCATCCCCATCTCCATCCCAATCCCAATCCCAATCCCATCCCAATCCCAAACCTATCCAATCCCTTCCCATCCCAATCCCAATTCCATCCCAATCCCATCCCAATCCCACTCCAGAATTCCCAGCCCCTCCCGCTCTGTTCCCTCTGTCACAGCCACACCCGTGGGGACATCAGAAACAGCTGGAACTCCCCAACCCTTGGATTTGGGGATCCCAGATCCTGCCCCACACACCGCACAGGGATCGCTGCGCCAGCGGGGAAACTGAGGCACGAGCCGCCGGCAGCTTCCCGCCACCGGGAGAGAGGATCCCACCTTCCCAAAGCCCTCCATCCTCCTCCTCTTCCCACAATCCCACCTCGTTGTGGGGCAGCCCGGCGGCCGAGAAGATGGGGATCTTCTGTCCGCGGGCGATGCTGTTCATGACGTCGATGGGAGAGATCCCGGTCTGGATCATCTCCTCGGGATAGATGCGCCCGTGGGGGTTGATGGGTTGGCCTGGAGCGGGAAAAGGAGGAATCATGGGATAGTTGGGGTTGGGAGGGGACATCCAGGATGGATGGATGATGGATGGATGATGGATGGATGATGGATGGATGGGTGATGAATGGATGGATGATGGATGGATGGTGGATGATGGATGGGAGATGGATGATGGATGGATTGATGGATGGATTGATGGATGGGTGATGGATGGAGGGATGACGGATGGAGGGATGACGGATGGATGATGGATGTGGATAAGGGATGGAGGGCTGTGGTGACACCACCAGCCCGCTGTGGCCATCAGGACACGGTGTCACCCCCATTTCCAGGCCCTCCCCAAGCCCCTCCCACAACCCCACCCAGCCGGAGCCATCACCGTTGATGTCCAGGAAGTCCTCGGCCATCACCGGGGGGCCGCTGTCGATGGGTTTGGCGGAGCCGTTGAACACCCGGCCTGCGGGGACAGAGGGACTGTCCCTACCTGAGGCCACCAACCAGGGGTGGCACCTGCCGGTCCCGTGGCCCTGGGGCACGGTCCCCATCCTGGGACACCCCACCCACCCCCAGAGGGGACACAGGGACCGGGGTGCTGTGGGGCAGGAAGTGTCACCTGTGGGCGGGGTGACACCGCAGCCCCTGCGGCAGGAAGATGCCAGCACGTGGGGACAAGAGCCACACGTCCCCTCCGTGTGCCCAGCCACCTTCGTCACCCTGTCCCCATCCCCAGCCACTTCCATCACCCTGTGCCTGTGTCCCCATGTCCCCATCACCTCCCCCTTGGGTTCTCTCAACTCCTGGGCAGGGGATGGCACCGAGACCCTCAAACAGGCACAGGGGACTTTGTCCCCATCACCCCGTCCCTGTGTCCCCATGTCCCCGTCACCCTGTCCCCATCCCCAGCCACTTCCATCTCCCTGTCCCCGTGTCCCCATGTCCCCAGCCGCCCTCATCACCTCTGCCTTGGGGTCCTCGGTTCCCAGGCAGGGGGTTGACACCGAGACCCCCATACAGGGGTGGGAGACCTTGTCCCCATCACCCTGTCCTTGTGTCCCCATGTCCCCAGTCACCTCTATCAGCCTGTCCCCAAGTCCCCAGCCACTTCCATCACCCTGTCCCCACGTCCCTATCGCCCTGTCCCATGTCACCATCACCCCCATCACTCTGTCCCCGTGTCCCCATGTCCCCAGTCACTTCCATCACCCTGTCTCTGTGTCCCCTTGTCCCCATGTCCCCATCACCCCCATCACTCTGTCCCCGTGTCCCCATGTCCCCAGTCACTTCCATCACCCTGTCTCTGTGTCCCCTTGTCCCCATGTCCCCATCACCCCCATCACTCTGTCCCCATGTCCCCATGTCCCCAGCCACTTCCATCACCCTATCTCTGTGTCCCCTTGTCCCCATGTCCTCATCACCCCCATCACTCTGTCCCTGTGTCCCCATCACCCCGTCCCCGTGTCCCCGTGTCCCCAGCCACTTCCATCACCCTGTCTCTGTGTCCCCTTGTCCCCATGTCCCCATCACCTCCCCCTCGAGGTCCCTCGACTCCTGGGCAGGGGATGGCACCGAGACCCCCATACAGGCACAGGGGACAGGAAATTTGTCCCCATCCCCGTGTCCCTCCCGCAGTCCCCAGCTCGTGGCTGAGCGGGGTGCCACCAACCCCCTCCCCAAAGCCGTCCCCGGGGAGGTGACACGGCCTCGCCGCTCCCTCTCAGCCTCATCGACCGCCTGGGAGAGGCGCGGTGGCATCGATCGACCGGCGACAAAGGCACGCTTCCCCGAGCTCCCCCTCCGCGGGGACACGGGGACACGTCAGCCGTGTCACAGCGCATCAGGGTGATGGCAGCGCCGAGCGCCGAGCGCGAAAGGTCAGCGGCCACCGCAGCGGCGACTCCCGGGGGACACCGAGAGCGGGGGGGGACTCCCCCCGCCCGCCCGTTGCGCTGCCCTTTGAGGGACCGGGACGGGATGGCGGGGGACAAACGGTCACCGAAGGGACAGGGCCACCCCCGCGGCCAGACCCAGAGTGACCCCCGCGGGGTCTGGGGAGGGGGGTTGGGGGGCAGGGGGGGATCTCAGCTGGAGCCCAGAGTGGTTGTGGGGGGAAAGGGACATGAAGTCCCGTGGGTGTCACCTCCCTGCCGTGGGGACACCTTGCGCTGTCCCAGGTGGCTTCAAGAGGTGTCCAGGCTGGCCTGGGACACTGTCGGGGGGGGGGGGGTGACACCGGCAGGGGTGGGGTGACACCCCCGGGAATGGGGTGACACTGTCAGGGGTGGGGTGGCACCTCCTGGGATGGGGTGACTCTGCTAGGGGGGGGGTGACACCGCCAGGGGTGGGGTGACACTGTCAGGGATGGGGTGACACCGCCAGGGATAGGGTGACACCTCCGGGGATGCGATGAAACCTCGGGGATGGGATGTCACTTCCAGGGATGGGGTGACACCATCAGGGATAGGGTGACACTGTTAGGGGCGGGGTGACACCTCGGGGGATGAGGTGACACCTCCAGGACTGCGGGGACGTTTTCAGGGATGCGGTGACACCTCCGGGGATGGGTGGCATTGCCAGAGATAGGGTGACATTTCCGGGGAAGGGGTGACACCGCCAGGGGTGGGGTGACATCGCGAGGAATGCAGTGACACTTCCAGGAATGCGGTGACACCACTAGGGATGGGGTGACACCGTCAGGAATGGGGTGACATTGTCAGGGAGGGGGTGACACCGTCAAGGATGGGGTGACACCGCCAGGAATGGGGTGACACCTTCAAGGATGAGGTGACACCACCAGGAATGCGGTGACACCACCAGGAATGGGGTGACACCGCCAGGAATGGGGTGACACCGCCAGGGATGAGGTGACACTGCCAGGGATGCGGTGACACCGCCAGGGATGCGGTGACACTCTCAAGGATGAGGTGACACTACCAGGGATGCGGTGACACCGCCAGGGATGCGGTGACACCGCCAGGGATGAGGTGACACCACCAGGAATGCGGTGACACCGCCAGGAATGGGGTGACACCGCCAGGGATGGGGTGACACCGCCAGGGATGGGGTGACACCGCCAGGGATGGGGTGACGCTTTCAAGGATGAAGTGACACCACCAGGAATGCGGTGACACCGCCAGGCATGCGGTGACAGCCCGCGGGGAGCGCTCCCCCTCTCCCTCAGGTGACCGCCACCCCTCGGAGGTGACCCGGGGACATCCCCAACCCCACAACCCGAACCCCCCCAAAACCCCCCAAAAAACCTCCCGGGGCCACCCGGCGCTCACCCAGCATATCCTCGGACACCGGCGTGCGCAGGATGTCCCCCGTGAACTCGCACGTTGTCGCCTTGGCATCGATGCCGGACGTGCCCTCGAACACCTGCGCCGTGCCCGGGGGGCGGGCAATTAACGCCGCTTAATTAACCCTGACCCTCCCTCACCCCAAACCACCACCCGGGGGGAGGGGACATAAAAGAGGGGACAGGGGGTTAAAAAAAAAAAAACCAAACCCTCTCGAGGGGCTTTGGGGAGAAGTTCCTCACCCACGGGGGAATCCTTTTGATCGGGATAATATTTGGTTAATTAATCGCCGGCGTTAATTAACCCCCGGCTGGCCGCTTTAATTAGAGCCGGGTGGGACAAGAGGGGGTCGGTGACAAGTGACGCTCCGAGTCCCCCCCTCCCCCCCCCCCCAGGTGGGGCTGCGGGTCACCCCCGACAACGCCGAGGCTGCAAAAATCCTCGGATTTGGGGTTTTTTCCTCCTTTCATCCCTTTTCCTCCCGCTTTTTCCCCCCGCCCGGCTCCCTAATGGGATTAAAAGGGCGTCCCCCCCGGCGCAGGTGGCGATTTGGGGCCAGCTGCGCCAGTTAGGGCGAGGTTTTGGGGGGGGTCCGGGCTAATTAGGAGGGATTTTTGGGGGTCCGGGTTAATTAGGAGGGATTTTTGGAGGTGTCCGGGCTAATTAGGAGGGATTTTTGGGGGTGTCCGGGCTAATTAGGAGAGATTTTTGGGGGTCTGGGTTAATTAGGTGGGATTTTCTTGGGCATCAGGGTTAATAAGGAGGGATTTTTTGGGGGGTCCGGGTTAATTTGGTGGGATTTTGGGGGGTCCGGGTTAATTAGGAGGGATTTTTGGGGGTGTCCGGGCTAATTAGGAGGGATTTTGGGGGGGGGTCCGGGTTAATTAGGAGGGATTTTTGGGGGGGGGGTCCGGGTTAATTCGGAGAGATTTTTGGGGGATCCGGGTTAATTAGGAGCGATTTTGTGGGATCCGGGTTAATAAGGAAAGAATTTTTGGGCATCAGGGTTAATAAGGAGGGATTTTTGGGGGTGTCCGGGCTAATTAGGAGGGATTTTTGGGGGTCCGGGTTAACTCGGAGAGATTTTGGGGGGGGATCTTGGTTAATTAGGAGGAATTTTTTGGGGGATCAGGGTTAATTAAGAGGGATTTTAGGGGGTCCGGGCTAATTAGGAGTGATTTTTGGGGGGTCCGGGTTAATTAGGATGAATTTTAGCCCAAGGAGCCCCAGGGCTGGCGGGTTTGGGGACACCCCGGCAGCCGCCGATGTCCCCAAACAGGGCTGGTGGCTTTGCGGGGTGGTGGCAGCGCGGTCCTGGGATGGAGGAAAGGGAGGGGACAGTGCGGGGTGTGGGGTGAGGGGACATGGCCTGTCCCAGGACACCTCTGGCCACCCCGGGACACTGTCACCTCTCCCAGGACACCTCTGGCCACCCCGGGACACTGTCACCTCTCCCAGGACACTGTCCCCGGTCCCAGGACATCACTGACCACCCCGGGACACTGTCCTCTGTCCCAGGACGCCCCTGACCACCCCGGGACACTGTCCCCTATCCCAGGACACTGTCACCTGTCCCAGGACATCACTGACCACACCGGGACACTGTCCTCTGTCCCAGGACGCCCCTGACCACCCCGGGACACTGTCCCCTATCCCAGGACACTGTCACCTGTCCCAGGACATCACTGACCACACCGGGACACTGTCCCCTGTCCCAGGACACTGTCACCTCTCCCAGGACATCATTGACCACCCCGGGACACTGTCCCCTATCCCAGGACACTGTCACCTCTCCCAGGACACCCCTGACCACCCCAGGACACTGTCCCCTGTCCCAGGACACCCCTGACCACCCCGGGACACTGTCACCTGTCCCAGGACATCACTGACCACACCGGGACACTGTCCCCTATCCCAGGACACTGTCACCTCTCCCAGGACATCACTGACCACCCCAGGACACTGTCCCCTGTCCCAGGACACCCCTGACCACCCCGGGACACTGTCCCCTATCCCAGGACACTGTCACCTCTCCCAGGACATCATTGACCACCCCAGGACACTGTCCCCTATCCCAGGACACTGTCACCTCTCCCAGGACACCCCTGACCACCCCAGGACACTGTCCCCTGTCCCAGGACATCCCTGACCACCCCGGGACACTGTCACCTCTCCCAGGACACTGTCACCTCTCCCAGGACATCCCTGACCACCCCGGGACACTGTCCCCTATCCCAGGACACTGTCCCCTGTCCCAGGACACCCCTGACCACCCCAGGACACTGTCCCCTGTCCCAGGACACCAGCCCCGCCTCTTAGGAGCACGGGGACACGAGCCCGACAGCCGCCACTGGAGGGGGACAGAGCCCCGGGCCGCTCAGCGCCCACGTGTCCCCACGTCCCCATGTCCCCGTGCCCTCGTGTCCCCATATCCCTGTGTCCCCGTGTGCCCACCCCCCCGAGCCCCCCAGTCCCCGTGTCGCCGTGTCCCCGTGCCCCCCTCGTCCCCGTGTCCCCCACCTGGACGATGGCCTTGGCGCCCATCACCTCCAGCACCTGCCCGCTGCGGGTGGTGCCGTTGGGCAGAGTGAAGTTGACGATCTCGGCGTACTGGGCGAACTGCGGGGACAGCGACAACGCCACGTGGGGGTGGCGGTGTCCCCTCTGTCCCCTCAGCCCCTCCCTGTCCCCTCCCGGCCCTGCCTGACCCGCTGGCGCTGCCTCAGTTTCTCCCCCCCCCCCCCGTTGGTCCTGAAGGGGACAACCCTGAGGGGAGGGGACATCGGGCAGCAAAGCGGTGGCGGGAGGTGGCATTGTCACTGTCGCTGTCGCTGTCCCGTCCTGGAGCTGGCCCCGCTCCGTGCCTCAGTTTCCCGGGTGTCGAGGGGGGTTTTCCCGCTCCCAAGTAGGTGACAACAAACGTTGTCGCAGCCAGAGTCACCAGAATGTCACCAGCGCCGAGTGGCGCTCGTGGGGACACCGCACGGAGGGGACTTTGGTGTTGAGGGGACGCGTCCTGCTCTGAGGGGACAATGGCCAGTGTCGCTGCTGGCCAGCGCGCTCAGGGCTCTCCTCCTCTTCATCCTCATCCTCCTCATCCTCCTCATCATCCTCATCCTCCTCCTCCTCTTCATCCTCCTCTCCTTCTCCTCATCCTCCTCCTCCTCTACATCCTCCTCTCCTCCTCTTCATCCTCCTCCTCATCCACCTCATCTTCATCATCATCCTCATCCTTCTCCTCATCCTCCTCTTCCTCTTCATCCTCCTCATCTTCATCCTCCTCTCCTTCTCCTCATCCTCCTCCTCCTCCTCCTCCTCCTCTTCATCCTCCTCTCCTTCTCCTCATCCACCTCATCTTCATCCTCCTCCCCTTCATCCTCCTCTCCTCCACCTCATCTTCATCCTCCTCCTCCTCCTTCCCGGCTCCATCCCCGCGAACTTTGGCCTTTAATTCCTTTGGATAAAGGGCGGCGAAGCCGAGGGAGCGCCCTTAATTATTTCTTAATTAATTACTTAATGACAGCGGCCAAGGAAAGGCGACAGCGGGCGACAAAAGCCCTGCGGGGGTCACCCGGGTGGGCAGGGACAGGGAGGGGGACACCGAGGGGGGTGTGGGGTGGCCCCGCTCAGAGCAGGGACACTGCGGGCTTGGGGAGGGGACAGGCGACAAGGGACAGGCGACAAGGGACTGAGGTGGGGAAGGGGACAGGGGAAGGGGACAGGGGACAACGGACAGAGCTTGGGCAGGGGACAGGGGACAAGGGACAAAGCTGGGAAAGGGGACGGGGACAAGGGACAGAAGGGAAAGGGGACAAAGGATGAGGGACAGGGGACGGAGCTGGGAAAGGCGACAAGGGACAGAGCTTGAGCAGGGGGACACGGGACCCAGCTGGGAAAGGGGACAGGGGATGGGGAACAGGGGACAAGGGACAGAGCAGGGAAAGGGGACAGGGGACAAGGGACAGAGCAGGGAAAGGGGACAGGGGACAAGGGACAGGTGACAAGCGACAGAGCAGGGAAAGGGGACAGGGGATAAGGGACAGGTGACAAGGGACAGAGCAGGGAAAGGGGACAGGGGACAAGGGACAGAGCAGGGAAAGGACAGGTGACAAGGGACAGAGCAGGGAAAGGGGACAGGGAACAATGGACAGGTGACAAGGGACAGAGCAGGGAATGGGGACAGGGAACAATGGACAGGTGACAAGGGACAGAGCAGGGAAAGGGGACAGGGGACAAGGGACAGAGCAGGGAAAGGACAGGTGACAAGGGACAGAGCAGGGAAAGGGGACAGGGAACAATGGACAGGTGACAAGGGACAGAGCAGGGAAAGGGGACAGGGGACAAGGGACAGGTGACAAGCGACAGAGCTTGGGCAGAGGGAGGGACACGGGACATGGGGGACAGGGTGCCCGGACCGAGCGCACACACGTCGTCGTGTCCCCAATGTCCCCCGTGTCCCCGTGTCAGCGCACACGCCACCCGCGCGGCGACAAAGGGACATGGGGACACGGGACACGCCACCCGCGCGTGCAGGCGGGGACAGGGCTCAGCTGCCCAACGCGTCCAGAGGAGGGAGCTCGGACCCTGGAGAGGAGGGGACAGCCCGGGGGACAGGGGACAAGGGACCCGACAGGGAATGGGGACAGCCCGGGGGACAGCGCAGGGGACAGGGGACAAGGGACCCGACAGGAAATGGGGACAGCCCGGGGGACAGGGGACAAGGGACGGGATGGGAGGAATGGCACAAGGAATGAGGACACCCCTGAGGACCGGGGACAAGGGACAGGAGGGATGGGACGGAGAATGGGGACAGCCCAGGGGACAAGGGACAGGAGGGATGGGACAGGGAATGGGGACAGCCCAGGGGACAGGGGACACGGGACAGGAGGGATGGGACAGGGAATAGGGACAGCCATGGGGACAGGGGACAAGGGACAGGAGGGATGGGACAGGGAATAGGGACAGCCATGGGGACAGGGGACAAGGGACAGGAGGGATGGGACAGGGAATAGGGACAGCCATGGGGACAGGGGACAAGGGACAGGAGGGATGGGGCAGGGAATGGGGACAATGCAGGGGACAGGAGGGACGGGACGGAGAATGGGGACAGCCCAGGGGGGCAGGGGACAAGGGACAGGAGGGATGGGACGGGGAATGGGGACAGCCCAGGGGACAGGGGACAAGGGACAGGAGGGGTGGAACGGAGAATGGGGACAGCCATGGGGACAGGGGACAATGCAGGGGACAGGAGGGAGGGGACAGAGGACAGGTGACACTCCTGCCATTGCACCCTCAGCGCTGGGGTCCCCAGGCAGCCCCAGGTGACACGGCTGTCCCCATGTCACCCAAATGTCCTTACCTTGACATTGTCCAGCACCACCAGCGGCCCGTTGACACCGCACACCGTCCTGTAGGCTGGGGAAGGTGACACCGTCAGTCCCCAGGGCCACCCGCGGGTGCCACCCTCCAAATCCTGTCCCAGTGTCCCCAAATCCTGTGTCCCATCCCCTGTCCCAGTGACACCCCAGGTGACAGCCAGACCCTCGGTCCTGCAGGAAATGTCACCTAGGGGTGGCTTCCTGCCATTGTGTCACCTCCCGGAGGTGTCCCCACGTGTGACAGCTGGGAGTGCCACCAGGGCCAGCAGGACAAGTGTCCCCTTTGTCCCCCTTTGTCACCCCTTGCCCGGCCCGGTGGGATGTGGGGACAATTCCCACACACCCCGCGGGGCTGGGGGGACCTTGGTGGCCCTGGGGACACACGGGGGTGACATCGGGGTGGGGAAATGAGGGAGTGACCCCGCAGGGACAGCCCGGGGACGGGCAGTGACAAAGGGGGACAGGGGACAAGGGTGACAAGCGGGGAGGGAGCCGGGGAGAGGCAGAAAATCCCGGGAATTCCGGGATTGGGATCGGATCCTGGGAATGCCGGGATTGGGATCGGGTCCTGGGAATGTCGGGATTGGGATCGGGTCCTGGGAATGCCGGGATTGGGATCCTAGGAATGTTGGAGTTGGGATCAGATTCTGGGAACGTCGGGATTGGGATCGGATCCTGGGAATGCCGGGATTGGGATCGGGTCCAAGGAATGCCGGGATGGGATCGCATCCTGGGAATGTCGGGATCAGGATCAGACACTGGGAATGTCAGAATTGGGATCGGATGCTGGGAATGCCGGGGTTGGGATCAGACACTGGGGAATGCAGGGACTGGGATCAGCTCCCGGGAATGCCGGGATTGGGATCGGATCCTGGGAGAGATGGGGCTGGGATCAGATCGTGGGAATGCCGGGCTTGGGATAAACTCCTGGAAGTACCAGGATTGGAATCCGCTCCCGGGAATGTCGGGGTTGGGATCGGATCCCGGGAACACCGGGACTGGGCTCGGCTCCTGGAAGTACCAGGGGTCGGGATCAGCTCCCGGGAACACGGGGATCGGGATCAGCTCCAGGGAACGCCGAGGCTGGGATCGGGATCAGCTCCCGGGAACGTCGGGCTCAGCTCCCGGGAACGCCGGGATCGGGCTCAGCTCCCGGGAACTGCTCCGGCTCCACGCCGCGCCTTGATCCCGCCGGGAAGTGTCGGAGGCGCGGCGCTGCCCCGGCCCCGCTGACCCCGCCGGGCCCTTTCATCCGCTGGCCCCTCTCCCGCTCCGGCCTCGGCCGTTCCCACCTGATCCTAATGGGATCCGAGCGGCCGGGCCGGCTGCGGGCATGGGGCTCCCCGGGTGTCCCCGCGGGGGGGGGTGGCATTGTCCCCGTTGTCCCCCCCGCCATGGCCTGGGACAGCCCCAGGGGTTTCATTCCGAGGGATGGGTCCCGTTTGTCACAGCCCGCGGAGCCGCTGTGGGGTCACCCCCGAGGCACGAGGGGACACTCGGGTGTCCCCCCTCCCTCAGCCAGGGCACTGCCGGCGATCCCGGATATTTCCGCGGCGGGATCACGGGATTCCCAAATGGTTCGGGTTGGGAAGGAGCTTAAAGCCCAGGAATTCCAACCCCCCCGGAAGCTTCCACCGGCCCAGGTGGGTCCAGCCCGGCCTTGGACATTCCCAGGGATTCTTTGGGAATTCCAGCCCAGCCAGGAATTGCTGCCCAATATCCCACAAAAATCTCGCCTTTCCCAGTGGGAAGCCATTCCCTGTGTCCTGTCCCTCCACGCCTTGGCCCCAGCCCCGCTCCAGCTCTCCTGGAGCCCCTTTGGGGACTCTGAGCATTCCCGGGATTTCTCCCTTCTCCAGGAGAACATTCCCAACCCTCCCAGAGCACAGGGGCTCCAGAACCCTGGGAACAGCTCTGGAATTTCCTCCTTTTCCCCATCCCTTCCCCTCCCAGCCCGGATTTGTGCCCCATCCCAGCTCCCGCCGCCCTTGGCCTTGCCCAGCCCCACCGCGAGGTTCTCCCAGCCCCACTCCGGGAGCTAATTAGCTAATTAGCCTTCTCTTCCTTTCCCCAATTAGGGCGGGTTCCCGCTGCTCGCCCATTCAGCCTCCGGCGGGGCCGGAGCACCGGGAGCGCCCTCCCCGCCTCTTGTCCCCTTTTATTCCCAAAGTGACCATCCGGCCTTTTATTCCCGCTCCCTCCCAAATCTTTCCCGCTTCCCTTCCCCTGGCTGGAGTTTCTGGTTGTTTTTTTTTTTTTTTTTTTTTTTTTTTTTTCCCGGATTTTCTCCTGTTTCCCTTTCCCCGGCAGGAATTTCTGGGATATTTCTGGAATCTCTCCCACTTTCCTTCCCCCAGCTGGAGTTTCTGGGATTTTTTTTTTTCCCGGAATTTCTCCCACTTTCCTTCCCCCGGCAGGAATTTCTGGGATATTTCTGGAATTTCTCCCACTTTCCTTCCCCCGGCCGGAATTTCCGGGATCGTTTCTGGAATTGCTCCCTCTCCCCCTGGCAGAAATTTCTAGGAAATTTTTTTTTTCCGGAATTTCTCCTGTTTCCCTTCCCCCTGGCTGGAATTTCTGGGATCTTTTCTGGAATTTCTCCCTCCTCCCTTCCCCTGGCTGGATTTTCTGGGATATTTCTGGAATTTCTCCCCTTCCCCTCCCAGGATTTTCTGTGGTTTTTTTCCGGAATTTCTCCCTCTTCCCTTCCCCCGGCTGGAATTTCTGGGATTTTTTTCTTCTGCCCCCCGTCCCCTCGGCAGCCCCTGGGCCACCCACATGGGACAGGGACATTGGGAATGTCACTTGTCCCGGCACGGGGGTGTCCAGCTGGGTCCCAGGAGATGCCACCCCCTTGGGGACAGTCCTGGTTGTCCTCTGCTCCACTGGGATGGGTTTTCCCATCGGGAATGTGGGAGGCTCTGGAAGCACTGGTGTCACGGGGGGTGACATCGGATCATTGGTTGAGATCTTGGGTGATGCGGAAATCCATCCATCCATCCATCCATCCATCCATCCATCCATCCATCCATCCATCCATCATCCATCCATCCATCCTCTGTCGTCCATCCATCCATCCATCCATCATCCATCCATCCATCCATCCATCCATCCATCCATCCATCCATCCATCCATCATCCATCCATCCCATCTATCCATGGGCAGGAACTTCTGGACATCCCGATATCATGGAACAGTTTGGCACGGGATGGATTTAAATCCCATCCGGTTCTATCCATGGTCACCTCCCACCATCCCAGGTGTCTCCAAGCCTCAATGTCCAGCCTGGCCTTGGACACTTCCAGCCCCTTGTCCATGTCTGGCTCTGGGATGTTCTGTCGTGACAGAGGGGAAATCATGACAGCAACGACAAGGGACAGCCTGGAATGGGGTTGGGATGGGGAGTGAGGAGGAGGAGGAAGAGGAGGAGGAGAAGAAAAGAAGAGAAGAAAAAGAGAAAAGAAAAAGAGAAAAGGTGAAAAATAAAATGGAAAACAATAAGAACGAGGAGGAAGAGGAGGCGGTGGAGATGAAGTATGAGAAGAATAAAAAGGAGGAGGAGAAGAAAAAAAGGAGAAGAAAAAGGAGGAGAAGGAAGAGGAAGAGAAGAAGAAGAGGGAGCGGGAGAAAAAGATGAAGAAGAAGAAGAGGAGAAGGACAAGAAAGAGGAGAAGAGGAGGAGGAGGAGGAGAAGAAAAAAAGGAGAAGAAAAAGGAGGAGAAGGAAGAGGAAGAGAAGAAGAAGAGGGAGCGGGAGAAAAAGATGAAGAAGAAGAAGAGAAGGACAAGAAAGAGGAGGAAGAGGAGAAAAAGAAGACGACGAGGGAGGGAAGAGGCGGAAGAGGTGAAGAATGACGAGAAAGAGAAGAAGAAGAAAAGGAAGGACGAGGAAGAAGAGGAGGAAAAGGAGGAGAAGAAGCAGAACAAGAGGAGGAGGAAGAGAAGAACCAGAAGAAGAGGAGGAGGAGGAGGGCCGAGAAGCGCCGGGGGCGAGCACCGGAAAGCCGCCGCCGCGATAATGAAGCCGCAGCCGCGGCGGGCTGGGTGGGCTGCGGCTGCCGGCCGGGGGCACGGCCGCGGAGGGCCGGGGGGGGGCGGCGGGGTGGAAGCGAGGGGGAGAAAAGAAAAACTCTTTCAAGCTGGCCTTTCCACACCCCCAGCCCCAAATTCACAGCTGCTGTCACATGCCATCTCCGTCAGCGCTGACACTCAACGCACCGCTGACCCCGCCGCGCGGCGGTGACCGCGGCCCCCGGGGACAAAAGGGGGACCCGAGGCGGCTCCGCCCGCCGCTAATTGCTGCCGCTGGCCCGCCCTGCCCTCCGCAGCCCCCCGCGGATCCTCCCGGGCCCCGGGCCCCTGCAGGGCTCGGCTCCAAAGTGCGTCCAGTGTCCCTCGAGGGGGGTTTTGGGGCGGTGGAAGGGATTTTAAGGTGGGTGCCGTTCTACCGGTGGATTCAAACCCCAAATGTCCAACCGGGCAGCCGCAGCTTTTCTGGGAATTCCTGCCCCTCGTCGCCCTCGGAGCCAGGAATTCCTTCCCAAAATCCCACCCAAGTCTCCCCTTTCCCAGTGGGAAGCCATTCCCCCTTTTTTGTCACCTCGTCCTCTGGGTTGGGTGTGCAATGAGTGACGCTTAACCCCCACACCCAAATTCCAGAGCTGGGGAATGGCTCGGGACACCCCTGGAGCAGAGACAGGAAGCAGGACGGACAAACAGCCCCCAAATCCCCCAAATCCTCCGTCCCAGAGCAAAGCTGTGGGTGCAGGGCTGTCCCTGCAGGTCCAGAGCTGGCCCTGAGCCACCCCGGGCCACAGGGAGGGTCCCCGGTGTCCCCAGCCCCCACCTGAAGGGCACAGAGGGGGGACCCCGCCCCTGGCACCCCTGGGCAGGGGCAGGGAGGGGCAGAGGGTGCTGGCACAGGGCTCTGGATGCATCCCCCATCCCTGGAAGCGTCCAAGGTTAGCTGGGACGGCACTTGGAGCACCCTGAGGGTGTCACCGGGTGGGATTTAAACTCCCTCCCAACCCAAATTACTCCAGGATTTTTAAGATTGCAGGGAATTCCCGATTCCGACCCCCCCCCCCCCCCCCCCAAATCTGCCGCACCCCACAACCCCGCAGCACGAATCCCTCTCAGCTCCCCGAGGCCCACCCCTGCGGGACTTTTCCGACCATCCCTAAAGTGACCTCTTCCCCCCGCCCCACCAGCGGCCCCGGCCGCCTCCTCCACCAAACCTGCCCATTGTCCCTCGTGTCACTTTGTGCCGCGCTGTCAACCCCGCGGGGCTGGCCCCGGCCTGGCAGGGGCCGTGAAAAGCCCGGCGGGGGATTAACACTCTATGCCACTAATTAGGGCCCCGCGCGGGTTCCCAGACACACCTGCACCGGTCATGTGAGGAATGGGCGGGGGGGGGGGGGGGCTAGCCCGAGAAAAGGCGGCCCCAGCCAAGCGTGAAGCCAGGGAGAGGGAAAAAAAAAACATAAAAGCGAAAAAAAAAAAAATTAAAGGGGAAACAATTAAAAAAAAAAAAAGGAAATTAAATCGCCGGGTTCGCCGTGGGTTTTGCTGGAGGAAAAAAAAAAATAAAACAGGGATGGAGAGGAGAGGAGAGGAGAGGAGAGGAGAGGAGAGGAGAGGAGAGGAGAGGAGAGGAGAGGAGAGGAGAGGAGAGGAGAGGAGAGGAGAGGAGAGGAGAGGAGAGGAGAGGAGAGGAGAGGAGAGGAGAGGAGAGGAGAGGAGAGGAGAGGAGAGGAGAGGAGGAGGTGTGGGGATGGATCCTAAAGAATGTGGGTGGGAAGGGAAGGGTAGGGGGTGGTTGTGGGATGTGGGACTGTGGGGTCACAGCACCACAGGGCAGGGTGGTCAAGGCTTGGAGGTGTTCCTGGATCTTCCTCTGATGTTTCCCGTGTCCCAAAGGCCACCAGGGACAGGTCCCAGAGGCAGCATCCCGTGTCTGGAATGATGGAGTGTCAGGGATGATGGGGACAGCAGGGAGGTGGCAGTGTCCCACCAAAGTCACTTTGCTGGGTTGGGGGTGCATGGCACAAATTGGGTGTGGTGCCTCCTGCTCCATCCATCCATCATCCATCATCCATCATCCATCATCCATCATCCATCATCCATCATCCATCCATCATCCACCATCCATCATCCATCCATCATCCATCCATCATCCATCATCCATCATCCATCCATCATCCATCCATCCATCCATCCACCATCCATCCACCATCCATCCATCATCCATCCATCCATCCATCATCCATCATCCATCCATCATCCATCATCCACCCATCCATCATCCATCCATCATCCATCCATCCATCATCCATCATCCATCCATCATCCACCATCCATCCATCATCCATCATCCATCATCCATCCATCATCCATCCATCATCCATCCATCCATCCATCCATCATCCATCCATCCATCATCCATCCATCATCCATCCATCCATCATCCATCATCCATCCATCCATCATCCATCATCCATCATCCATCCATCATCCATCCATCATCCATCATCCATCCATCCATCCTCCATCCATCCATCATCCATCCATCCATCATCCATCCATCATCCATCCATCATCCATCCATCCATCATCCATCATCCATCTATCATCCACCATCCATCCATCATCCATCATCCATCCATCATCCATCCATCATCCATCCATCATCCATCCTCCATCCATCCTCCATCCATCCTCCATCCATCCTCCATCCATCATCCACCCATCATCCATCATCCATCCATCATCCATCCATCATCCACCATCCATCCATCATCCATCATCCATCATCCATCATCCATCATCCATCATCCATCCATCCATCCATCATCCATCCATCCATCATCCATCCATCGTCCATCCTCCATCCATCATCCATCCTCCATCCATCATCCATCCATCCATCATCCATCCATCATCCATCCCTGTCCATCCCTCAGCCCTGTTTGACCCCTCCAGTTCTCCCAGCTCTGGGCACTGGGCTGCGGCTGGGGACAGTGACACTGCGCCTGTGCCCAGTGCCACACTGGGACCCCATAGAGGGACTTTAAACTGGGACCCCAAATTGGGACCCTAAAATGCGACCTCAAACTGGGACCCTAAAGTGGGACCCTAAACTGGGACCCTAAACTGGGAACCGAAACTGGGGCCCCAAACTGGAACCCTAAACTGGGAACCGAAACTGGGGCCCCAAACTGGGACCCCAAACTGGGAACCTGAACCAGGACCTGAAACCTGGACCCTAAACTGGGACCCCAAACTGGAACCCCACACAGTGACCCCAAACCGGGACCCCACACTGTGACCCCAAACTGGAACCCCACACTGTGACCCCAAACTGGAACCCCACACTGTGACCCCAAACCGGGAGCCCACACTGTGACCCCAACCTGTGACCCCACACTGTGACCCCACACTGTGACCCCAAACTGTGACCCCAAACCGGGACCCCACACTGTGACCCCAAACTGTGACCCCAAACCGGGACCCCAGACTGTGACCCCAAACTGTGACCCCAGACTGGGGGCTCCCCGCACCCCCATGAGCTCAGGCGCCCACAGCCCCGAGCTGCCCCTCCCCCATGTTCAGGGGGTGTCCCCACCCCTGCGATTGTCACCGCCAGGTCCCCGCCCCCCCCAGCCGTGCCACCTCGCTGTGTCCTTCCTGTCACCTCCCAGGACATTTTGGGGCACTGGGACCCGCCTGTCCCCACCTCCAGCTGCCCACCTGGGTGACAGGGACACACCGGGGGACAGGACTTTGTCCCCGCCTGGGTGGCGGTGCCCCACGTTCGGCTGGGCAGAGGGGAGGGGACAGACGCGTCCCTCGAAGGGGACAAACCGCCAGCAGCGGGAAGAAATCGAGTCGGTTTCTCCTGGCAAAGCGACAGGCGGGTGACACCCGAGCCAAGGGCTGGCGCTCGGCCAGGTGACCCGGGCAGGTGTCACCCGAGGGTGACAGCTGTTGACAGCAAACACGGCGGGTGGCCGGGCAGGGCCAGCTCGGCTCGGGAAGGGACCGTGCCAGCCCGGAGCCACCCGGTTGGGGACAAGGGGAGGTGACATCTCGAGGAGGCGACTCCTAAACTCGCCGCGGGGAAAGAACAAAGGTCGCAACGGACGCACTTGGTGACAAGAAGGGTTTGGGGACAAGGTGACAGGGGGATCGTTCATCCCGGTGTGGCGCCGGCGCGGTGCCAGGTGTCACGATGTCGCCGTGGGATGGGGACACAGCGGGAAGGGACACCCTGAACACCCCTGCGCATCTGGGGTGTCACCACAGCGCCCCACAGGTGTCCCCAGGGTGCGGTCTCCAGGAGGGGACAGTCCCGCAGCGCCACAATGTCCCTCTGTCCCCTCTCCGAGGGACACACGTGGCCCCTGTGCCACCCTGCCTGCCGCAGTGCCACCCAGCTGCCCCCTCCTGAGCCAGTGTCACCCACCCAGCCCTGTCACCCCCGCCTGCCCCAGTGCCACCCCTCTGTCCCGTCTTGACCCGGTGTCACCCCCCCCGTCCCAGTGTCACCCACCAGTCCCTCCCTGCCTGTCCCCGTGCCACTCACCCATTCCTGTCGCCCCTGCCTGGCCCGGTGTCACCTACCTGTCCCTTTACCTGCTCCAGTGCCACCCTCGCACACCTGCCCGGTGTCACCCCCCGGTCCCTGCCGCCACCACCGCTCTGCTCGGGGACAGAGGGATGTCCCCACCCCCCTCCCCGGGGCTCCCCCCGCGGTGTCCCCGCGGTGTCCCCGCGGTGTCCCCCACTCACTCAGCCGGGGGTTGCTGTGGAAGTCGCGGGTCACGGCCAGCCCGTGCTCGCGGGCGGCCGCCAGCTCTGTCGCCGCTGCTGTCACCTTGGTGGCGGCCATGTCCCTGTCCCTGTCCCTGTCCCTGTCCCTGTCCCTGTCCCTGTCCCTGTCCCTGTCCCTGTCCCGCCGGGTTTTGTAGCCCCGGCCCGGCCCACGTCGGTCCCGCCCCGCCCGCCACACCGGCGGCACAGGTGACACCGGCGACACAGGTGACACCGGCGGCACAGGTGACACCGGCGGCACAGGTGTCCCCGTGTTGGCTGTAAACAGCGGGAGGGAGGGAGCGGCCGGAGCTGGGAATGGGGGCAGGGAATGGGATGTGGGATGTGGGATGTGGGATGTGGGATGTGGGATAGGAGATAAGGAAAGGGATAGGGATAAGGGATAGGGATGGGAATATGGGTGGAGAAAGGAAAAGGGAAAGGGAGAGGGAATGGGATAGGGAATGGAATCAAGGGGATGGGAATGGGGTGAGGGGTAGGAGATAAGGGAAGGGATAGGGATAAGAAATAGGGATGGGAATAAGGATAGAGAGGGAGAGGGAATGGGATAGGGAGTGGGAATGGGAATGGGATAGGGATAAAGGGTATGAGATAAGGAAAGAGATAGGGATAAGGGATAGGGATGGGAATATGGATAGAGAAAGGGAGAGGGATAAAGAACGGGGATAAGGGATGTGAGATAAAGGTTTGGGATAAGGGATAGGGGTGGGAATAGGGAGAGGGATAAAGGACAGGGATAAGGTGTGAGATAAGGAAAGGGATAGGGATGGGAATATGGAGAGGGATGGGGAATGGGAACGGGAACGGGAATGGTATAGGGAATGGGAGAAAGGGTATGAGATAAGGGATCAGGACAGGGACAGGGAGAGGGATAAGGAATAAGGATAGGGATAGGGACAGTGGCAGGGAGAGAGAGAGGGATACGATAGGGATCGGGACAGGGATAAGGAATAGGGATAGAGAGAGAGGGATGGGGATAGGGATGGGGAATGGGATAAAGATAGGGAGGGGGAGGGGGAATGGGAGAGGGAGAGGGATAAAAGACAGGGATAAGGGGTAGGAGGTAAGGAAAGAGAAAGGGATAGGGACAGGGACAGGGATAGGGAGAAGGAGAGGGAGTGAAAGAGGGATGGGGATAAGGGATAAAAATGAGGATAGGGATAGGGAATAGGAATAAGGAATAAGGGATAGGGACAAGGGAATAAGGAATAAGGGCTGGGGATAGGGACAGCGGGGTAGTGATAAGAGATAGGATAGAGATAAAGGACAAGGAAAAAGGAACAGGGATCAGGGATTGGGATAAGGAATAGGGACAGGAGACAGGGAGTGCACGGCTCGTCGCGGGCTCTGAGGACCGAGCAGAGCGGGCAACGGTGGCCTCAGAAATGTCACCCTGCGGCGTCACCCCCGGGGCCGGTGACACCCCGAGCCGGGGCCGAGGGACCCCACAGCGGACGGAGGAGGCGGCAGGAGGCAGGGCGTGACTTTTATTAAGATTAGAAACCATTAAAAAAAAAACTTTTTTTTTTTTCCTTAAAATTTTACACCCAGCTGTTGGTTTTCCAATCATCCCAGACCGGAGGAGCCCCCGGCACGGAGTGGGACAAACTGGGGGTGTCCCCACGCTGTCCCCAAACCCCCGAGACAGGGAAAGGAACTTTGGGAAGGATTTGGGATTTTGGAGGGAGCAGCTTTTGGGGTCAGACGGGCGAAAGGAGGAAGCAGGAAAACCCCAAGGATAATCCCACATCCCAAAATCGAGGCGTTGTTTTCCTCGAAATGTCCCCAAATCCTCTCCAGCCACGGAGGTTGGGGGGTCTTGAGGGGGTCAATTCTCCACCGGATCCTTCCCGCGGAGCCCAGGAATTTTCCAGGTTGGAAAAATCCCCGGCTGGAGTCGGGCTGGGAAGAAGGAAAAGCAAAAAAAAAAAAACAAACAAAAAACAACAACAACACAAAAAAAAACCAAACCAAACCAAACCAAAACAAAACAAAACAAAACAAAAAACCAAAAAAAACCCAAAAAAACCCCCAAAATAAAATCAAAAACAAAAACAAAAAACCCCCAAATAATAATAAAAAACCCCAACAAAATTTAAAAAAACTCCCCCAAAACAACAAAAACTCCCCAAAATAATAATAATTTTTAAAAAACCCCAAAAAACCCAAAAAAAACCCCCCAAAAAGTCCAAGCGATGCCCGGGTGGGGTTGGGGGACAGAATTCCAGAGGTGGGGACACGGGGACACTTCCCTGTCCTGGCTCCGTCTGGATCGGGATGGGATCGGCATAAATTAAGGGATAAATATAATCTTAATTTAATTTAATTTAATCGACGTGAATTAAGGGATGAGGGGAGGAAAACCCCAAATATTGTTGGAGCAATCCTGTGCCGGTGGGCGGGGAGGGGACAGGCAGGATTGTCACCTGTCCCCGTCCCTGCCTCAGTTTCCCCGCCCCACCCCTCTTAAAGCGCTCCAAAAACAACAATTCCCTAAAAAACGGGAGGGGAAAAAAAGCAAAATCACAAAAAAAAAAAAAAAAAAAGCGCAAAAACTTCTCATAAAATCATTTATTTTAAATATTTCCCTGCAAAATCCTGGGAATTCGCGGGCCCCGGGGGGTGTGTCCTCCCCCCCCGCCCCCCCGGGGGTGGGTGTTAATTACCATGATTAATTAACGAACCAATCGACAGCAGCGGGTTTGGGGGGTGTGGGTGTGGGGAGGGGGCTCGGGGTGTCCCCCTGGCCCTGTCACGATGTCCCCGAGGGAGGAGGGGACAGTGAGGGTGGGGTGAGGGGTGGCACTGCGCGGTGGTGACACCCCGGGGTGTCCTGGCAAGGTGGTGACACCGCGGGACACCTGGACGAGGTGACACCTGACACCTCAGGACACATGGACAAGGTGGTGACACCCCGACATGTCCTGGCAAGGTGGTGGCACCACAGGATGTCCTGGCAAGGTGGTGACACCACGGGACACCTGGACAAGGTGGTGACACCTCAGGACACCTGGACGAGGTGACACCTGACACCTCAGGACACCTGGACAAGGTGGTGACACCCCAGGACACCTGTACAGGGTGATGACACCACAGGACACCTGGACAAGGTGACACCACCCCAGGGTGTCCTGACAAGGTGGTGACACCCCAGGACACCTGTACAGGGTGATGACACCACAGGACACCTGGACAAGGTGACACCACTCCAGGGTGTCCTGGCAAGGTGGTGACACCCCAGGACACCTGAACAGCCCAGAGTGTCCCGCCGAGGTGACAACTCCCACCACACCCCCAGCAGCTGCCGCTGTCCCCAAGGGCCACCTCACACAAAGCCCCCCCATGTCCCCAAGCCCACCCCCAGCCCCCCGGAGCCCCGCAGGAAGCCCCTGTCACCCTCTGGGAGCCCCGCAGCTCCGGGTAGGGACCCTGGTGACAAGGGGCGAGGTGACAGGTGACAAGGGGCGTGTGGCTGCAAGGCCAGTGTCAGGACGGGATCACAGCGGTGTCACCCCAGAGTGGGTTTGGGGGTGACAAAAGACCCTCCCGGGTGGCCCAGAGGGACAGATGTCATTGTCACAGCCCCTGTGGGGTTTGCCGAGGTGGGACGACCCCAAAACGGGGCGGGGCGGTGTTTGGGGGTGTCCCCCCCCTCCCTCCTCACGGGGACAACCTTGGGGACATCACCGGAGCCCCCTCGGGGGACAAACATCCCCACGGGAGCAGCGCCGGGACCCCGCCACGTCCCCGCCGTCACCTCAGCCGGGCCACCGGGCGGGGAAACTGAGGCACGGCGCTTCTGCCAGGACACGGCGGGGGGACAGAGCCCGGCGCCGCTTCACCCTGTCCCCTTTTTGTCCCCACGCCGTAAGCGACACCGCGGGCACAGCCGCCACCTCCCTGTCCCCCTCCCGGCCACCACGCCTGGAGCGGGGGGGATTTTGGGTGACACAGGAGCCCCTGGGAGTGTCACCGGCTCAAGCCCTTGGTGACATCCAGGGAATTCCCGGGGAGAGGAGGGGACCACGTGGCTTTGGGGGGGGGTGGTGGCACGGGGGAGGTGACACTTTTTTTTTTTTTTTTTTGGACACTTATTTTTTTGTTCGTTTGGGGTGTTTTTTTTTTTTGGGGGGGGGGGGGATGGGTGAGGGGAGATGAGTTTTAAGGGCCGGGCTTCTCGCCCGCTCTAGAATTGTCCTTCCTCTCCAGCCGCGCGTAAGGCTCGAAGGCCGAGGCGCCGGGCGCTTCGTGCCGACCCCCCAAAAACGGCCCCCCGAAACACAGCGGCCTCCCCGGCAGCCGCGGCGACGACGAGGATGACGAAGACGACGAAGACGAAGAAGCGGAGGGAGGGACGGACGGGACGTGCAGGCCGAAAACCGCGGGGCCGCTCCCACCTCCCAAAAGCGGGGACGGAGAGCCGGGCGCCCCCAAAGCTCCGCCGTTCCCCGCGGGGCTCGGGATGGCGGGGTTGGAGGAGGTGACAGGGGACAGGAGGCTCGGAGGGGACAGCAGGCGACCTTGCTCCAGCAGCCGCAGGATGTTGCAGGTGGCGAAAGATTCGGAGGAGGAGGAGGAGGAGGAGGAGGAGCGTTTCTCAGAGTCTCTGCTCTGGTCTTTCTTCTGCTTCGTGCGGCGGTTCTGGAACCACACCTTGACCTGGGGAGGGGAAGGGGTGGGGGAGGACGGGGGGGGGGGAGGGGGGGTTTTTTTTGGGAAGGGGGGGGACAGGAAGGCACGGACGGAAAGAGAGAGAGAGAGGCCAGAGGCGGGAGGAGAGAGCGAGAGAGACGAGAGAGAGAGAAAGAGAGAGAGACGTGAATTAAAATGAACCGGCCGAGACAGATCCGCCCTCGCCGCCGCCGCCGCCGCTCCGGGCGCTGATCCCTCCGGGGGGGAAAAAAAAGCGGGATTCCTGCGAGGCTTTTCCGGGGAAAGAAGGGAAAATTCCTGCGGGGCTTTTCCAGGGAAAAAAGGGAGAATTCCTGCGGGGTGCTTCCAGGAAAGAAAGGGAGAATTCCTGCGGAGCCGACAGGGAAAAGGGAGAATTCCTACGGGGCTGGCAGGAAAAAGGGAGAATTCCTGCGGGGCTTTTCCGGGAAAAAAAGGGAAAATTCCTGCGGGGCTTCTAGGGAAAAGGGAAAATTCCTGAGTGGCTTCCAGGGAAAAGGGAAAATTCCTGAGGGGCTTTTCCCGGAAAAAAAGGGGAGAATTCATGCAGGGGGCTTCCAGGGAAAAGGGAGAATTCCTGCGGGGCTGGCAGGGAAAAAAGAGAGCGTTCCTGCGGGGCTTTTCCGGGGGAAAAGGGGAAATTTCCTGCAGGGCTGGCAAAGAAAAAAGGGAGAATTCCTGAGGGGCTTTTCCCGGAAAAAAAGGGGAGAATTCATGCAGGGGGCTTCCAGGGAAAAGGGAGAATTCCTGTGGGGCTTCCAGGGAAAACGGGGAAATTCCTGCGGGGCTTTTACAGGGAAAAAAGGGAGAATTCCTGCGGGGCGCTTCCAGGGAAAGGAAGAATTCCCAGGAATGGGATACCAGGGATGGGACCCAAGGAATGTGACCCCAGGGACCTCAGGCTCCTGTCCCCGGGGTGGGACCTTGGGGACAGGAAGGAGCCCGGAGCTCATGGCTGAGCTCCCCCCGCACTGTTCTCGGCTCTCCCCGCGCTGGTTTTCCCGGGAATTCTGCGCTACGGGACAGGCTGGATCCTCCTGAAGCCCAAACCCGCGTCCCCCGACTGCCAACCCTCCCCTGGCCGGGCCGCGGGGTGACGCGTGGAGGGGACAGGGTGGCATCTGGTGGCTCTGGATTTCCGGGCGCAGCACCCAGCCGGGGGGGAACACCCGGCCCTGCCCCTGGCCGAGGTCAGGAGGGGATCCGGGCTGAGCCCCGCACCCCAAAAACTGCCCCCGGCCCAGCCCGGGGCCCCCCGGCCGCGGCCCCCCGGCCCCCCGAGAGCCCTTCCCTCCCTCCCTGGCAGAGCAGAGCGGGCAGGAGAGGCAGAGAGAGAGACAGAGAGAGGCGGGGGGGACGGACAGACGGACACGGGGGTGAGGGGAGGACACGGAGGGGAGGACACTCGGGTTAGAGCGCGGGCTGGGGGACGACCCCCCGAGGAGCGTCCCCCGGCGGCGTCCCGGTGTCACCGGCGGCTCCTTGGGGACGCGGCCCCGGCACAATGGGGTCGCAGTGCGGGGATAATGGAGCGTGGGGACACACCGGGGGACACCGCGGGGACATCGGCTCCCGCCACCGCCCGGCACGGCCGGCCCGCCCGCGCTTTCCCTCGGGGACATCGGCGGCACCCGGCACGGGGACACCGGGGCGCTGGCTGCCACCAGGCACAGCCGGGTCCACAGGGATGGTGTCCCCATCCCAGTGACCCCAGGGTTGATGTCCCCGTGCCACTCCCCCAGGGCTGGCGTCCCCCATGTCACTGACCCCATTGGTCACTCCACGCTGACCACTGGGATGGTTTTTGTCCCCATTGCACTGACCTCCGGGCTGATGTCCCCATGTCACTGACCCCAGGCATCATGTCCCCATCCCAGTGACCCCAGGGCTGTGACCCCATGTCACTGACCCTATTGGTCACTTCGTGCTGACCACTGGGATGGTTTTGGTCCCCATCCTAGTGACCCCAGGGCTGATGTCCCCATCCCACTGACCCCAAAACTGTGTCCCCAACCCCGTGACCCCATTGGTCACTCCACGCTGACCACTGGGATGGCTTTGGGAACAGAGCTGGATCCCCAGGGCTGATGTCCCTGTCTCACTGTCCCCAGACTGATGTCCCCATCCCAGTGACCCCAGAGCTGTGTCACCATGTCACGGGCCTCAGGGCTGGTGTCCCCCTGTCACTGACCCCATTGGTCACTTCGTACTGACCACTGGGATGGCTTTGGGAACAATGTCTGTCCCCAGGGCTGATGTCCCTGTCCCCAGGGCTGGTGCCCCATCCCCGTGACCTCACTGGTCACTCCACGCTGACCACTGGGATGGTTTTTGTCCCCAACCCAGCGACCCCAGGACTGTGTCCCCATGTCACTGACCCCATCGGTCACCCCACGCTGACCACTGGGATGGCTCTGGGAACAGAGCTGGATCCCCAGGGCTGATGTCCCTGTCTCACTGTCCCCAGACTGATGTCCCCATCCCAGTGACCCCAGAGCCGTGTCACCATGTCACTGGCCTCAGGGCTGGTGTCCCCCTGTCACTGACCCCATTGGTCACTTCGTACTGACCACTGGGATGGCTTTGGGAACAATGTCTGTCCCCAGGCCTCATGTCCCCATCCCAGTGACCCCAGGGCTGTGTCCCCATGTCATTGACCCCACTGGTCACTCCACGCTGACCACTGGGATGGCTTTGGGAACAGAGCTGGGTCCCCAGCCACGGTGACCTGACACGGAATCGTCCCATCTCCTGGAGCAGCCGATTCCTGGGAACTGCAGCTCCCAAACCCGCAGTGGTGGGGCCGAAGAGGACCCAGGCAGCCCCAAACCCGGCTAATTAGCGACACCTTAATGATGATCCGGCGGGAATCCAACACTCCGCCCCATAAACGTCCCCTGGATCCCACAGGGTGACCCCAGCCCGCCCCGGTGACACCTCAGCTCGGCGGGGGTGGCCCTGGCTGAAGTTTGTCCCCAACCTGTCCCCAATTAGCGCCTCCCCGTGTCCTTTTCATCCCCCATCATCCTCAATTTCCCGCCGGTGGACGCGGATCAGCTCCAGCCTTGACAGATCCGTGAGTAATTCCCCTCCGGCCTCATCCCATTCCATCCCCCCCTTTCCCAACTCCTGCTCCTCCCACTCCGGATTCTTCCAGAATTCCCATCGGAATCTTCCCCCGGATCGGCTTTTCCTTCCCGAAAAAAGCCGATTCCTTCCCCAACCACGTCCCCATGGGACAACTGGGGTGGTGCCATTCCCAGTTTATCCCGAAGGAAATGGGAATATTCCCAGTGGGCACCAGTCCAGCCCTCTGGAATATCGTGTTTGGTGGGAAGGAGAGGGAGCTCAAGGCCATCCTTTTCCAAGAAAAACCCAATTCCCAGATTTTTTTGCTCTGGGGCAGCCAGGACACCCAGTTGGGAGGGAACGGGGACAAGGGGGAGGAATCCTGGGAATGTCCCACGGCTCTAAATCCCTGACCCCACGTGTGACATTCCAGTGGCGTCAGACTTGGGAAGCGCCTCTGGAAGTGCCCATGGACTGGGGACACGGGAGGTGACACCGGCAGGGGACACTCCGGGGACAGGGAGGACGGAGCCGTGTGGAGGAGCCAGCTTGGAAAACCCCGGCTGAGGGGTGAGGAGAGCAGGAATCTTATAAATCCCAAAATTCCGGAACGGTTTGAGTTGGGAGAGACCTTAAATCCCATCCCAGTTCCATGGAACATCTCCCAATATCCCAGGTGGATCCAGCCTGGCCTTGGGCATTCCCAGGGATCCAGGGGCTGCCCCAGCAAATCTGGGAATTCCATTCCCAGGAATTGCTGCCCAAGATCCCAGCCCAATGTCCCCTTTCCCAGTGGGAAGCCATTCCCTGTGTCCTGTCCCTCCAGGCCTTGGCCCCAGCCCCTCTCCAGCTCTCCTGGAGCCCCTTTGGGGACTCTGAGCATTCCCGGGATTTCTCCCTTCTCCGGGGGAACATTCCCAGCTCTCCCAACCGACCAAGAGAATGGGAATATGGGAAAAGGCAATCACGGCACAGAGAGCCCAGATGGCCTGTGGGGAGCTACGAAATCCTGGAAAATATTAAATAATGGGGAATTAAACGTATCCAAAAATTAGATGGTTTACTAACACTAATATTATTATAAAATCTCTGTGTTTAATTATGAAAAATACACGTGATCCCATCGCATATAAATACACAGTTATCATAGAATATTATATGGTTATTATAGCTATTAATAGACTGATATTCTACCAATATAAAATACATAGTCATTATTTTATGTTTAATTATGTCTTTTATTTTCTATAGGATATTTAATTACGTATTTATATTTTTATTATTTTTATGCACTATTATATATTGAATATGCTACCATTCAGGTGTTTTATATTATTTTATAAATGGAGCAATGGCTATTATTAATATACAACTATAAAAATAACTAATACATAATACATAATGCACATATGCAGTATATGATGCATTTATTGTAATTACAATGTATTGTATATTTTTTATGATATTTTATAGTATATATATATTTTAATATAGATTATATACTTATATATTGTGGTATTGATATTGAGGTTTTTCCTTTATTATCTTATTACAGTATTATTTTATTTTTTTTATTTGATCATTTTATTCTGATTTTTATTATTTTGTTATTTTAGTATATTTTAATTTTATTCTTTTAGTATATTTTTATTTTATTGTTTTGGTATATTTAAATTATTTTATTATTAAAGTATTTTCTTTTATTTTCCTTTAAGTTTTTAACGGAATTTTTAAAAATTTAATTTAATTCTTTTATTCTCTTGTCTTCTATTAAATTTTTAGAATTCTCTTCCACTTTATTTTATTTTGTCCTCTCCTACTCTATTTTTATTTTGCTTTACTCTACTGTATGTTACTTTCCACCTTTTATTACATTCTATTCCTTTACCCTCAGCCAATCCGCTTTCAGTTTTTTATATTTTTATTGTGTATTCCATATTTGATATTCCATATTCCATATTTTATATTTTATATTCCATCTTTTATAGTTTATATTATATATTTTATTCTATGTATTTTCTATTTTATTGTACAATATTTTCTATTTACATTTATGTTTTATATTTTCTTCTCTATTTTATTTTATTTTATTTTATTTTATTTTATTTTATTTTATTTTATTTTATTTTATTTTATTTTATTTTATTTTATTTTATTTTATTTTATTTTATTTTATTTTATTTTATTTTATTTTATTTTCCCACTCCCTATTCCACCACCGAACGAGTCCCCGAGATCCCCCCCCCCCCCAGATTTCTCCTCCTCCCACGGATCCTTTCCCTGTGGATTCATCCCTTCGACTCCCGGAATGCAGGAAGGCCTGCCCTGCTCCCTGGCACCTGGAATGTCATCCCAAATGTCACCGCGCTCGGAATGTGCTCCGGGGAGTTCGGATCCAGCCGCATCCGAACTGATGGACAAAAAAAAAAATACGGGAATAATTCACCGACATTTTTATGGTTAAGGATTTACAAATCTGAGGGGTCGGATGAGCTTCCCGACCCGGAGCCTTGGGATGGGGTCACGCCTCCCACATCATCCTGATTCCCTGATCCCAGGCAGGATGCGGGAAGCAGCGCATGAAGATGGGAAATAAAAAATAAAAATGAAAATAAAAATAAAAATAAAAGAAATGGGAGCACGGTGTTATCTGGAGCCCACAGAATTATCTGGAGCCCACGACATCAGCTCCATCCTGGTTTTCCAGGGCCGTCAGCATCGGGATGGAGCCCACGAGGGGTTGGATCCCTGGAATGCTGTTCCATGACCTCGGAGAGCGCCGTATCCCGGGATTCCTTCTCCGGAGACGCGGGGCTGCTGCTCCCATCCCTGCCCTTCCCCAACCACCTCGGAGCCACAAAGAGAATAATTCCCAAGAAGGGAATCCTGACGCGAAACCGTTATCTGGGAAGGCAAAGGGTGGGAGATGATGGATCCGGAAATTTTTGCTGGTTTTCGGCCCAGTAACTGGGATTCGGTGGTTCTTTCCTGAGGGGTCTCCATCCATCCATCCATCCATCCATCCATCCATCCATCCCTCCATCCATCCATCCATCCATCCATCCGTCCCTCCGTCCATCTGTCCATCCCACGTCAGCGCACAGATGGCACCGGAAGCTTCCTCCCCTCATTATGGCTCCCGTTTTCCATCCTCATCCTCTGCTTCCCGTTGTGTCAGGGCCAAGCTGTGATGGGCATTGCTCCCCGTTGCTCCTCACTGAGATCCCAAACCCCCATCCCTGCCCAGGAATATCAACACCACACAGATTCCGGCGCTCCCGCATTCCCAAAAAACAACCGGAGCGTGTTTTCCCAGTGTTTATCCATCGAACACGACAATCCTCACCCTGCTTTGTGACTCCGGGACTGGGGCCATGTTTAGGGATTTTTAACGGTGTTTATTTTTGGGCAGTCCTGCCCTGGCTCCGACCTCATTCATCCATCCACCCATCCAAAAACCCATTCCCAAAAAACCACGGAAGCGCGTTCTCCCGGCGTTTATCCGCCGAACAGGACAATCTCCACCCTGCTTCCCGGCTCCGGGGCTGGGGCCATGTTTTGGGATTTTTAACGGTGTTTATTTTTCGCCAACCCTGCTCTGCTCCTGACCCCATCCATCCATCCCAAAAAAACCATTCCCAAAAAAACCACCGGAGCGCGTTCTCCCGGCGTTTATCCGCCGAACGCGACAATCCCCACCCCGCTCCGCCGCTCCGGGGCCGCGTTTGGGGTTTTTTAGCCGTGTTTGTTTTGGGCAGCCCTGCCCCGCCGTTGACCCCGGCGCCGTCACGCGCTCCTGGCACACGTGTGGCCCCCGGCTCCGCCATCCCGCGCTATTCCTGGCTGCCGAGCGGGAATTGGCCGGGATTAGCTCCCGACCGCCGGCAGCTGACGCCCGTTGGGAGCCGCCACCTTCCTCCTCCTCCTCCTTTTCCTCATTTCCCTCCTTTCCCTCCTCTCTCCAGCCCCACTGGGGCTCGGATCCCGGATCCCGGCGTTGTGTAAATCCGTCGGGATCGCTGCCCGAACCCGCGGCTCCGTGACCTTTCCGCCTCTCCCCGTGCCGAGCACGGATGGATTCATCCCTCGGCCGCCATTCCGGCGCATCCCGCTGCGCCAACCATTCCGAACCCTCCTCCACGGCCCTCGGAAACGCATTTCCAGCCATTTCCAGCCACCAGCGCGGCAGGAATTGCCCCTGCCCCTCATCCGGGAGCCCCTTTCCCGCCACCGATCGAAAATTCCAAGCCCGTGTCCGGTTTCTGCTCCAAAATTCTGGATATTCCCGGTTTTGAGGCCAGGGAAGCTGGCGGGTGCTCCGGTGAGCTTTGGAAATGGAAAATTTGGAGATGACGGCGAAGCTGAAGGGGAATTCTCACGATTTTGGGGTTTTGGGAATGCTGGGATGGGTGAGGACACCCTCCATGAAATCCCAAGGGTTTTGATGGGACGTGTGGGTGAGAATTCCAGCCCCAGCATCGGGATCAGCTCCAAAACTCGCAAAACCCATCACCAAACCCAAATCCCATCATTTTTTTTTCAGGAAAACATTTAAATTAAATCCACTTGGAGGATGCTGGGATTACTCTGGGAATCAAACCCAGTTCGGCTTCATCGGGAATCAAAATTTCCCTTCAGAAAGTCTGAAATCCCGGGATTTGATTTTTGTTTTGGGGGGGGGAGGGAATCGTAAATCCTTAATGACAAAAATCTCGGTGAATTATTCCCTTTTTTCTTTTTAGGAACGCTCCCCAAAAATCCCGAATTTATCCCCCCTCTAGCCCAGCTGCCTGGTCGGGTTTCTGGGATCACAATGCCGGAATTTGGGAGTCTCCAGGGCTGTGTCACCGCGGTGTGCCCACTTAGGCCCGGCTTTATTGTCCCCCCCCCGGAAGAGCCGGGATTAGCGGGGCCACGTGAGCTGGGTTTGCTCCAGGAACGTGCTCTGACGCAGGGATGTGGGAATGGATCCAGCACCTGCTGGAGGTGCCCAAATCCCGGGAATTTCCTGTGGGCACCAGGAAATTTAGGATCCCCCGTCCATTCCGCGTGTGTTCAGCATCTGGGTGTGACCCGATCCCGTTAAATGTGGGATTGTTCGGGATGATGTCCCCCACCAATTCCCAAGGATTTAGCAGCTGTGGGAGCTCAGATCCTCTGGAATTGCCCAGATCCCTCCTGGAAGTGAGTCAGGGAAATGCTCCAGGAGAAGAGGGTGGGAGAGTTCATCCCATCCCGAAAAAGCTCCGGCAGAAGGGATGGAGGGAAGGATGGATGGAAACCCCTCAGGAAAGAGCCCAGAATTCCCAACTGGGTTGGGTCGGGAAGAACCTAAAAGCTTTTTTTCCAAGGGTAGGGACAATTCCCATTATCCCAGGCTGATCCAACCTGGCCTTGGGCATTCCCAGGGATCCAGGGGCAGCCCCTGGGAATCTGGGAATTCCAGCCCAGCCCCTCCCCACCCTCCCAGGCAGGAATTCCTTCCCGAGATCCCAACCCTGCCCTTTGGATGATCCAAAATCCACCTTGGGTGGATCCCGTCACTTCCGGAGTGTCCCAATCCAGAGGGAAGTGGGAACCACGGGGGGTTTGGGGCTCCCAGCTCTTCCCAACATCCTCTTTCCTGCTTTTTATTTTGTTTCTTTTTCCCAGGAGAGGAAAACCCGTGGCAGCCCCAGCCCCCGTCCCCTCGTCCTGTCCCCGCTAACGAGCCGAGGTGATTAATTTTTAACGGCCTCCTCTTAATTGCCGGGCTATAAATAGACCTTGCCGGCCTTTCCCAGATGTTCTGCTCCATGCTGGGAATCCCAGGATGCTCCAGGGGATGTGGGGCCACCGGCAGGGATGGAGTTGGAGGGTGGCCCAGGAGTTGTCCCCAAGAAGGTCCGGATGGAGCCCGTGGGGACATCGGGAGAATCCCATGGATTTGCCAGCAGAAATCACGGAATTATGGGATCATTTGGGATGGAAAAACTCTTGGAGGCTCCTGGATCCAGAACTGCCAAGGTCCCCAAGTGCCACATCCACCGAGGCCACCGCCATGTCACATCCACCAAGGCCACCGCCACCATGTCCTCAAACTGTCACATCCACCAAGGCCACCACCATGTCACACCCACCAAGGTCACCGCCATGTCCCCAAAGTGCCACATCCACCAAGGCCACCACTGTGTCCCCAAGTGTCACATCCACCAAAGCCACCACCATGTCCCCAAAGTGCCACACCCACCAAGGCCACCACCACCATGTCTCCAGGTGCCACATCCACCAAGGCCACCACCACCGCCATGTCACATCCATCAAGGCCACCACTGTGTCCCCAAAGTGCCACATCCACCAAGGCCACCACCATGTCACACCCACCAAGGTCACCGCCATGTCCCCAAAGTGCCACATCCACCAAGGTCGCCGCCATGTCACATCCACCAAGGCCACCACCGCCATGTCCCCAAAGCACCACATCCACCAAGGCCATCATCATGTCCCCAAGTGCCACACCCACTAAGGCCACCACCGTGCTCCCAAAGTGCCACACCCACCAAGGCCACCACCACCATGTCTCCAAGTGCCACATCCACCAAGGCCACCACCATGTCACATCCACCAAGGCCACCAAAATGTGACATTCACTAAAGCCACCACCATGTCCCTGAAGTACCACATCCCCCGAGGACACCACCATGTCCCCAAAGTGCCACATCCGCCAAGGTCACCATCACGTCGCATCCACCAAGGCCACCATGATGTCCCCAAACTGCCACACCCACCAAGGCCACCACCACATCCCCAAAGTGCCACACCCACCAAAGCCACCACCATGTCCCCAAAATGCCACATCCACGGGGCTGGTAAATCCCCACAGGAACAGGGATCCACCCCTGCCCTGGGCAGCTGGAAAACCCATTCCATGTAGGAATTTTCCCCAAAAAATCCAACCTAAACCTTCCCTGGCACAACCTGGGACTTGTCCCGACTGTCACCTCGCTGTCCTGGCCCGAAAAAGGGCGGGAAAACACCGGGGTCACCTCAACCTGGGCCTGGCATGGAATTCCTGACCCCGAGAGCAAATCCCTTCGTCCATCCCATCCCATCCCATCCCAATCCCATCCCATCGGGATTTATGGGAATTCTGCCCCTCCCCTGTCCCCCCAGGGTCCTTCTGCCTCCTCTGCCTGGGATTTTCCATCCCATAATGACCCTGGGAAGGGGCACTTTTCCCAATCAGGAATCCCATGGGTTTTCCCAGAAAAAAATTTCCGTGGATTTGAGCTGCCCTCAGGATTTGGGATGGGTTTGGGATGGTCCCGCCACTCCCCAGCTCATCCCAAGGACCTCCGAGCTCTCCATGGAAATATTCCCCGATGGAAACATTCCTCAGGTTAATTAAACTCCTCGAACCTTAATCGTATCCGTGGATTAATTAGGGAAAAGCACCGGGAGGCAAATGTGGATCCGGGAGGGAAGAGGAATTCCCTGGATGGGTGGAAGGAGCAGGAGCGGCTCCGAAATTCCCTCCCGCTCTCCTGGCTGATCCCTCTCTCCTCTGGGTGATCCCACCCTCACTTCCAGGTGATTCCCAACTTTTCTGGGTGATTCCCATGATTTCTTGGTGACTCCCATCTTCCCTGGATGATTTTCCTTCTCCTCTAAGTGATTCCCAACTTCTCTGGGTGATCCCACCCTCACTTCCAGGTGATTCCCATCCTTCCTGGGTGATCCCTGCTCTCCCTGGATGATCCCATCCTCACTTCCAGATGATTCCCAATTTTCCTGGCTGATCCCACCCTCACTTCCAGGTGATTCCCAATTTTCCTGGCTGATCCCACCCTCACTTCCAGGCGATTCCCACCTTTCCTGGGTGATCCCAGCTCTCCCTGGATGATTTCCCTTCTCCTCTAAGCGATCCCTGCTCTCCCCTGGGTGATTCCCGTTTTCCCTGGACTGATCCCCCTCTTCCCTGTGTGTTTTTCCATCTCCCCCGAGCGATCCCAGCCCTCCCTGGATGATCCCACCCTCACCTCCAGGAAATCCCCATTTCTCCTGCGTGATCCCCGTTTTCCCTGGATCATCTCATTTTCACTCCTGGGCGATTCCCATCAGTTTTTTTTTTTTTTTTTCGGGTGATCCCCTCCTCTCCTCTGGGTGATTCCCTCTCTCCCAGCCTGATCCCTCACTCCTGGAGCCAAAAAAAAAAATAATCCCAAATCCCTCACTCCCCAACCCCTCCTGCCTCCAGCTCTGCCAAACGGCGGGATCGGCTGCCGGGAGAGTAAAATCAGAGCCTAAATCTCCCTATTTTTATTTTTTTTCCCCAATTTCCAGCAGGAATTTTTTGCAAGATCCCAATCCCACTCCCTAAATCTCCTTTTTCCACCCCTATTTTCAGGAGGATTTTTGCAAGATCCCAGCCCAGCTCCCAAAATCTCCATTTTTCCCCGTTTCCGCAGAATTTCTGCAAAATCCCAGCGCAGCTCCCTAAATCTTCATTTTTTTCTTATTTTTTTTCCTTATTTCCAGCAGAATTTCTGCAAGATCCCAGCCCGGCTCCCAAAATCTCCTTTCCCCCCCAATTTCCAGCAGGATTTTTGCAAGATCCCAATCCCACTCCCTAAATCTCCTTTTTCCCCCCCTATTTCCCGCGGGATTTCTGAAAAATCCCAGCGCAGCTCCCTAAATATTATTTTTTTTCTTATTTCTCCCCTATTTCCAGCAGGATTTTTGCAAGATCCCAGCCCGGCTCCCAAAATCTTCCTTTTTTTCTTATTTTTTTCCTTATTTCCAGCGGGATTTTTGCAAAATTGCAGCCCAGCTCCCTAAATCTTCTTTTTTTTTTTTTTCTTTATTTTTCCCCTATTTCCAGCGGGATTTCTGAAAAATCCCAGCGCAGCTCCCTAAATCTTCCCTTTTTCTTATTTTTTTCCTTATTTCCAACCGGATTTTTGCAAAATCGCAGCTCAGCTCCCTCGATCATAATTTTTTTTTTTCCTTTATTTTCCCCCTATTTCCAGCCGGATTTTTGCAAGATCCCAGCCCGGGCTCCCGGGAATGTTGGGCTGCAGCATTCCAGCTGCGATCACACCGTGTCTCTTCCCATCTCGTCACATTTCCCTCCTCGCCGGGGATGAATCATCCTTCCCCCCGCTCCTCCCCTCTTCCCAAACATCCACAGGCAGAAAACAAAAAAAGAAAAGAAAAAGAAAAAAAAAAAAGAAAAAAAGGAAAAAAAAAAATTTCAAGCCCTGGTGGCCCCTTTTTCCTTCAGGGTTCCCGGCAAATCCACAGGGAAAAAGTCAGGAGCTGGTTTTGGAATTAAAAGCCAGCCCAGGGAGAGGCTGGAAAAAAAAAAAATCTGTCTCTTGTCCCAAGAAAATAAAAATAAAAATAAAAGAAATAAAAATAGAAATAAAAATAGAAATAATAGAAATAGAAATAATAGAAATAGAAATAATAGAAATAGAAATAGAAATAGAAATAGAAATAGAAATAGAAATAGAAATAGAAATAGAAATAGAAATAGAAATAGAAATAGAAATAGAAATAGAAATAGAAATAGAAATAAAAAGCCAGGAAGATGCTGCTGGTTGGGATCCACCACTAAAATTCCCGAAATTCTGGGAATGAATCGCCCCAAAAATCCTGGGATTTTGCTGCGGAAGTTGGATTTATCCCAGTTTGGGTGGGGCTGGCAGAGACTTTTCCCTCTCCAGGTCGCATCCAGGTGGGATCAGCACATTCCAACCCCCAAAAAAAGGGCGCTTGGAAAATTCGGTTTAAAGCTCTCGGAATTCCTGAGGAAAACATCCTGGCTGTTAAAAAAAACCAGGAATCAGGAAAAAGGGCGACGCCTGAGCGTGAAACCAGCCCCGGGGAGTCGCACCCTGAGGGGGAAGAGGAGGAATTTTGGGAATTCTGGGGGGGGAAAAAAAATAAATCAGGGAGTCGGGAAGGTTCTGGGAACTGAGAATTGGCTGCGGGGAAGGAAAACCAAAAAAAAACCAAGCAAAAAACGGTGTGAAAAGGCGGGAAAGGAATTTAAGGAGACAGGGAATGAAGGAGGGAAAGGGGGAGAGCCGAGGGGATGCGACAGGGGCGGGAATTTTCTCACCCGGGGATGGATGAAGGCAGCGGAGAGGAGGGGAAAAAAATGGGAATTTTCATCCCTGAGGAAAGGCTGTGACCTCCCGAGCCCGGCGACCTGCCGGGCACGCCCTCTGTGCCCGACGGGGACAAACGTGTGGCCACGGAAATGGGATTCGGGAAAAATGGGATTTGGGAAGAGGGATTGGGGAAAATGGGACTTAGGGAGGGGGATTTGGGAAGAGGAATCCTGAGGAGGGGGATTTGGGCAGGGGGATTTGGGGTCCTGGGAAATGGGATTTGGGAAGGGGGATTTGGGATCCTGGGAAATGGGATTTGGGAAGGGGGATTTGGGAAGAGGGAATTGGGAAAGGGGGGTTTGGAAAAAGGGATTTGGAAAAACGGATTTGGAAAAGGGGGATCCTGGGAAGGGGGATTTGGGAAGAGGGATTTGGGAAAGGGGATTGGGAAAAGGGGGATTTGGGAAAGGAGGATTTGGGATGTGGGATTTGGGAAGAGGGATTTTGGGAAGAGGGATTTGGGAAAGGGGATTTGGGAGGGGAAGTTTGGGAAGAGGGATTTTTGGGAAGAGGGATTTGGGATCCTGGGAAAGGGGGATTTGGGAAAGGGGGATTTGGGAAGGGGGAGTTGGGAAAATGGGAAATGGGATTTGGGAAGGCAGATTTGGGAAGAGGGATCCTGTAAAGGGGAATTTGGGAAGGGGGTTTGGAAAGGGAGATTTGGGAAGAGGGATCTGAGAAGAGGGATTTGGGAAAGTGGGATTTGGGAAAGGGGGATTTGGGAAGAGGGATTTGGGATCCTGGGAAATGGGATTTGGGAAGAGGGATTTGGGATCCTGGGATGGGGGATTTGGGAAGGGGGATTTGGGAAGGGGAGGTTTGAGAAGTGGGATTTGGGAAGAGGGATCCCCTGCCAGGGACACACCTCCTGTCCCTTTTCATGGCACTGCCAGGCCTGCCCCTGTCACTCCCGGCTCTCTGGAGATGCCACCGGCACGGCAGGAAGAACAATCCTGGGAAAAAGGGAATTTCTGGGCAGCTCCCAACTCCCTGGAATCCTCTGCTCCTGCTCCGCACGGTTCCTCATGGATCTGTGGAGGTGACACTGGGACACTGGGAAAAGGGACCCTGAACAAAGCTGTTCCCGTGGTGTGACACGGCCAAGTCACTTGGGACTGCCCCGGCTCCGTGGAGGTGACACTGGGACAGAGAAATCCCAGGAAGAGGAACCCCTGGAAGAGGAATCCCAGGAAAAGAAATCCCAGGAAGAGGAACCCCTGGAAGAGGAATCCCAGGAAAAGGGACACTGGGAAAAGGGATCCCTCAATAGGGGGACAAAGCTGTCCCCACAGCGTGACATGGCCAAGCCCACCCGTGTCACCTCCTGGCACCTTGGAGGTGACACAGGGACCTCGGGAAGAGAAATCCCAGAAAGTCTGGGAAGAGGAATATTCTTCCAGGAATCCCTGGAAGAGGGACCCCAAGAAGAGGGACCCATCAGTGGCTGCCTGTGTTGGGGACAAAGCTGTCCCCGCAGTGTGACACCGCCAAGCCCACCCGTGACCCTCCTGGCACCGTGGAGGTGACTCTGGAAACTCGGGAAGAGAAATCCCGGGAAAAGAGACCCCAAGGAGAGGGATTTGGGAAGAGGGACCTCAGGAAGAAGGACACTGGGAAAAGGGACCCCTCACCATGGGGACAAAGCTGTCCCCGCAGAGTGACATGGCCAAGCCACCTGGGACTGTCCCAGCTCCGTGGAGGTGACACTGGGACCTCGGGAAGAGAAATCCCGGGAAGGGGAACCCCAAGAGGAGGAATCCCAGGGAAAGGGACACTGGAAAAGGGAAACCCTCACCAGGGGGACAAAGCTGTCCCCGCAGTGTCCACCCACGTCACTCCCAACTCCGTGGAGGTGACACCGGGACCTTGGGAACAGGGACCCCGAGGCCACTTTTCTCCCGACGACGGCACAGCCCAATCCCACCCCAAATCCTCCTCCTCGCCGAAATCCCGCTATCCCACCGCCACAAAAAAATCCCGGAACGCCGATTTCCCCTCACCTGGCAGCAGGATCCCCCCCAAATCCCAAATGGGTTGGCTCCATAAAAAAGGGCTGGAAAAACGGGAATTACTTCCTGGTTTATTATTATTTACTGAATATTTGGAATTATTAGTTACTGAATTGAGAGAAGCTATGCCAGACCTGGCAGGGAAGGGATGGATAGGCCAGAATATTATTATTAATATTATTATATTTATTATTATATTTATTTTGTTATTATTATCACTAACATTATTATTATTATTATTATTATTATTATTATTATTATTATTATTATTATTATTATATTTAAATACCATTATTAAGAAGATTTCATTAATGGTGATCACTATTTAATGACGAATTTCCAAGCCACAACCATCACGACCCCATCAGAGGCACCAAACCCAGAGCACATCCCATCCCTTCTCCCGGATATCCTCAGCACAGGAAAACCGGGAAAAGCCCTTCCCATCATCCGTGGAGGGCGATGGAAAACCAGGAAAATCCCTTCCTGTCATCCAAGGATGGTGATGGAGAAGAAATCCAGGATAATCCCGCTGGGATTATTATCCATTATAACAATAGATATAATAATTAATAATAATAATTATCAATAAAAATTCTACACTAATAAATAAATAAATAAATCATAGTAAGTAATAAGTAATAAGTAATAGACAATAGATAATAAATAATAAATAATAAATAATCAATCCCACTGGGATTGGGCTCCAATAAAAGCAGCAGCAGCTCCCACACGTCCCAATCCCACCACGTCCCACCTCGGGTCACCGCTGTCATCCCCCAGCTCCTTCCTCTTCCTGCTTTTCACGGGATCACGGAATGAGTTGGAAAGAACCCCAAAGCTCATCCAGGGCCACTTTCCCCCATCCCAGACCGCCCCAAACCCTGTCCAACCTCACCTTGACCCTTTGCCGGACATTTGAGTGGACACCGCCAGTGGGGGGAGGTCCCCAAAGACCCCTCAGCGTTGTCCCCAAAGACCCCTCAGCATTGTCCCTAAAGACCCCTCAGCGATGTCCCCAAAGACCCCTCAGCGTTGTCCCCAACCACCTTCCAACCGTTCCTGGGAACACCGCATGCGCATCCAAACTCAGGGACGCAGCCACCGCGATGTCCCCAAGCCACCACGATGTCCCCAAGCCACCCGCAGGTCTCACCTGGGTCTTGGAGAGGTTGAGCTGCCCCCTATCCCAGGTTGTCCCAAACTCCATCTAACCTCACCTTGACCCTTTGCCGGACATTTGAGTGGACACCGCCAGCTGGGGGAGGTCCCCAAAGACCCCTCAGCATTGTCCCCAAAGACCCCTCAGCGTTGTCCCCAAAGACCCCTCAGCATTGTCCCCAAAGACCCCTCAGCATTGTCCCCAAAGACCCCTCAGCATTGTCCCCAAAGACCCCTCAGCGTTGTCCCCAACCACCTTCCAACCATTCCAAGGACGGGATGGAGGAACAAAAACTTATCCCGGGGAACGCCGCGCACGCATCCGAGGGCTTGGGGATGCGGACACCGCCACGTCCCCAAGCCACCACGATGTCCCCAAGCCGCCACGATGTCCCCAAGCCACCCGCGGGTCTCACCTGTGTCTCGGAGAGGTTGAGCTGCCGGGCTAACTCCGTCCTTTCCCGGCCCACCACGTACTGGCAGCGCTGGAATTCCAGCTCCAGGCGGTAGAGCTGCTCCGCCGTGAAGGACGTCCGCGTCCGCTTGGGCCGGTCCAGGTCCAGCCCTTTGGGCAGCACGATCTCCCGGATCGTCCCTTTGGCATCTGCACCGGGAAAAACGGGAAAAAAACACCCAAAAAACCTTGAAGGGATCGAGGCAAAAATCAAAAAAATGCGGTTTTTTTTGTGGGGGGGGGGGGTGGGGAAAATGGGAAATAAATGGAATTAAAGAGTGGTTGGGTGTGGAATATCCACGGAGCTCCCACAATGATTGAGATTATTAACCAAATGATCTTAATCATGGTATTTAAATATAATAATAATAATAATAATAACAATAATAATAATAGTGGTAGCAATAGTAATAGTAATAATAATAATAATAACAATAATGATAACAACAACAACAAACAACAACAACAACAAAACAACAATAATAATGATAATGATAATAATAATAGTAATAATAATAATAATAATAATAATAATAATAATAATAATCATCATCATCATCGTGGCTTGGTTCTTCCCTCTGGCCCTAAATTCCGGGGAATTTATAAATATCCGGGGAAAGGAGACAAATCTCCAGGAATTAGAAGTTTTTAATAAAGATAAATAGGAGTCATGAAGTTTTTTCGGGAAAACGCAGCGTTTCAACCTGGAAATAATAGTTTGGAAAGCCAGGAGCAAACGGGAGATTTATGCCAAGGGAGAATTCGAATTGAGGATTTTTTTGTTTTTCTCTGTAATTTTTATATAATTTTTGATTTCTGTCCTTCCTTGGGAATTCTGGGAAAAAATTCACCTCTCTGCGATTCCCGTCTATCCAGAATTATCCTCACTGAAGGAAATATTTCCTTGGAAAGCTCAGCTCCCATTTTGGGGCAGTTTCCTCTTAAAGGACAAGTTTGGGAAGCGCTTTTTAAAGGGATTTTACGAGGTTGGGAATATCCAGGGGAAAAAAAAAAAAAAAAAGCTTGAATTCGGTTTGGCTCCATCCCAGGCCAAGTGGCCACTCCGGAGGAGCCCCCGTGGCTTCGCTTCCCATCGGGAAAGGACAAATTCCACCAAAAAAAAAAAGAAAAAAATTGACAGGAATTTTGTCCCAGCTCCCAGGAATTAAAATGAGCCTCGGGAATCCGGGATTCTCCCAGATCCCAAATCCTGACTCGGTTTGGGTGAGCCCTTCCTGCAGAACTTTTCCAGAGGGTTAAAATCCAGCCAGGAAGGTGCTCCAAGCCCCGAGCCCTGATTTTGGGATGTTGGATCCCAATTCTGGAGGGATCCTGGATCCCAAATCCGGAGGGATCCTGGTTGGAGGTCCATGGCTCTCCCTCCCACTGGCTGGGCTGGGCATGAAGGGATGAGAAAATTCCTGGGGTAGGAGGGAAGAAAACAGCGGGGAGAAGGCGGGAATGGGGTGATGGAGATGGGGTGGGGACGGCGGAGACGGGAATGGTGACACTGGGATGGGAACAATGGCATTGGGATTGAAATGGTGGCACTGGGATGGGAATGGTGGCACTGGGATGGAAATGGCGGCGCTGGGATTGAAATGGTGGCACTGGGATGGGAATGGCGGCACTGGGATTGAAATGGTGGCACTGGGATGGGAATGGCGGCACTGGGATGGAAATGGCGGCGCTGGGATGGGAATGGCGGCGCTGGGATGGGAATGGCGGCGCTGGGATTGGAATGATGGCACCGAGATTGCAATTGTGGCACCGGGATGGCGGTGCTGGGACTGGAATGGCGATGCTGGGATGAGAACGGTGACACTGGGTTGGGAATTGTGGCACCAGGATCAGAATGGTGGTGCTAGGATCAGAATAGCAGCACCAGGATTGGAATGGCGGTGCTGGGATGGGAATGGTGGCACTGGGACGGGAATGGCGGCACTGGGATTGAAATGGCAGTGCTGGGATCAGAACGGTGACACCGGGATCGGAACGGTGACACCGGGATTGGAACGGCAGCACTGGGATTGGAATGGCGGCACTGGGATTGGAATGGCGGCACTGGGATCGGAATGGCGGCGCTGGGATCGGAATGGTGGCACTGGGATGGGAATGGTGGCACTGGGATCAGAACGGCGGCGCTGGGATTGGAATGGTGGTGCCGGGATTGGAATGGCGGCGCCAGGATGGGAATGGCGGCACTGCCATAGGCTCAGCAGAACCGGGACGAGGACAGAGAAGCCGGGATAAGGGCGGTGGATCTGACACCGGGATGGTGGGAATGGGAACCAAACACCGATTCGGGAAAGGGACCCCAATCCCAGAACCTCTTTCCCACCACGGAACCGGGGACGCGTCCGAGCCGCCATCCCGGAACGCGGCACCAAAGGAATCCCGAGGGTTTGGGGACATCCAGGCCGGCACCCAACCCACACCCCAAACCCCACGGGCCGGCGCGGAGCAGCCGGGAAGGAAAGGGGCTGTAGGCGGATCAGCGGCTTTTCCGGCGGGATCAGCGCCGGGAACCATTTTGTGTGGGAAGAGCCGTGGCGGTGACGATGCCCAGGCCACGTCCGCACTCCCGTGCCCGCATCCGCGCCCACGTCCATGCCCACGGCACAACAACAGCCGGGAACGCCGGGACTGCCGGATCCGGGGCCGCAGCTGCGCCCTGGGCTCGGGCATTATTTATTGTTATCCTCCCCCACGGCAGCTGGAGCAGCTCCGGAGGGACGGCGGGGAAAAGGGCACGGCCGCCGTGCCAGCTGGGCACAGGGGACACCAAACCCCTCGGGGTCACCGCCCCGCTGGCCTTTCCCTAGGGGAGGTTTTGGGGCGTTCAGGCCATCCCCCCATTCCAGAAATCCCATCCTGAAAGTCTTTTCCCATTCTGGAGCCCCCAAAATTCCCGGGTCCTGCCAGGGCTCCCTGGGTGGTTCCGGAGCCTTGGGCCTTGCTGGTGACACGTCCTGCTCTTGGGGACAAGGGTACACCTGGTGGCTCTGGAGCCAGGACAGGGCTGGGGTCGAAATGCCCTATAAGAGCAGAGGGCACCCAAATCCATGGGGACACGTTTTCCTGGCACAGGGACACCTCACCCTGGCACAGGGACACCCCCTGCCCACCTGGCTTCCCGCACCAACACACCTGCCAGGACCTTTTGGGGTGCACGCCCCCGCCCCTGCCAGCCCCCAGGATGTCCCCACCGTGCCATGGGGTGGCCGTGGTGGCACCAAACGCCATCGGGGTGTCCCTCCACGTGCTCTGCGGCCACCGGGCCCAGCGCTGGGCCGGCCCCGGGAGGAGACCAGGAGGAACGGGGGGAACATCCCGGGATGTGTCACCAGCCCCGTGGTGACAGCAGGACCAGCCCCGGGGTGCTCAGGTCCCTCCTTGTCCCATTTATCCCCGCGAGGTGACCGGGAGGCTCCGTCCCGCATGGACCATCCCCGGTGTCACGGGAGTGAGACCCCGAGAGGACCCCGCCGGCGTGAGGGGGTCACCAGGACCACCCCGACTTCACCGAAAGCACCGCGGGCGAGCACCGGGGCTGCACCCGGGGCTGGCGGCAGCTCCGCGGCAGCCGCTCCTCACCGGGGCTACCGGGGCTGCCGGGGCTACCGGGGCTACCGGGGCTGCCGGGGCCTCTTTCCCAGGACCAAGCAGCCATGGCGAAACCCAAAATATTTTCAAGAAATAAATATTTCGAACCGTAAAAATGAACATTTTAACCTCTTGTTTGGCACAAAACCGAGCGGGAGGCTCTGCCCGGGCCCAGCCGCCGCTCGGTGCCGGCCCTGGGCCGGGGCGGGTGGGGACCGGCGGCTCGGCGTCCCCTCAGCCCCGGGTGGCCTCGGTCACGTTCTCCCCGCTTCGTTTTCGCCCCAACCCCGGTGATTTGCGGCGTTTTTCTCTCCCCGCCACCATTTTGTCCGCACCGTTCGTGGCGGCCGCGGCAAGATGGTGAAAGAAACCAGGAGCTCCCGGTGAGGGTCCCCGGGGTCGGCGGGAGCCCAGACCCTGCCCCGGCCTCGGCCACCGACCCCCGCTCCTCTCCCGGTGCCGGCACCGTCGGGGCGGCCTCGGCGGGGCTGAAAGCGGCGGAGGAGAGGCCTGACCCCAGCCTGACCCCGGTGGGACCGGCGGCAGCCCCGCTCGGAGACCCCCGGGGACGCGGGGACACCACGGGCGGGACCCCCGGGGCTTGTTCCCCGAGCGCTGCTCGGCCGCTGCGCCCCGTTCGGACCGGGACAAGCGGGCTGTCGGCGAAAGGCGCCTATCGCGACAACCGGAGGCTGTCGGTGAGCGGCGGGGAGCTTTTCCCGGGATGCCCGAGCCCGGGATAACGATGGAACCGGCAGCTCGGGTCTCCGGTGAGGAAGGAGGTCACGGCCGTCGCTCCGGTGCCCGAGCGCTGCTCTGGGCACCGGGAGGCCTCGGCCCTGATCGCCGAGCGGCCGCCGAGCCGCTCCGGGCTCCGGCAGCGGCGGAGGAGGAGCGGCGGGGCCGCGGAGCATCCCCGGGCTCCCGGAGCGGCGGAGCGCTCGGGACCCTCCCGCCTGTCACAGCATCACCGGGGGCTCCCCAAACTTCTCGGGGTTCGCCACACGCCAGAAGCGATCGCGGAGAAGTCCCGGGCCGGCGGGGACTGAGCGCGGGATGCGGGATGTGGGATGCGGGATGCGGGACGGCGAACCCCCAGCCCGGGGGCCGAGCCGGTGATATTATAAAAAAAAAAAAAAAATAAACCCCCCCTCGCCCGCCGCCGCTCCGTGACGCTTTTCTCCTGCGACATCGCTGATGCTGTCCCCCCCTTCTCCCGCCGCCCGCGCGTTCCCCCGCGGGGCTCCGGCGGCTCCGTGACCCCGGCACCGTTCCCCCGGAGCCCGCCGGGCACGGCCCCGCTCCCAGCCCGCTGCTGCTCGGGGGGAAGCCGGGCTGGGGCAGCGGGGCCCGCTCCGTTCCCACGCGCAGCGGAGAGCGGCGGGGGGCCGGGAGGCCGGAGCTGGCAGCCGGGAAACGCAGCTCGGGATGCGCTGGAAGCGGTGCCGGGGATGCCCCGTGCCCGGAGCGGGAACACCCGGCCGGGAGAAGCGGGGAACGGGAATGCCCCGTGCCCGGAGCGGGAACACCCGGACAGGGGAAGCGGGGAGCGGGGATGGGAGACCGAGGACCGTGAGCCCGTACCTCGCACCAGGATGCGGCGGCAATAATCCGCCTCTCCGGTCCCCGACGGGCTCTCGGTGTCCGGGGCGCACTGTTTGGAGGAACCGGGGCTGACCGCCGACGTTCCCGGGATGTCCTTGAAGCTTCCGCCGGTTCCGCCGTTGCCTCCTCCGGCTCGCAGGGCGCTCTCCAGCTCCGCCCGGCTTGGCAGCTTCTCCCGGGCCCTCCCGGTGGCCGCGGGCTCGGCCAGCAGCACGGGGCTCCCGCCGGGCTCGGCCCCTCCATCGCTCATCCCTGCGGGCGCCGCGGCGGGATCAAACATCAGCAGAGACAGAGACACGGGGAGAGGGAGAGAGGAGGCAAGGCTGGGCGGGGGGGTGGTGGTGGGGGGGGGGAAGGGAGGGAGCCCCCCCTCCTCACCCTCCGCAGACCCCTTCCCCTCCCCGCCCCTCCTTCCCCCCCCCCCCCCGGCGGGGCTGGGCCCCCCCCAGCTCACCCCCATGGCCGGGGACCGCCGGGGGTTTGTCGCCTGTCGCCCTCTCCCAGGCAGGGGGGCCGGGATTTAAATGGCACCCCCTCCCCGCCCCGGGGAGGTACCGGGGGTGTGTGAGGGGGGGACCCGCCGGGAAGTCCCGAGAGGCTGCGAGGGTGACGGGGATGGGGGGTGGGAGAAGGAGTTTGAAACTTTGACAGGCGGCCGAGACCCCCGCCCTCCCCCAGGTTCCCGCTCCCCCTCCCCAGCTCCACATCCCCCGGCACCTCGCTCCGGGCAAACTTGAGGCGCTCCGGCCGCAGCCGCTGCCCTTCCATGGAGCGCCGCTGCCGCTGCCCGTTAGCGGCGGGAGCGAGGCAGCGATCCACCGGAGCCGCCGCCGGTGCTCCGGGCTGGCCCGCGCTCAGCTCGGGATTTCGCGTGCGGGGTGGGCGGGGGGGAAATCAATACCGGCAGATTGGTGGAGGGGAGGGGGGAAGATGATTTTGGGGGGGGGTTATGGGGAGGTGAGGAGCGGGGGGGCGGGAGGGGAATGGGAGGCCGAGGAGGGGAGGGAGCTGCGGAGGAAGCGGCCGGGGGTGGGACCGGAGAAGAAGAAGAAGAAGAAGAAGAAGAAGCCGGGTCCTTATTCCTCCGGCCCGGCCCTCCCCCGCCGCCGCCGCCGCCGCCGCCGCCGCCGCCGCGCTCCGCTGCGCATCCCCGGAGCCGGCAGCGGGGAGAAGGCGGGAGGCCGAGCCCCCGCCGAGCCGTGGAGCGGCTGAGGGAGAGCTGGGGCGGGCAGGGGGGTGGGGGGAGAGGAAAGAGGCGATTTTAAAATAACGTGCCCCCGGTACAGACGCAATTTCCTGCCCTCCCGTTCGGTGACACCGATTGGTAAACAAAGAGCCCCCGTCGGCCGCCGCTGCCCGGCTCCCAGAGCGCCGCCGGTTCCCGGTTTCCTTTCTCGGGGAGGGGGTTCGCCATCGGGGACCCCCCTCGCCCAACCGGGGCAGGGCAGCCAGGGGTGGTGAGGAATAAAAAAATCCCCCGGTGCCGGCGGGCGCTGCCGCTCCCCGGGCCGGGCGGGGGTCGCGGGGCTCCGGTTCCTTTTCCCCGCAGTTACCGGGATCATCCCGAAATTCCCTGACCCGGTACAGCCGTTCTCGGGCACACCGAGCCGGGCTGCTCCCGGTTTCCAGCTGGGAACGCCGGTCCCGGGGTGTGCGGGGGAGTCCCGGGAATCTCCATCACCTCGGGGGGGTTTCTCCGAGGGGTAAAACCGGGAGGAAAAAAGCGGCGGCACCGTTCCCGGTGCTGCCTCGAACCGGGACGGTTGTAACGGCGGCGGGGGGTGAGAAGTAAATAAATAAATATCAATAAAAATAAATAAATTGACTTTCAAGCCGAGCAGCCCCGAATTTTCGCAGCCCCTCCGCTGTACCCACGGCCCCGTACCGGACACGGTCGAGGGCTGGGAGGGTTTGGGTACGGCCCGGGAACCGGGGAGAGCCCGGTAGGGGCGGGAGGTGCTCGGTTCAGGCTCTACCGGGCACCGGGAGTTCAAGGCCTTGGGCTCAATGTCCGAGCCTGCCGCGGCCTGGGCCCGTCCCTGAAATAACCGGAACGGCGTGGAGAAAACACAGCAGGGAGAAAGGAAAAAAAAAAAAATTAAAACAAGGGGAAAAAAATAGAATTAAAAGGCGAAATAAAACCTGTAGGAATGAAGAAAAGTAAAAGGAAAGAAATAATAAAAAAAAAAAAAAACAGGGAGGGAAAGGGGAAGGAGTTAAAGCGAACGGAAAAAGGCCGAGCGGGGAGAGCGCCGAGGACGGGCCCTGCTCAGGGCCGGTGGTCCCGGGCCGCAGCCCCGGTTCGGCGGGGCCCGGAGCGGCGGGCGGGGACGGAGCCGCCGGTCCGGGAAAGGCGCCGGCCAACGGAGACCGTTCCCCGCTCCCCGCTCCCCGTTCCCGGGTCCTCACTCCCGGTTCTCTGCACCGGGGCTGCGGCCAGGCCGGACAGCCGGACAGCCGGACAGCCGGACAGCCGGACAGCCGGACACGCGGACAACCGGACAACCGGATAACCGGACAGCCGGACAGCCGGACAGCCGGATAACCGGACAGCCGGACAGCCGGACAGCCGGACAGCCGGACAGCCGGACAGCCGGACACGCGGACAACCGGACAACCGGACAGCCGGACAGCCGGACAGCCGGACAGCCGGATAACCGGACAGCCGGACAGCCGGACAGCCGGACAGCCGGACAGCCGGACAGCCGGACAGCCGGACACGCGGACAACCGGACAACCGGACAGCCGGACAGCCGGACAGCCGGACAGCCGGACAGCCGGACAACCAGATAACCGGACAGCCGGGCCCCGCTGTGCCCCGCCACCGGGCCCACTGGCGGCTGTGACACCGAGCAACTATTTTTACGCAAAAACGAGGAAAAATTACCCCAAACCCGCCCCGCCCTGCGGCCTCGGGCTCCCGGGAAAAGACGCCGGCCGGTCCCACCGGGAGGACGGAGGGCAGCGATCACCCGGGAACGAAAATTCCTCTTTTGGCCGAGCCCGGGCCCCGAGCGGCGGCTGAGGCCGTGGAAGGAGCGGCGGAGGAGCGGTGCCCGCTCAGCCCCCGCCGCCTCCTCACGGCTCCCGCTCCTTTCCTGCTCTTTGTAGTTCTTTTTTATTTTATTATTTTTATTTTTTTAAAAATTTATTTTCCCCCTCGTTCTCCCCGTGAATAAAACCGGGAAGGGATTTGCTCCGGAGGAGAAGGGGAAAAGGGGGAATTCGCCCGAAAGGAAGGCGAGGCGATCCGCGCTCCTCCGCGGGCTCCCAGATCCTCAAAAACAATAATATTACAAAAACAACGCCAATTAAAAAAATTTCCCCATTTTTATCGCGTCCTTGTTGTGGCTCTCGCGCCGCGTTTAGCGCTGTTGTTGTTGTTTTAATTAGCGTTAATATTAGCGGTATTAGTGTCACTACCAGCGCCGCTATTATTAGTGGCGTCGCCGTTGCTATTATTAATCCTATCAGCGCTATCAGCACGATTTATCGGGGGGGTTTTAATTATCGATATCGCCGCTTTTCCTCCCTCCCCGGCGCTTTGCCGAGCACACCCAGCCCAGGAGAAACCCGGCTCGGGGGTGGGAGCGGCCGCGCTCTCCCGGAGCATCATCCCCCGTTCCCGCCGAGCCCCCGGGGCCCTCCCCGAGCCGCCGCCCCGCTCCGTCCGCTCCGGGAACGGGATAAAAACCCCGCTCGGTGTGCCCGGTTCGGAGCGGGATCCGCCGCCCGGAGAATCCCCCCCCGGTGCCGCGGAGATGGAGGTAAGGCCAAGCTCGGTGGGCTCGGCTCGGCCCCGGGCCTGGCTGCCGGGATTCCGCCCCGGTGAGTCCCGGTGGGTCCCCGCGGGGCTCGGAGGGCACCGGGGGAGCGGGGGGAGGCTTGTCGGTGTCGCCGCCGAGGAACGGGGACGGCCCCGGGTGGGGACACCCCGAGGGACCCACGGGACAGCGGGGCCCAGGCCCAGGCCGAGGCCGGGGCCGGGAGAGAGCGGCGGAGCCCGGGAACCGTGCGGGGCCTCGGCGGGAGCGGGGACAGCGGAGGGGACAGCGGGGACAGCATGGGGACACCGCGGGGAGTGTGACGGGACACGGGGGGACACCGGGAACTGCCTGGGGACACCGTGGGGAGTGTGAAAATATCGTGGGACACTGGAGGGGACAGTGGAGACAGCCTGGGGACACCGTGGGGAGTGTGAGGGGACACGGGGGGACACCGGGGACAGCCTGGGGACACCGCGGGGAGTGTGAAAATACCGTGGGACACTGGAGGGGACACTGGAGACAGCCTGGGGACACCGTGGGGAGTGTGAAAATATCGTGGGACACTGGAGGGGACACTGGAGACAGCCTGGGGACACCGTGGGGAGTGTGAGGGGACCCGGGGGGACACCGGGGACTGCGTGGGGACACCGTGGGGAGTGTGAAAATACCGGGGGACACTGGAGGGGACACCAGAGACAGCCTGGGGACACCGGGGGGACAGTGAAAATAGGGGGGGATGCCTGCGGGGACACTGGGGGTCTGCGTGGGGACACCGCGGGGAGTGTGAAAATATGGGAGGGACACCTGCGGGGACACCCAGGGACTGCCTGGGGACACGGGGGGCCGTGTAGAAACACGGGGGGACACTGAGGGGACAAGGGGCGGGGCGACTGTGTGACACCGAGGATTTTGAGGGAACACATGGGGGCCGTGAAGGGACACCGAGGACTGCCTGGGGACACCGGGGGAGAGTGTGGGGTCACGGGGGGACTGCGAAAATACGGGGGGACATCGGTGGGGACACCGGGGGAATGTGCGGGGCCTCGGCGGGAGCGGGGACACCGGAGGGGACAGTCTGGGGACACCGGGGGGAGTGTGAAAACACGGGGGGACACTGAGGGGACACCGGGGGACTGTGAGGGGACACGGGGGAACCGTCCACGGGTGCGGAGGGACTGGGACGACACAGGGCACCGGTGAGAAAACACGCGGGGACAGTGAGAAAATATTGGGGGACCACACGGGGACACGGGGGAAATTTTGTGGCGACACGGGGGGACCCTGAAAGGACACGGGGGGACAATGCGGGGACAGAGGGGGACAGTGTGGGGACACGAGGGAATTTTGTGGGGACATGAGGGGACCGTGAAGGGACACGAGAAGAAGTTCAGGGATGTGGGGGAGCCGTGAAAAAACACGGGGGGACGGTGCGGGGACACCGGGAGCTCTCTGGGGACACCGGGAACTCTTTGGGGACACTGGGAACTGTTTGGGGACACGGGGGGATGGTGTGGGGACACCGGGAACTGTTTGGGGACACGGGGGGACTGGGCACAACACGAGGGAGCCGTGAAAAACACGGGGGGACGGTGCGGGGACACAGGGAGCTCTCTGGGGACACCGGGAGCTGTTTGGGGACACGGGGGGACACTGCGTGGGGACACGCGGTGCAGGACAAAACCCCAGGGACTGTAAGGGGACAACGGGTACACTGTGAGGGGACACCGGGCAAAACCCCAGGGCCTGTGAGGGGACAACGGGGACACTGTGAGGAGACATCGAGGGGACTGTTCGGGGACATCGAGGGGACTGTTCGGGGACACGAGGGGACGGGGTGACCCCGCGACAAACACAGGGACTGTCCGGGGACACGGGTAAAGGTGAGGGGACAATGTGCGGGGACACGAGGCGACAGGGAGGGGACACCAGGGCGGTGTCCGGCTGGTGTGACACGGCCACGCGGGCCACGCCGGCAGGTTTGTGACCGGCCAACCCTCCTGTGCCGCAGGTGGCGGGTTTGGGGGTGGCTTTTAGGGACATCGGGGTGCCTTTTGTCACCCAGGGCCACCCTCGGGGACACTTCCCCGTGTGCCCAGCCCGGTCGGGCCCGCACGGAGCCCGGGCAGCGCCGGTTTCGTTACCGGAGCGGCCGCTCCCGGGGCAGCCCCGGGGTGTCCCGGGTGCCGGCGGGTTGGGGACACCCCCGCCACACCTTGGGGACACCCCAGCCCCGGGCCTGGCTGTCCCCAACCCCGCCAGGCTCTCCCGAGGGTGGGCGCGCTCCTCCGGCCGTGCCCGCTCTGATTAAAAAATATTAAAAAAAAAAAAAAGGAATTGAACGAAATTAAAGGGAATTAAACGAAATCGGGGGGGGCCGGTGGCGCAGCCCCCCCGGGCAGCCCTGCCCCGACACCGGGCACGGCGGGGACACGGCCAGCGCTGTCACCCGGCGTGTCACCACCCCGAACGGGAGCGGGGCCGCGGGGCCGCGCAGCCCCCATCCCGCCGGGATCTCGGGATCCTGAACCTGGATCGTGTCCTCTGGGGTCACCGGTCGTGGGGTTCCGGCCCTGCGATCCCGAGTCTGGGATCCTAATCCTGGGGTCCTAAACCTGGAATCTCCTCCTCTGGCATCCCTATCCTGGGATCCTAAACCTGGGGTCCTAAATCCGGGATCTCCTGCTCTGCCATCCCTGTTCCTGGAATCCCGCTCCTGGAATCCTAAACTTGGGGTCCTAACCCTGGGATCCTAAACCTGGGATCCCCTCCTCTGGCATCCCTGTTCGTGGAATCCTAAACCTGGGATCTCCTCTGGAATCCCGATCCTGGGGTCCTAAACCTGGAATTTTCTCCTCTGCCATCATCGTTCCTGGAATCCTGATCCTGGGATCCTAAACCTGGGATCTCCTCCTCTGCCATCCCCGCTCCTGGGATCGATCCCGATCCCGGAATTTTCTCCTTCGGCATCCCCACTCTCGATCCCGCTCCCGATTCCCGGGTTCTCCTCTCCCTCCTCATGTCCATGATCCCCTCGGGGATCCCAGCTCCGGGAATTCCTCTCCGGATCCCGGTTTGGGGAATGGGGGCGGGCGGAGCGCCTCGGTTGTGTCCCCCCCCAAACTCCAAAACCGCCCCAAATCCTCTCGGTGCCTCAGTTTCCCTCCATGGGGGGACGAGGGGGTCCGGCCCGCGCTGCTCCCCGCTCTTGGGGACCCTGGTGTCACCCCTGCCGTGGAAAGGGGACACGAGGAGGACAAGGAGGGACACCCACGGAGCTCTGTCACCCCCATGGGACACTCCCCCGGGCAGGAGGAGACCACGAGGGCCAACCCCGTGTGACACGGGGACAGGGGAGGTGGTGGCCGTGTCCGGCCCGTGCCTGTCACCGCTGTCCCCGCCACCCGAAGAGGGGTGGGGCAGGAGGGGCGATGTCCCCTGGCGGTGTCCCCAGGGGTGGTGGCACCGGGCTGTGCTGTCCCCAGCCCGCAGGGATGACGAGGGAAAAGCGGGACGGATTTATCGGGGGAGTTGAACCCCGCAGGGGACAGGGGACACTGCAGGGGACACTGCTGGGGACACTGCTGGGGACACCCCGGGAGGGCTGTGGTGGCGGGGGGAGCCCTGGGAATCCTGGGGATGATCCTAAAGGGAATTTGGGAATTTTCTCCTAAAGGGGGAGAATTCCCGCAGCCCGCCCTGCCGGGGTGGGAGAGGGGCCCGGTGAGGGACACGGGTGTCACATCGGGGTGGGCACAGTGTGACACCGCTCACAGGGGTCATGCCTGCATGGGGACACAGTGACACCGCTCACAGGGGTGTCACCCTGCATGGGGACACCATGACACCACTCAAAGGCAGGTGACCCTGCTTGGGGACACTGTGACACTGCTCACAGGGGTGTCACTCCTTCATGGGGACACCACAACACTGTCCCCAGGGGTGTCACACCTTCATGGGGACACCACAACATTGTCCCCAGGGGTGTCACACCTGCGTGGGGACACCGTGACACTGTTCACAGGGATGTCACCCTGCACAGGGCCACCACACCACGCTGCAGCCACGCTCCTTCCCTGCCCCAACCAACCCCTCGCATCCCTCCAGCGCGGTGACAGCCACATCAGGAGCCACCAGCGTGGTGACAGCCACACTAGAAGCCACCAGCACGGTGACAGCCCCACTTGAAGCCACCAGTGCAGTGACAGAGCCCCACCAGGAGCCACCAACATGGTGACAGAGTCACACTAGAAGCCACCAGCGCAGTGACAGCCACACCAGCAGCCACCAGAGCCCTGACAAAGCCACACCAGGAGCCACCAGTGCTGTGACAAAGCCACACCAGAAGCCACCAGGGCGGTGACATCCCCACTAGAAGCCACCATCGCGGTGACAGAGCCACACCAGGAGCCACCAGGGCGGTGACATCCCCCCTAGAAGCCACCATCGCGGTGACAGAGCCACACCAGGAGCCACCAGAGTGGTGACAGCTACTCCAGGAGCCACCAACACGGTGACAGCTCCACTAGAAGCCACCATCGCGGTGACATCCCCACCAAGAGCCACCAGTGATGTGACACAGCCACACCAGGAGCCGCCAGGGGCGGTGACAGAGGACCTTCCAGCGCGGTGACATCCCCACTAGAAGCCACCAGAATGGTGACACAGCCACACCAGGAGCCACCAGCGCGGTGACAGCCCCGCCGCCAGCCCCCCGCGCTCCGGGCCGGGATTACGGGCGGGCGGCGGAAAATCCCTCCCGGGCCGCTCTCCGCGCCGGGAAACGCCGAGCACGTTCCCCCGGCCCCGGTGACAAATCCGCGGCCTCCCGGTCACCTCCTGACCTGCCCTTCTTCCCCGGGCCCGCCTCGGGCACCATGTGACCGGAGGATTTGGCTTAAGGGCAGCGGGCACAGGGAGGGGCCGGAGCCCGGAGAGAGCGCCCCGAGGTAATCGCTGGCTCCGTGCCCGCCGCCGGGCCGTTCCTGCGGCGCTGGCACGGGTTAAGGGAGGGGGGAACCCCGGTTCTTGTAGTCCTGGCACGGGTTAAACCATCCAGGCACCCCAATCCCCACTTTTCCTGGGAGTTTCTGCGGCCCTGGCACGGGTTAAAGCAGCCGAGCACCCCAGTTTCTGATCCCTTTCTGTCCTGGGAATTCCTGAGGCCCTGGCACGGGTTAAGGGAGAAGGGCACCCCAAATCCTGCAGCGCTGGCACGGGTTGAACCATCCAGGCACCCCAATCCTCACTTTCCCTGGGAGTTCCTGCAGCGCTGGCACGGGTTAAACCATTCAGGCACCCCAATCCTTTCTCCCCACTTTTCCTGAGAGTTCCTGTGGCCCTGGCACGGGTTAAGGGAGCGGGGCACCCCAATCCTCACTTTTCCTGGGAGTTCCTGCGGCTCTGGCACGGGTGAAGCCATCCAGGCACCCCAATTCCTGCTCCTCACTTTCCCTGGGAGTTCCTGCAGCGCTGGCACGGGTTAAGGGAGAAGGGCTTCCCGGTTCTTGTAGTCCTGGCACGGGTTAAATCATCCAGGCACCCCAATCCTCACTTTTCCTGGGAGTTCCTGCAGCGCTGGTACGGGTTAAGGGAGGCGGGCACCCCGGTTCCTGCAGCCCTGGCACGGGTTAAGGGAGGGGAGCACCCCAAATCCTGCAGCGCTGGCACGGGTTAAGGGAGGCGGGCACCCCGGTTCCTGCAGCCCTGGCACGGGTTAAGGGAGCGGGGCGCCCCAATCCCCACTTTTCCCGGGATTTCCTGTGGCTCTGGCACGGGTTAAAGCAGCCGAGCACCCCAGTTTCTGATCCCTTTCTGTCCTGGGAATTCCTGAGGCCCTGGCACGGGTTAAGGGAGGGGAGCACCCCAAATCCTGTGCGCTGGCACGGGTTAAACCATCCAGGCACCTCAATCCTTTCTCCCCACTTTCCCTGAGAGTTCCTGTGGCCCTGGCACGGGTTAAAACAACTGTACACCCCAATTCCTGCAGCGCTGGCACGGGTTAAACCCTCCAGGCACCCCAATTTGTGATCCTTTTCTGTCCCGGGAGTTCCTGCAGCCCTGGCACGGGTTAACCCACCCAGGCCCCCCAAATCCCGCTCCCGGCTCTCCCCCCTTTCCCATCTCCTGGGCAGAGCTTTAGGATCGCCGGAGCTCCGCCCCATCCCAGCCCGGCCCCATCGCTCCAGGCTCCATGGAGACCCCAAAACCTCCGGGATCGCCCCCGAACCCCCGATCCCAATCCCGCCGCGCTGCTGGGAGCGGCTGGAATCCCGATCCCACGCCAAGGGGGATCCAGGCCGGAATTCCGGGGATCCAGGCTGGAATTCCCGAGCTCCAGGCTGGAATTCCGGGGAACCAGGCCAGAATTCCCGAGCTCCAGGCTGGAATTCCGGGGAACCAGGCCAGAATTCCCGAGCTCCAGGCCGGAATTCCGGGGAACCAGGCCAGAATTCCCGATCTCCAGGCTGGAATTCCCGAGTTCCAGGCTGGAATTCCCGATCTCCAGGCCGGAATTCCCGATCTCCAGGCCGGGAAGGCGGCAGGAGGAGGGGACGGACCCGCGCCGGGGCTCAGGTGGCCGAGGAGGACGCGCGGTGGTGGCGCTGGTGGCGCTGGTGGCGCTGGTGGCGCTGGTGGCTCCGGAGCGCGGGGTCCTTGGAAAGGTGACCGCCAGCCCCAGGGAGGGAGCGGCCGGGTCACCTTTGTCACCAGCCGGACGCAGGTGACAGAGTTTGACCCCGCTGCCCCCTCGGTGCTGGCAGGGATGGAGCGGAGGGTTGGTGACACCGCCCTGTCGCCTCCGCGCTGTCACCACCCCGCCGGAGCGCTGTCACCAGCCGGCCACCCTGCTGGTGACCCCGCCACCGCCCTGCCGGTGACCCCGCCACCGCCCTGCCGGCCGTGCTGGCCCTGGACAGGGGACGGAGAGGGGACAGGGATGGGGACAGGGATGGGGACAGGGATGGGGACAGGGATGGGGACAAGGATGGGGACAGTGATGGGGACAGGGATGGGGACAGGGATGGGGACAGGGATGGGGACAAGGATGGGGACAGGGATGGGGACAGGGATGGGGACAGGGATGGGGACAGGGATGGGGACAAGGATGGGGACAGGGATGGGGACAGGGATGGGGACAGGGATGGGGACAGGGATGGGGATGAGGAGGTAAATGGGGATAGGGATGGGGACAGGGAAGAGGGGACAGGGATGGGGACAGGGATGGGGATGAGGAGAGAAATGGGGATAGGGATGGGGACAGGGATGAGGAAAGAAATAGGGACAAGGATGGGGACAGGGGTGGGGACAGGAATGGGGACAGGAATGAGACTGGAGGTGGGAATGTGGATGAGGCTGGTGATGGAAATGGGAATGGGGACAAGGACCGGGGACAGGGAGGGAGGCAGGATTGGGGACAGGGACGGGAACATGGACGGGGACAAGAGCAGTGACAGCGATGGGGACAGGGACGGGGACAAGAGCAGTGACAGCGATGGGGACAGGGACGGGGACAAGAACAGTGACAGCGATGGGGACAGCCCAGCATCCTGCTCTGGCAGCGGGGATTAAACACCCACGGGACCCCCCCCAAGCCCCCCATTCCCGGGAAGCTCCAGCCCCATATCCCAAAGCTCCGTCCCCGAGGCCGTGTCCGGTGGCCGGTGGCCGCACAGTGACCTCTAACGGCGGCGGGGACACGGCCAGAGGCGACACCGCCAGCTGCCACCAGCAAGGCGAGTCCCCAGCCTCGTGTCCCCTCATCCCAGGCACCCAGGGGTCACGCGTGGCTTGTGTCCCCCTCTCCAAAGTGACACCAGGACGGATGGCGAGGAAAAGGGACACGCTGGTGACAAACAGGACATTGCCAGCACCGGGAGGTGTTTTTTTTTTTTTTTTTTTTTTTTTTTTTTTTTTTTTTTTTTTTTTTTTAAATTTGTTTTTATTGTTTTCTCAGGATTTCCCAGCCTGGAGCTAACAGTGGTGCCCGGAATCCATGGGGAAGGGACGAGGGGCTGGAATGGGCCCGGGGGATCCCCAGAGGGGACCCTGGATCCAGCCAGGATTGGGGAATTCCGGCGGCCACGGCTGCTCCGGGGTCCAGGAGCCGCCGCGTCAGGATGCTCCGTCCATCTGGAAAAGGTTGGGAGGGGCTGGGGACACCGTGCCCAGGGCTGGGGACACCGTGCCCATGGCTGGGGACACTGTGTCTATGGCTGGGGACACCGTGCCCATGGCTGGGGACACTCCATGGGGACACAGGAGCATCCCGAGTGTCCCTGGTGGGGTTGACATCCACCTGTGCCATGGAGCTCCCCTGGAATGCGGCTGGGACGGGGACTTTGTGTCCTAACAGCTCAGGGGACCCCAGGGCTGTCCCCACCGGTGTCCCCAGAGCTGTCCCCAGCGCTGTCCCCACCTGTGGCGGGTCCTGTTTGCTCCTCAGCTCCAAGGTGTCCTCGGCACGGGACCAGCTCCGGAACTTCCTGATCCTGGTGGGGAGCACAGGGAGCTGCCACCCCTGGGGCTGGCTCTGTGCCACCACCCCGGGGTCATTGTCACCATGCCAGGGTCACTGTGCCACCACCCCGGCGTCCCTGTCACCACGCCAGGGTCACTGTGCCACCACCCCGGGGTCCCTGTGCCACCAATCCGGGGTCCCTGTCACCATGCCAGGGTCCCTGTGCCACCACCCCGGGGTCCCTGTCACCATCCCAGGGTCACTGTGCCACCACCCCGGGGTCCTTGTCACCATGCCGGGTCCCTGTGCCACCACCCCGGGGTCCTTGTCACCATGCCGGGTCCCTGTGCCACTATCCCGGGGTCCCTGTCACCATGCCAGGGTCACTGTGCCACTCTACCCCGGTGTCCCTGTCACCACACCAGGGTCACTCTGCCACCCCGGGGTCCCTGTCCTCCCATCCCAGACTTCCTGTCCCAACCCGGAGTCCCTGTCCCCCGATCCCAGAGTCCCTGTGCCACCTTGAGGTCCCTGTCCCTTCACCCCGGTGTCCCTGTTCCCCCACCCCAGGGTCCCTGTCCCTTGACCCCGTGGTCCCCGTGCCACCCTGGTGTCCCTGTCCCCCCACCCCGCCCCACCCAGGACGTCACCTGGGCCACACCTTCACGGCCAGCAGGACCGTGGTGGCCACGGCCAGGGTGGCCATCAGCAGCCAGGACAGGACCCGGTAGGTCTGCAGGTGGCTCAGAGCTGCGGGGACACTGTCACTGTCACTGTCACTGCCAGCGGGACCCCCCACACCTCGGGGTGCCCCAAAAGGGGGTGAAGGGGACACTGGGGTGACAGTCAAAGTGAGGGGACACCCCCTTGGCACGCAGGGGTGGGGACAGGCAGCATTTGGGGATGAGGACACACACTGGGGGGTGGGGACAATTGCTGCCACTGTCCCCTCTCCTAAAGGCCACCCCACCACCCACAGCGTCCCCTGGGGACACGAGACGTCCCCAACACCGCCACAAGCGCCACCCTCACATTTCCCCCTTTGACCCCCGAGCCACCTCCTCCCACTCCATCCCTCACTTCCAGGGAAATATCTTTATTTTTGGGATTCCCATCATCCCCTGCGGCCTCCGGCCCCACTCACTGCGGACATCGAAGTCAGCGCTGCCCGTGGCGTTGCCCAGCGCGTTGGTGGCCACGCAGACGTAGCGTCCCCCGGCCGCTGTCCCCAAGGCCACCAGCTCCAGGAGCAGGGCGTTGTGCGAGGGCACGGCGCGGAGCCCCGGGGTGACAGCGGGGGACAGGCTGGTGGCCAGCAGGTGGCCGCGGTGGTGCAGGGACAGCCGGGAGGGCGGGTGGCTCTGCGCCGTGCACAGCACGATGGCCCCGCGCCCCTCCCGGTTCTCCAGGAAGGTGCTCACCGACACGGCCCGAGGAGGGTCTGCCAGGGGACAGCGAGGGGTGGCACTGGGGACACGGGGTGGGACAGGCCCCAGGGTTAAAGTGTCCCTGGGTCTGTCCCTTCCCGCTCATCCCAAGGCTTGGGGGGGGGGTTTGAACCGTCTCCTGTCCCCAAAGCTGGAGAATCTTCCCGCCTTGGAGCGTCTGGGCTCCAAATCTGACTTTTGAGGAGACAATCCTAAAAAAATCCCAAATCTGTTTCCCAAAAGTTTCCTAACTCATCCTCCTTCCAGCCTGGGTCATCATCGCAACCTTCACCTCCAGAATCCCTCAGTCTGGCTCCAGATCTGACTTTTGAGGGGGCCAATCCTAAAAAATAATCCCAAATCCCTGTCCTGAAAGCTTCCTGGTGCATCCCTCTTCCAGCCCGGATCATCATCACACCCTCCACCTCCAGAATTCCTCAGTTTGGGGCTTTTTGGCTCCAAATCCAACTCCTGAGCACCAATCCTAAACAATAATCCCAAATCTGTTCCCCAAAGCTTCCTAACTCATCCCTCTTCCATTCTGGATCATCATTACACCTTCCACCCCCAGAACCCCTCAGTCTGGAGCTTCTGGGCTCCAAATCCGACTTTTGAGGGGCCAATCCTAAAAAAAATTCCCAAATCCATTGCCTAAAAGCATCCTAAGTCATCCTTCTTCCAGCCTGGATCATCACCACACCCTCCACCTCTAGAATTCCTCAGTTTGGAGCTCCTGAAGGACCAATCCTAAAAAAATAATCCCAAATCCCTGTCCTGAAAGCTTCCTAACTCAGCCCTCTTCCAGCCTGGATCATCACCACAACCTCCACCCCCAGAACCCCTCAGTTTGGGGCTTTTTAGCTCCAACTCCAACTCCTGAAGGACCAATCCTAAACAAGAACCCCCAAATCCCTTTCCCCAGGCCGCCAAGAGCTTCCTAACTCATCCCTCTTCCATCCTGGATCATCCCCACTCTGCCCATCCCTGCCCTGGTGGCTCCCCGTGTTCCCCAGCCCCCTATTCCACACCCAACCTGAGAATTCCTCAGTTTTGGAACTTTTTGGCCCCAAATCTGCCTAAAAAAAAAAAAAAATCCCTGAAATCCCCAAAGGGAGAGGAGCGGGGGAGGAAGGGGAAGGGGAAGAGGAAGAGGAAAAGATGGGAAGAGGAAGAGGAAGCAGAAGAGAAAAATGGGAAGAGGAAGAAGATGCAGAAGAGGAAAAAAATGGGAAGAGGAAGAAGAGGAAGAAGAGGAGGAAGAAGAGGAAGAAGAGGAAGAAGAAAAAGAGGAAGAAGAGGAAGGGGAAGGGGAAGAGGAAGAGGAAGAAGAGGAGGAAGAAGAGGAGGAAACTCCCCTTCCCCTTGAGGAGGTGACACGAGTGACAAGGGCAGGGCACACCCAGCTCACGTCATTGTGGTGGCCCTGGGGACACTCACAGAGGACACTGAGGCTGACGGGGACAGAGGTGGCCGTGCCCCACGTCCCGCTGGCCCGGCACTGGTAGGAGCCGGCGTCGGCGCTGGACACGGGGCTGAGGACCAAGGAGCCGGACGGTCCCTCCCAAAGCCACCTCCCGTCCCGGTACCACGTGTAGTTGACACCTTTGTCACCCCACGCGGTGGCCGAGCAGCTCATGGTGGCTTTGGCGCCCTCGGGGACTTCCTGCGAGGGCTCCACCGTCAGCGCCACCCCTGAAGGAGGGACATCAGGGGACTCAATGGGGACACTCAACCCCACGACTTGGGGACTTTTCGGGGACTTTTTGGGGACATTTCACCTGGCACTTGCAGCCGCAGGGTCGCGGTGGCCGAGCCGCGGCTGTTGGTGGCCGAGCACAGATAGAGCCCCTCGTCCCCGGGCTCCAGCCTCGTCATCTCCACCCTCAGCGACGTTGGGGTGGCCCGGACCTCGAAGCGGGGGTCAGAGGGACCACGAGTGGTGGCCAGGGGTGGGTGGCCCTGTCCCCTGCTGACGGCGATGTCCGGCGCGGGGACACCATCGGCCGAGCAGAGCAGCACCGCCTGTCGCCCCCCGCGGGGCTCCACCAGCGCCACAAAGCTGGGCTCCCGCGGCGCATCTGCGGCGACAAGGACAGCGCGTGTCCCGCCACACCCCGCCGGGTGACAAGGGGGACGGGGGTCACACCCCTACAAGGAGGGGGGGATGCGCTGTCGCCGCGTGTCGCGGCGTGGCGACACACACCGGCCGGCGACATCCCCCGCGGGGGGTGGTGGCGTGTCCCCTCCCGGAGATGTCGCCCCCCTCCCAACTCACAGAGCACGGAGAGGGTGACGGGGGCGGCGCGGGACCCCCGGCCCGCCCGGCAGCCGTAGAGCCCCGCGTCGGAGCGGTGAGCGCGGAGCCCCAGCGAGGCCTCGGGTCCCTCTGTCACCCACCGCCCGTTCTTGAACCACGCGTAGAGCGTGCCCGGCCCAGCGTGAGGAGCCTGACACGTCAGCGTCACCTCTGTCCCCTCCGTCACCTCGGCCGAGGGTCGCACCACCACCTTGGTGGCTGCGGGGAGCGGAGGGCGGTTTGGTCAAGTTTTTCCCTTCCCTTTGGAGCCCCAGCTCCGCAGGGGTGGGTGCCCCATCCTCCAAAATTGGTGTGTCCCTCAATCCTCCACCCCTGGGGGTGTCCCCAGTTGTCCCCCTCCTCACCTTGCACGCGGAGCGTGAGGGACGCGCGGGTGACACCGAGGGCGCTCCGTGCCTGGCACTCGTATTCGCCCTCATCCTCCTCGGAGGCCTCCCGGAATTCCAACCGCAGCGCGTTGGGAGAAGGGGACACCCGGATGCTCTGCCGGGCGGTGTCACCTCCTCTGGGAGGGCTGGAGGCCACCGGGTGTCCCCCCCTGAGCAGGGTGAGCTGCGCCGGGGGATGGCTGTCCACAGCGCAGAGCAGGATGGTGGCCGTCCCCTGGCTGCTCTCCACGAAGGATTGCAGCCGCAGGTTCCTGGGGGGATCTGTGGGGCCGGGAACGGGGTGGGGAAAAACGTAGAATTTTTTTTGGGGGGTGGGGAAAGCCCTCGGAGGTCATCGAGTCCAAGTGTCACCCCCAGCACTCCCCGGGTCACCGCTGAGAGTGTCCCCAAGTGTCACACGCCGAGGATGGAGCTCCACCACCGCAGTTCCCAGGAGGAAAATTCCCAATATCCGACCCAAACCTGGCCTGGCACAGCTCGGGGCCGTGTCCCTTTGTGCTGTCCCTTGTCCCCCGGCTGTCCCCTCCTGTCAGGGAGTTGTGCAGAGCCACGAGGTCCCCCCTGATCCCCCTTTTCTCCAGGTTGAGCCCCTTTCCCAGCTCCCTCAGCTGCTCCTGCTGCTCCAACCCCTTCACACCAGGGATTCCCCGTGCTCCAGCGCCTCCATCCCACATTCATCCGGAAGATTTATAAATTAACACCATCTTTTTCTCGTAAAAAAAAAAAAAACCCTCACGTCCTGACTCACAACAACATTTTTTCCTGTTCTTTTTTGTTTTTCTTTTTAAAGCAAAGTCTGGTTTTGATTTTCCCAATCAGGGATTAAAAAAACCCCCCAAGTCCTAAAGCCGGCTTTAATTCCTGACAGCCAAAGATTCTCCTGCCGGGTTTGGTGTGGAGCACGAGGAAACCTGGAGAAGGTTTTGGGGACGGTGTGCGGTGCAAAGCTTGGCTTAATTATCCTCCGGGTGACATATTTTTGAGCCCCCCTAATTAATTAATCCCCCCCGAATTAAACCCCGTGTCTCCTGCCAAGGGAACCGACCGAGGGATGACACAAAGTGACACAAAGCTGCCCTTGGGGACTCACAGAGGACGTTGAGGGTGGCAGGGGTGGCACTGTGGTTCCGGGCCGGGGTCTGGATGGAGCACCGGTAGGAGCCGGCATTGGAGGCGGTGACCCCAGGGAAGGTGAGATTTTGGGAAGAGCCGGTGCCCAGCCACACCTGGTTGCAGTACCAGGTGTAGCTCAGCACGTCCTGGTCCCCTCCTGTCACCAAACAGGTGAGGGTGGCGTTGTCCCCTTCCTGCACGTCTGGGGATGGCCAGATCCAGACCCGCGCGGCTGCACGAGAGGGAAAAGTGGTGATCCCTCTCTTTCCAGGGAATGGGATGGGGAAGAACATGGGATAATCATGGAATTGGTTGGGTGGGGAAAGCCTTCTGAGGTCATCGAATCCAGCTGTCCCCACAGGCCACCTCTGAGTGTGTCCCCAAGCGCCACATCTCAAGGATAGAGCTCCTTCAGGGTGGGAAAATCAGGGAGTTGCAGGACAATAAAAAGAGGGAACGGCCACCACAACCCACAGGTGACGCCATTCCCGTGTTGTCCCTGTGGATTTGTTCGGGATGCTCCATCCCTGGAAGTGTCCAAGGCCAGGTTGGATGGGACTTGGAGCAGCCTGGGATAGTGGGAGGTGTCCCTGCCCATGGCAGGGTGGGATTGGTGGGATTTAAGGTCTCTCCCAACCCAAACCATTCCATGATTCCATGGTTCCATGATTCCATGAATCCATGAATCCATGATTCCATGATTGCATGGTTCCACGGTTCCATGGTTCCATGTCTCCATGGTTCCATGGTCCCATGGTTCCATGATTCCATGGTTCCAAAAATCCATGGTTCCATGATTCCATGGTTCCATGATTCCATGGTTCTCATGGTTCCATGATTCCCAGGGTGATGGCAGCAGGGCATTGCCATGGATGGACACAGCCCTTGGAATCACATCCAAGAGGAGTCATGTCCCTTTGTCACATGCCCAGGACACCCACAGCACTCTGGGAATACCTCCGCCCCAATAAACATGGATTTTCCCTGATTTTTTCCCATTTTCATCCTGTCCATCCTATTCCAGCTGCTCTCCATGCTCCTCCCCCCATTCCCATCCTCCCCCATTCCTTCCCCTCATCACCACAACCCAAATCCCATCTCTTCGTCTGCTGCCTGCAGCTCTCCATCCCCTTCCCACCCTACTCCCATTCCCATTGCCATTACCATCCCATGGATCCCATCCCATGGATCCCATCCCATAGATCCCATAGATCCCATAGATACCTATTTCAACCCATTCCCATCCCATCCCAAAAAATCCCATCCCATTCCATAGATCCCATCCCATCCCATCCCATCCCATCCCATCCCATCCCATCCCATCCCATCCCATCCCATCCCATTCCATCCCATAGATCCCACTGATCCCATCCTACCCCATTCCCATTTCCATTTCCATTGCCATTGCCCTTCCCATCCCATAGATCCCATAGATCCCATCCCACCCCATCCTCATCCCCATCCCATGAATCCCATCCCACCTCATCCCACCCCATCCCCATTCCCAGTGACTCACCTCCTCCGGAGAAGTTCCCGGCGGCGCTGGCGTTGCCATGGGCGTTGGTGGCCACGCACCGGTACTCGCCCTCGTCCTGCAGCTGCACGGGGTGGACACGGACACGCAGCGCATTGGTGGCCGAGGTGACGCTGAGCCGCGGCCGGGTGACGGGCGGTGACAGCGCCGTGGAGGCCACCAGGGCGCTGTCCTTGAAGAGGGCCAGCTGCGCCGGCGGGGAGCTGTCCACGGAGCACTCCAGGATCCCGCGTTGTCCCGACGGAGGCTCCAGGAAGGTGCTGAGAACCGGCACCCGTGGGGGGTCTGCTCGGGAAGGGGGGAGAGACCCGAGGATGTATAAGAGACCCAGTACACAGAGAGGTGACAGCATCCATTTCAGTGACATCCCATTGGCGCCATCCCATTGGCACTATCCCATTGGCGCCATCCCATTGGCACTATCCCAGTGGCACCATCCCATTGGCACTATCCCAGTGGCACCATCCCAGTGGTGCCATTCCAATGGTACCATCCAATTGGCATCATCCCATTGACACCATCCCATCCGCACCATCCCATTGGCACCATTCCACTGGTACCATTCCATTGGCATCATCCCCTCCCATCCCAATCCATTTCATCCCCTCCCCATCTCATTTTCTCTCATCCTGTCTCATTCCAGTTCCATCTCATCTATTTTGTCCCAATTCCTTCCCGTCCCGTCCTATTCCATCCCATTGCATTTCCTCCCCATCTCATTTTATCCCGTCCCATTTCATCCCAATCCCATCGCATCCCAAATCATCCCAGTTCCTTCCCATCCCAATTCTGTTCCATCCATGCCATCCCCCACCCAAACCCATCCAACCCCAATCCGAACCCCAACCCAAACCCATCCCATGCCATCCCATCCCAATCCATCACAACTCCAACCTAAACCCTTCCAATCCCATTCCCAAGCCAAACCCAAACCCAAACCCAAACCCAAACCCAAACCCAAACCCAAACCCAAACCCATCCTATCCCATCCCAATCCCAATCCCAATCCCAATCCATCCCAACCCCAACCCATCCACATCCCAATCCATCCCAACCCCAATCCAAACCCACCCAATCCCAGTCCCATCCCATCCCCATCCCACCCCACCCCATCCCATCCCCTCTCCTCCGTCCCTGGCAGGTCCCACTCACAGCAGACACTCAGGGTGACAGCTGGGGACGCGCTGGTCCCCGCGGAGCCCCGGGCCCGGCAGTGGTAGAGCCCGGTGGCAGCGCTGGTGACAGAGGACAGCACCAGGACACTGTCAGGACCCTCCTGGAGCCACTTGCTGTCCTTGTACCAGGAGTAGACGGTGTCACCCGGTGGCTCTCCGGCCACCTGGCACGTCAGGGACACGCTGTCACCTTCCAGCACCTCCGAGGACGGCGAGATCAGGACTCGGGTGGCTGGAGCAGGGACAGTGCCAGCTCAGAGGGGACAGCGCAGAGCTGGGCACTGCCCGTGTCCCCTCATCACTTCCATAACCTCTGGGGTGTGACATTCCCACTCTGTCCGAGGATTTGGGACAGCTCTGATGTCATATTGGTGCTCCCTGTCCCCTAAGTGTCCCCAACTCCTCCTGGAGGTGCCCGGGGCTGAGGTGTTGGAATACAGGCGGGGGGTGGCACTGAGGGGGAACCTGGTGGCCCTGGGTGGGATCTGGTGGCCCTGGGTGAGATCTGGTGGCACTGGGAGGGATCTGGTGGCACTGGGAGCCATCAGATGACATTGGGGAGGGCTCTGGTGGCCCTGGGAGGGCTCTGGTGGCACTGGGAGCACAGACGCATGATCATTCCCGTGGGCTGGGCCACTGCAAAACCTGGGAGGAATCTGGTGGCACTGGGTGGGATCTGGTGGCACTGTGAGGGCTCTGGTGGCACTGGGAGGGCTCTGGTGGCACTGGGAGGGCTCTGGTGGTCCTGGGAGGGATCTGGTGGCACTGGGAGCACAGACACATGGTCATTCCCATGGGATGGACCACTCCAATCCCTAGGTGGGACCTGGTGGCACTGGGAGGAATCTGGTGGCACTGGGTGGGATCTGGTGGCACTGTGAGGGCTCTGGTGGCACTGGGTGGGATCTGGTGGCACTGGGAGCACAGACACATGGTCATTCCCATGGGATGGACCACTCCAATCCCTAGGTGGGACCTGGTGGCACTGGGAGGAATCTGGTGGCACTGGGTGGGATCTGGTGGCACTGTGAGGGCTCTGGTGGCACTGGGTGGGATCTGATGGCACTGGGAGGGATCTGGTGGCACTGGGTGGGATCTGATGGCACTGGGAGGGATCTGGTGGCACTGGGAGGGATCTGGTGGCACGGTGATCGCACACACATACTCATTCCCACGGGACAATCCACCCCAAATCCCCGGATCCCAGACTCCCCACCCTGCACGCGCAGGTAGATCCGCCGCTCCGCCGAGCCGTGCGCGTTGGTGGCCGTGCACCGGTAGCTGCCATCGTCAGCCAGTGTCACCTCCCGCATCTCCACCCGCAGAGAGTTGGGGACAGCGGTGACAGTGACCCGTGGGCCGGTGCCGCCAGCACTGGTGGCCACCAGCTCCCGGTCCCGCAGCAGGGCCAGCTGGGCCGGGGGGTTGCTGGCCACGGAGCACTGGAAGATGGCCAGGGAGCCACGCCGGGCCTCCAGGAAAACCTCCAGGAGAGGGTCCCTGGGGGGGGTCTGTGAGGGGGGAATGGGATGAGAGGCCGGGAATGGCATCAGGAGAGGGATCCTGGGGAAGGGTCACTGCTCTGGGGTGCTGGGAGGGGAGGGAAGAGGGAAAGGGAAAAGGGAAAAGGGAAAGGGAAAAGGGAAAGGGGAAAGGGGAAAAGGGAAAAGGGAAATGGGAAAAGGGAAAAGGGAAAAGGGAAAACGGAAATGGGAAAAGGGAAATGGGAAAAGGGAAAAGCGGAGAAGGGGAAAGAGAAAGGAAAGGAAAGGGAAAAGGGAAAAGGGAAAGGGAAGGAAAGGGAAAGGGAAAGGGAAAGGGAAAGGGAAAGGGAAAAGGGAAAGGGAAAGTGAATGGAAAGAAGAGAAGAAGGGGAAGGGAAAGGGGAAAGGGGAAGGAAAAGGGGGAGAAGGAAGAGGAAAAGGAAAACAGAAGGGGATGGCAAAGGGGAAGAGAATGGGAAAGTGAAAGGGGAAGGAAAAAAGGAAAACTGAAAGGAAAAGGGGGAAAGGGGAAGAGAATGGGAAGTGAAAAGGGAAAGGGAAGAGAAAAGGTGAAGGTAAAGGTGAAGGGAAAGGGGAGTGGAAAGGGAAAAGGAAAAGGGAAAGGGAAAGGGAAAGGGAAAGGGAAAGGGAAAGGAAAGGAAAAGGAAAAGGAAAAGGAAAAGGAAAAGGAAAAGGGAAAGGGAAAGGGAAAGGGAAGGAAAGGAAAAGGAAAAGGAAAAGGAAAAGGAAAAGGAAAAGGAAAAGGAAAAGGAAAAGGAAAAGGAAAAGGAAAAGGAAAAGGAAAAGGAAAAGGAAAAGGAAAAGGAAAGGAAAGGTACGCACACAGCACATCCAGGAGGACGTCAGGAGAGCTCCGGCTGCCGCCCACGGTGCCGGCCTGGCACCGGTAGAGCCCGGCGTCCCTGCCGAGCACCGGCCGCAGCTCCAGCGAGGTGGCCGAGCCCGTGGTGACCCGCTGCCCGTTGTGGTACCAGGTGACGTTGGGGACAGCCGTGGAGCCGCTGCTCAGGTGACAGGTGAGGGTGGCATTGTCACCCTCCAGCACGCGGGGGGATGGGGACACGGTGACATTGGCAGCTGCGGGCAGGAGGAAACGGAGTCTGGTGTCACCAGTGGGGTGACAATGCCCCAAAGCCACCAAAGGACAGCGTGGCTACCCCAGAGGGCAAATCCCAGCTGACCCCAGATTTCCATGGTGGGGACAGATCTGAGCCTGGCAGTGCCACCAGCCCAGGGACGTCCCTTGGCCACGTTTTGCTCAATGTTTCTGTCACACACAGCCAGGGAATCCCCACCGGGGGCTGGAATGTCCATGGGCAGCCACCACGTCTGGATTTCATGGACGTGTGGCATTTCCGTGTGTCATTTCCACGTGCCATTTCCATGTGACGTTTCCACGTGTCATCTCCATGTGCCATTTCCACATCCATGTGGCATTTCCATATGCCATTTCCACGTGCCATTTCCACGTGCCATGTCCATGTGTCATTTCCGTGTGTCATTTCCATGTGCCATTTCCACATGTCATTTCCTCGTGCCATTTCCATGTGCCATTTCCACATGTCATTTCCACGTGCCATGTCCATGTGTCATTTCCATGTGACATTTCCATGTGTCATTTCCATGTGTCATTTCCACATGCCATCTCCACGTGCCATTTCCACATCCATGTGACATTTCCACATGCCATTTCCTCGTGCCATTTCCATGTGCCATTTCCACATGCCATTTCCACGTGCCATGTCCATGTGTCATTTCCATGTGACATTTCCATGTGTCATTTCCATGTGTCATTTCCACATGCCATCTCCACGTGCCATTTCCACATCCATGTGACATTTCCACATGCCATTTCCACACACCATTTCCACGTGCCATTTTCACGTGACACTTCTGCCCCTCCTGCCACCACCTCCTGAGCTCACCTCCTTCCCCAGCATTCCCCTCCCACACTCCCCTCTCCCAGAACATTCCCAGATGCCACCATCCTGTCCCCTGTCCCCTTGTCCCCTTGTCCCCTGTCCCCACTCACTGTCAGCCTTGAAATCCACAGCGGCGCTGGCGCTTCCTTGGGAATTCCCAGCCTGGCACATGTAAACCCCCTCGTCCTCCACCACCACGTCCCGGATTTCCACCTTCAGGCTGTTGTAGGACCTGGTGACGAGGACCCTGGGGCTGGTGGCTTGGGGACAGCCCTGCGTGCAGGCGATGACATTGTCCCCTCTCCGCAGGGTGAGGTTGGATTCGGGATCGCTCTCTACGGAGCACTGGATGATGCCCAGGCGTCCTCCCTGGCTCTGCAGGAACGAGCTCAGCACCGGCTGCCTCGGGGGGTCTGTGGGGGAAAATCGGATCTGTGAGGTTGGGAGAATTCCCAAAATCCAAGGGATTGATGGTTCCAGCCCTGCCTGATCATCCAGGTTGGATGGATAATCTGGGAATAAGTGGGAGGTGTCCATCCCACTGTCGCCAAGGGGAGAGAGGTTGGAATAAGAAGGGCTTTGAGGTCCTTCTGAACCCAAAAAGGGACAAAACACCGCTGGATCCATCAGGAAAACTCCCAGAATCCAAGGGGTTGATGCTTCCAGCATTACTTGTTCATCTGGGTTTGATGAGGTTTGGGATAATCTGGGAATAAGTGGGAGGTGTCCCTGCCAAGGGGAGAGGGGTCACCATGACCCCTTGACCCCAAAAGCCCAAACCATTCGTGCTTCTACCACCATTTATTGCTCTTAAAATCCTTGGGAAGGTGAAAATTTCCCAAAATTCCTCTTCCCCCGAACTCCCAGATTTATCCGCCAAAGGGAATTTTTTCCCCCCTCCCCACGTTCCCCACCCAAGACCTCCATGCCTGGTGGGGATGGGAGGGGAAATCTCAAGGTGGGACCACCCCCAGCTGACCCCCGGGACCCTTCGGAATTCCCTCAGGGACACTCACAGAGCACTCGGAGCGGGACAACCTCCGAGGTGTCACTGCCGTTCCCTCCTTGGACCCGGCACTGGAAGGCCCCGGCGTCGTCCCCGTGGACGGACGGGAATTCCAGGGTGGGCAAGGAGCTCTCGCGGAGCCTCCGGCCGTTCCTGTACCAGGCGTAGAGCGGCTTCTCCACCCCGTCCCCCGTCCCCAGGCAGGTCAGGGTGACCGCGGTCCCCTCCGTCACCTCGGCCGAAGGCTGGACCCGGAGCTCCGCGGCTGCAGGACGGGAGGTGGGAGATCCGGTGTTATAAAAAAAAGTATGGAGAGGAGTTGTCACCTCGTGGCCCTGCATGAAGGCTGCTGGATTTCTGCTTTTTTTTTTTTTTTTTTCTTTTTAAATCAAAATAAAAACAAAAAAAAAAACCTCGAGAAGAAAATTTGAGATGTTACCAGACGGGGTGGAGCCACCCACAATTAAATCCATCAGATAAGGTGATTGGAAGGACACAGCAATCCTTAAGTATCGAAATCGGAGAGAGTGAAAGGTGTGCTGCTGGCTGACTTTATGCCGGGCACCCTCGGCCGAGAAACTTTTACTTTCTGTCTCTCAATTGTCTATTTTTACTTTTCCATTAAACTTAGGAATTTTAAAAGAGAGTGGAACTCGTTCTTCGCGCAGGGAAGGAGGGAAATCCTTCCCGTGGATCCATCCAGCTGAGTTCCCTCCCTCACCAGAGCTTGTGGGGTCTGTGGGTTGTTGGGGGTTGACATTCCTCGGGGATGCTGCAAATGGGGCCCTTCCTGACCTTTTCCCACTTTTTCCAAGTGCCACCTTCATCCAGGTGATTTTTTTCCCAGTCTCCTTTTCCCACTGGTCGGGCCTCGTCCGACTTCCAGTTCCCCACTGGGACACCCAAACCCAGGTTTGGTTTCTCTGGAATTGGGGATTTTTTTCTCTCTTTTGGTTTTTTTTTTTGGGATCCTAAAGGACGTTCCTCTTGGACGTGGATTTGGGGGACTTTTCTCCCCTTTTGCTGCCACTGTCACCCCAAATTATCCAGACTTGGGGGACAATGACTGGTGGGGACAGACGGGGCAGAAAAGCTTGGGTGAATTTACTGATTTTTGGCATTTTTGGGAAACAAAACCCGCCAAAAGCAGCTGAGGAGGGGACACCACGGAGTCCCCAGGACACCGATGTCCCCCAGTGCCACCACAAGTGTCCCTCCAGCTCTGTGGGCTACGTGTCCCCCAAAATTTTGGGGGTTCATCATCACCCCAAACCCAGGAGCATCACACCACCCCAGGACTCACCGCGGGTGACAAGGACCTTGGTGGCACTGGCGTTGCCGTGGGCGTTGGTGGCGGTGCAGCCGTAATTCCCGTTATCCCGGGGTCCCGCATCCCGGATTTCCAGCCGCAGGGAATTCCGGGAGGAGGTGACACCGAGCCGCCGGTTCAGGGCCACCTCGGCCCCGCTGGTGGCCACCACGACGCCATCGTGGTCGATGGCCAAGGTGGCCGGAGGGTGGCTGTCCACAGAGCAGAGGACAATGACCAGCCGGCCACCTTGGGTCTCCTGGAAGAGCGTGAGGGTGGGAATTCGGGGCGGATCTGTGGGATGGGAGAGGAGGCTGAGGTTGGGGTGTCCTCGTGGAGCGGTTTGGGTGGGAGGGGACATTAAATCCCAGCTGGTCCCATGGGCAGGGACACCTTCTGCTATCCCAGCCTGGCCCTGGGCACTTCCAGGGATGGGAAATGTCCCCCCACCAAAGCTGGGTGTCACAATCTGCTTGTCCCGTATGTGTCACCGGGTCAGATTTACCCCAAAAATTGTCATGACCGACCCATGGCTGGATTATTGTTTTCCCCCTCAAGACCTCCTTGAGTTGTTCTTATCCTGCTGGATTCTCCATGAGAAACCTCCCCAGATCTTACGGAATGGAGAAAGCTCCCCAGACCTCATGGAATGGAGAGGGATCCATGAGAAACCTCCCCAGATCTTATGGAGTGGAGGGAGATCCATGAGAAACCTCCAAGGATCTTATGGAATGGATGGGGATCCATGAGGAACCTCCAAGGATCTTATGGAATGGAGGGAGATCCATGAGAAACCTCCAAGGATCTTATGGAATGGAGGGAGATCCATGAGGAACCTCTCCAGATCTTATGGAATGGAGAAACCTCCCCAGATCTCATGGAATGGAGGGGATCCATGAGAAGCCTCTCCAGATCTTACAGAACGGCGGGGAGACGCTGCGATGGACACGTCCCAAATGTCACTTAATGTCACCTTCATCCATCCCATCCCATCCCATCCCATCCCATCCCATCCCATCCCATCCCATCCCATCCCATCCCATCGGTCCCATAGGTCCCATCCCATAGATCCCATCCTGTAGATCCCATAGATCCCATTCCCATCCCATCCCATCTCATTCCCAATCCCACCCCATTCCCAATCCCACCCCATTCCCATTTCCATTCCCATTCCCATTCCCTTTCCCATTCCCATCCCAGAGATCCCATAGATCCCATTCCCACCCCATTCCCATTCCCATTCCCATTCCCATTCCCATTCCCACTCCCATCCCATAGATCCCATTCCCACCCCATTCCCATTCCCATTCCCATTCCCATTCCCATTCCCATTCCCATTCCCATTCCCATTCCCACCCCATTCCCATTCCCACTCCCATCCCATAGATCCCATAGATCCCATAGATCCCATAGATCCCATAGATCCCATTCCCATTCCCATTCCCATTCCCATTCCCAATCCCACCCCATTCCCATTCCCACTCCCATCCCATAGATCCCATAGATCCCATAGATCCCACAGATCCCATAGATCCCATTCCCACCCCATTCCCATTCCAAATCCCACCCCATCCCCATTCCCATTCCCATTCCCACTCCCATCCCATAGATCCCACAGATCCCATTCCCACCCCATTCCCATTCCCAATCCCACCCCATTCCCATTCCCGCTCCCATCCCATAGATCCCATAGATCCCATAGATCCCATAGATCCCGTAGACCTTCACACCCGGCTCGCGGCCAAAATCTGTTGCATTCCCATAAAATTCAACCAGCCCTCACATCCGCCCCTGGGGGCGCTCAGGGAGAGGCTTTGCCGTGAATTGTTTTGGGGGGGATTTCCTGGATTCTGGGGGGTTTCACGGCCCCGCGTGCCAGGGGGCGGTGGCACTCACATGTCACGCTGAGGCCGACGGCCTGGGCCGTGTCACTGCCCTGGCTGTTGGTCACTTGGCAGGAGTAGTAGCCGGCGTCACCGGCGGTCACCGCGGGGAACACGAGGGTGTGGGCCGGGCCCTCCTGGAGCCACGCCCCGTTCCGGTACCAGGTGTAGGTCAGCTCCTCGGGATGTCCCTCCCGCCCGGGGACATCGCACGACAAGGTGGTGGCCGTCCCCTCGAGCACCTCGGCCGCGGGGCTGGCCGAGACCTCCGCGGCTGAGGGACAGGGGACACGGTCAGGGCGGCCTCGGGGACGGGAAAACGGAGCCCTGCCACCCCAAATCCCCCGTTCCAGAGCCTGGGGGAAGATGGGAGCCCCTCAGGGGTGACAACAGAGCTGGGGGACGTGTGGGTTTGTCCCCTGCCACCAGCTTGGGGACGCCTGGCTTTAGAGCAAAGCCCACTCATGGTGGGTGGGGAAGGGTCTGTCACCCCTTGGGGTGGGCAAGGGGGGGTTTTGGGGGTCAGGCAGGGAAGGCTGGGATTTGTCTTTCCTGCGGGATCGGGTGGGAAGAGGAGCCTTTATCCCTGCGGGGGTGGGGAGGGGCTGGGCTGGAATTCCCAGATTTGCTGGGTCTGCCCCTGGATCCCGGGGAATGTCCATGGCCAGACTGGATCCACCTGGGATGGTGGGAGCTGTCCCTGCCCATGGAAGGGGTGGACTGGGGTGGGATTTAAGGTCTTTTCCAGATCAAAGCATTCCAGGATTCTGGAGCCAGGCTGGGAGAGCTGGGAATGTTCCCCTGGAGAAGGGAAAAATCCCGGGAATGCTCAGAGTCCCCAGAGGGGCTCCAGGAGAGCTGGAGAGGGGCTGGGGCCAAGGTCTGGAGGGACAGGACACAGGGAATGGCTTCCCACTGGGAAAGGGGACATTGGGCTGGGATCTTGGGAATTAGCAATTCCTGCCTGGGAGGGTGGGCAGGGGCTGGGCTGGAATTCCCAGATTCCCAGGGGCTGCCCCTGGATCCCTGGGAATGCCCAGGCCAGGCTGGATGGACTTGGATCCACCTGGGAGAGCAGGAATTTTCCCTTCCCACCACGGCTCTGGATCTCCCCAAGCTCCCAACCCCTTTCCCAGCTCTGCTCCCTGTCCTCGGCTGGGAATCCCTCCCGGTTTCCTGGGCAGACAAGGGACACGGGTGTGGCACAACGAGGGGACACCACCCTCCTCCTGCACGGCCACCCCAATTCCCAACCACCTCCACCCCAATCCAACCTGGGATGGAGGTCCCACCCCTGCGGAGCTCCCGTGGCACTCACAGAACACGCGGAGGGTGACAGGAGGTGACACCCCCGTCCCCAGGGCGTTGTGGGCCTCGCAGTGGTACCGCCCGTGGTCCTCACGGCGCACCCCCTGCAGGGCCAGCACCCTCTGGGTGCCCAGGGCCACCCCGTCCTTGTACCAGCCGTACCCCGAGACCGGGGGGTGGCTGCTGCCGACCTGGCAGGTCAGCGTCACCGTGTCACCCACGCCGATGTTCCCCGAGGACGGGCTCAGCGACACCTGGGTGTCCTTGGGGGTGTCTGCGGGGGGACAGAGGGACGTGGTGGGGACAGGGCGCTGTCACCAGGGACAGAATTCTGTCACCAGGGAAAAGGGGACAGAGGGACGTGGTGGGGACAGGGCGCTGTCACCAGGGACAGAATTCTGTCACCAGGGAAAAGGGGACAGAGGGACGTGGTGGGGACAGGGCGCTGTCACCAGGGAAAAGGGGACAGAGGGACGTGGTGGGGACAGGGCGCTGTCACCAGGGACAGAATTCTGTCACCAGGGAAAAGGGGACAGAGGGACGTGGTGGGGACAGGGCGCTGTCACCAGGGAAAAGGGGACAGAGGGACGTGGTGGGGACAGGGCGCTGTCACCAGGGAAAAGGGGACAGAGGGACGTGGTGGGGACAGGGCGCTGTCACCAGGGAAAAGGGGACAGAGGGACGTGGTGGGGACAGGGCGCTGTCACCAGGGAAAAGGGGACAGAGGCACATGGTGGGGACAGGGTGCTGTCACCAGGGACAGAATTTTGTCACCAGGGAAAAGGGGACAGAGGGACGTGGTGGGGACAGGGCACTGTCACCAGCAGCACGTGGCACCTAAGGGACAGACGTGGCCAGGGAGCAGGAAAGGGAGGGAAAAGCGGGAGGACAACGCTGCAGGGAAGGAGGGGGTGGCAGGCAAGGGGACCTGTCCGTGGTGACAGTGACAGAGGCGCCCCCGTGTCCCCACCCCACGTACGCCTGACCCGCAGCACCACCTCCGCGCTGGCCCTCTTGGCTCCGTCGGAAACCTGGCAGAGCAGCTTCTTGGAATGGTCCTTCCAGGAGAAGGTGCTGCTCAGGTTCACCTGCTGGCCGACCCCGCCGGTGTCCAGCTGGACGTGGCCGGACACCTGGGACACCCGGGGGTCGTAACCCTCCCAGCGCAGGGCGACGTCACCCGCGGGACAGACGTAGGGCGTGGAGCACACCAAGGTGGCCCGTTGTCCCTCGGTCTGCTCCTGGCCGCTGGTGACACTGGGAGGCTCCAGGTCCTCTGGGATGGAGAGCAGAGAGCGGGATGACCACGTGGAGCGAGCAGGAATGGAATTTTTTTTTGGGGGGGAATATTTTTTCGGGAATTCATTTTTGGCGGGAATTTCGGCGTTCTACCCACCCAAAACGCTCAGGGCCACGTCCCGCGACGCCGACCAGCGGTCGCCGTTGACGATCTCGAAGCGGAACCTGTAGGGCCCGCTGTCCCCCGGCGTCACCCCCCGCAGCAGCAGGGTGCAATTCCTGGCCATGGGGTCCCCCAGGAGCTGGGCGCGACCCCGGAAGCGGGGATCCACGTCCTGGGGGGCGGCGGAGTGGAACACCAGCGCCCGCTGGCCGTCGTAGTCCTTGTACCAGATGGCCACGATGCCGTCGGCCGTTGTCACCTTCGCCGGGTAGCTGAAGGCGCAGGGGACAACCAGGCAGGACCCGCCGCTGGCCTTGAGGGACTCGGGGTAGGAGACCCCCCAGGAGCCCAGGGCTGTGCCAGGGAAAGTCGGGATCAGCGAGCCGGAAGTGTCCCCACTTGGGGACGCGTTGGGGACACGTGGCCTGCGCTTGACGTGGAAGGTGGGAGGAGGGATTTGGGATAAATACCCCCACAAGGGGAGGTTTTTGGAGTGGAGAAGGGGGAGATAACCGGGAAAAGCCGGATCTTTTGGGCCCAAATAATGAGGGAAAAGGGGAGAAGGTAGGAGGAGGGATTTGGGATGAACCCGTCCCCCAGGAGGAGGTTTTGGGGTGGAGAAGGAGGAGATAACCGGGAAAAGCCGGATCTTTTGGGCCCAAATAATGAGGGAAAAGGGGGAGAAGGTGGGAGGAGGGATTTGGGATGAACCCCTCCCCCAGGAGGAGGTTTTGGGGTGGAGAAGGGGGGAATCTTTTGGGCTTGATTTAAAAATACTTATTTAAAAATAAATCTTTTGGGATTTATTTTTAAATAATGAGGAAAAAGGGGGAAAGCGACCTCCTGGCCGCTCCTCACGCCCTTTCCTCCCCCTGGCTCCTTGTCCTCGCTCTCACGGCCTGCCTGTCCCCTTGTCACCCTGTCCCTGACCCGTCAGGAGAGTGGGATCACAGAAAATCCCCCCAGGAGCATCCCCTGTGCCAGCAGCAGCCTTGGGATCCCCCAAATTCCTGCCTGGCTCCTGCCCCCACCCACGTGGGGACAATCCCCGCCTCCGGTCCCGCAGGGGACAGTCCCAAGGGTGTCACTGTCCCCATACCTGGCGGGACGAGGCTGGCCAGGAGCACGAGGCAGCGGGGCAGGCGCATGGTGACACTGCCGGGGGACACGGGGGACACGGGGTCGCGGCGGCACAGGGGACCCTGGGGACAAGAGGAGGGTGGCTGAGGACCTCGGGATGGGCGGGGTGGATCCCCGGGAAGGGGAAAGGGGAAAGGGGAAAGGGGAAAGGGGAAAGGGGAAAGGGGAAAGGGGGAAAGGGGAAAGGGGAAAAGGGAGAGGGGAAAGGGGAAAGGGGAAAGGGGAAAGGGGAATAGGGGAATAGGGGAAAGGGGAATAGGGGAATAGGGGAAGGGGAAAGGGAAAGGGGAAAGGGGAAAGGGGAATAGGGGAAAGGGGAATAGGGGAATAGGGGAAAGGGGAATAGGGGAATAGGGGAAGGGGAAAGGGAAAGGGGAAAGGGGAATAGGGGAAAGGGGAAAGGGGAAAGGGAAAGGGGAAAGGGGAAAGGGGAATAGGGGAAAGGGAAAGGGAAAGGGGAATAGGGGAAAGGGGAAAGGGGAAAGGAGAATAGGGGAAAGGGGAAAGGGGAAAGGAGAATAGGGGAATAGGGGAAAGGGGAATAGGGGAAAGGGAAAGGGGAAAGGGGAAAGGAGAATAGGGGAATAGGGGAAAGGGGAATAGGGGAAAGGGAAAGGGGAAAGGGGAAAGGGGAAAGGGGAATAGGGGAAAGGGGAAAGGGGAATAGGGGAAAGGGGAAAGGGGAAAGGGGAATAGGGGAATAGGGGAATAGGGGAATAGGGGAAAGGGAAAGGGGAATAGGGGAAAGGGGAAAGGGGAAAGGGGAAAGGGGAAAGGGGAATAGGGGAAAGGGGAAAGGGGAAAGGGGAAAGGGGAATAGGGGAAAGGGGAAAGGGGAAAGGGGAATAGGGGAAAGGGGAAAGGGGAATAGGGGAAAGGGAAAAGGGGAAAGGGGAATAGGGGAAAGGGGAAAGGGGAATAGGGGAAAGGGGAAAGGGAAAAGGGAAAGGGGAAAGGGGAAAGGGAAAAGGGGAAAGGGAAAAGGGAAAGGGGAAAGGGGGAAGGGGAAAGAAAAAAATGCAACAGAAAAAAAAGGAAGGAAAAAGGGAAAAGAAAAAGAAAGATAAAGAAAAAAGGAAAATAGGAATAAAAAAGGAAAAGGAAAAAAGTGGAGAAGGAGACGGAGAAGAAGAAGAGGAAGGGGAAGGAGAAGAGGAAGGGGAAGGAAAAGAAAAGGAAAAGGATAAGGAAAAGGAAAAGGGGGAAAAGGGGAAAAGGGAAAAAGGAAAAAAGGAAAGAAAAAGAAAAAGAAAAAAAATAAAAGAGAAAAGGAAACCGAGAAAAGGAAAAGAAGACGAAAACAAAAAACAAACCCGAGAGAACTCCTTAAAACATTTTATGACTTTTTGCGGCTCCAGACAAACTCCTGACACCCCTTTCCGTTTCTCCCCTCATCGTTCCGTGACAAACCGGGATAATTTTCCCCCCGAAATGCCACCCAAATCCAGGGAAATCACTGATGGGGTCGCTGCGAGTTTCCATCCTTCCCCGAGCCCTCCGGGGCCTCTCCCAGCCGCCCGCCCCGGCCTTTCCCTCCCCCCCATCCCCTCCTTGGCCGGTACCTCCTTTCCCCACATCTGTATCCAATTTCCTCCTCCCTCCTCCTTTGGATTTCGGGCTGGATTTCCCTCTCCGCAGAGTTTGGGTTTGGTTTGGGATTTTGGGGGTTTTGGTTTTTTTTCCCTTTCCCAGCGAATGGCCGGGATGGCCCCTGGATGCTCGGAGGGAGAAAAGGGGGGGGGAACGATGCGAAGCCACAAATTGTCACGGGATTGGTGCCGGAAGGGGAAGGAAGAGCCGGGATCCAGCCCCTCGACTCGTGCTGGGGCCGAGTTTCGTTTCTTCTCCCGGGTTTGTCCCGGTTTCGATTCCTGGCTGGCCCCTCAGGGGTCCCTCAGAATGAACCCAGAAAGGGACAGCGAGGCCCTGCTGCTCCTGGAATTCCAGGGGTTGTGAATATTTCTGGGAAAACCCTTTTTGGTGTGGGCTTGGACGAAGTTTGGGGCGACCTGGGGAGGGAAAAGGTGTCCCTGGTGTCCCTAAACGGGATTTAGGGAATGGGATGGGATGGGAAGGGGTTGAAATTTCATCTCAATCCCAAGGGAATGAGCAGGGACACCTCCTGCTATCCCAGGTGGCTCCAAACCCTGTCCAAGCTGGCCTTGGACGCTCCCAGGGATGGGGCAGCCGCAGCAAATCTGGGAATTTCATTCCCACCGTCAGAGGGAGGAATTTTTTTCCCAACCTCCCACCCATCCCTGCAGTTTAAAAGTCACTTTTCGGCACAGGGAACAAGGGCAGAGAGGGGACATTCCCAGTGTGGGACCCTTCAGCTCCATCACATCCCAAAAAACCAGAGAAACCGGGATCGCGGCGGGTGGTGGGACACCATTCCTGGGGAGAAGGGATGGATGTGACCCCCTTCCAAGCCTGGATGCGATTCCCGGAATTCCAGGCTCTTCCCTGACTCTTGGAGATGCAAAGGAATCCTTCCACCTGCCAAGCCCAACCCTCATCCCGGAATTCCCGGGATTGCCCATCCCTGGAGAACCCCGGCGTTACCTGGCGGCGGCGGCTCCGCAGCGGTGACATCGGGAAGTCGCCTGTCCCCGCGCTCAGGGACGTCCCTTTATCAGCGGGGAGGGAGGGGAGGAGGGCGAGGAGCCCCAAACCGCAGCAACTTCCCTCTTTAATGTCTCTGCCCCCATTTTGGGAAGTGGTGGCAGCGGCAGCTTTTCCCTAATTCCGCGGTTTTTTTGGGGGGGATTCGGGACGCTCCGAGGTCTTCCGGGTTCAGGGTCCTGCTGGTGGTGGGGCTGGGTTGGTTTCTCGTTCCCTGTGGGAACATTTTGGGATCGGTGCTGATAATTCGGGAATGTTTTTTGTTGTGTCTCGGATGGAGTCGAGGGCGGCTCTGCCCTCGCCCTGCCAGGGAGGGGTTGGGATTTTGCTGGGAATTGGGGGGAAAATTTGGGAAATTGGGGGGGGGGGGGGGAACGGCCGGGAAAACCGATCCCAACCCAGCCTTGGGATAGCCTGGATCGTGGGCTCCGTGCTCAGCGGATAAAACGGGAAAGAAGGAAAAGGGAAATGCTGGCAGTGATGGTGTTTGTCCTCCCGTGTCACCAAGAGGGATCCTGGTTGTCCTGGGAATGCTGAATGTCCCGAGGGCTGGAGCAGCTCAGCTCTGGGAGAGCTGGGAATGTTCCCCTGGAGAAGGGAAAAATCCCGGGAATGCTCAGAGTCCCCAAAGGGGCTCCAGGAGAGCTGGAGAGGGACTGGGGCCAAGGCCTGGAGGGACAGGACACAGGGAATGGCTTCCCACTGGGAAAGGGGACATTGGGCTGGGATCTTGGGCATTAGCAATTCCTGCCTGGGAGGGTGGGCAGGGGCTGGGCTGGAATTCCCACATTTGCTGGATCCCTGGGAATGTCCAAGGCCAGGCTGGACACTGGGGCTTGGCATAGCGGGAGCCGTCCCCACAGGCAGGAGAAGAAATTTCCGAAGGAATTCTCAGCTGGACACCACAGGGGACGTCGAGGCTGATCCAGCTCTGCTGGAACAGGATCCAGATCCGACATCTGGCACCTGGAGTGAAGACCCCCAGGGCGGGTGACACCGGTGGCAGCCATGGCACGGTGACACCGGTGGCATCGGTGACATTGGTGGCCCTGGTGGCACTGTGTGAGGCCTGGCCCGTGGTGACCCCTCGGGGTCAGTGCCCGACCGCGTGTCCCGGCGGCGTGGGAACGTGCCCTGCGGGATGCTGAGTCAGCAGGGGGATGCCCACGGCCCCCGGCGCCCCCCCGGCCGTGCCAGCCCCGGGAAAGGGACACAGAGTCCACCGGGAAAGGGACTGGGGTGCGGCTGGGACAGCCCGGGGGGCTCCTGGGTTTGGGAGTTGTGTGGCTTTGGGTGGGATTTTGGATTTGGGAGCTCTGCCAATGCTGGGGGGCTCTTGGATTTGGGAGCTGTGTGAGTTTGGGTGGGTTTATGGATTTGGGAGCTGTGTGAGTTTGGGTGGGTTTTTGGATTTGGGAAGTGTGGCAGTCCCAGTGGGATTTTGGATTTGGGAACTGTGTCAGCTCTGGCGGGCTCTTGGATTTGGGAATTGTATGAGTCTGGATGGGCTTTTGGATTTGGGAGCTGTGCCAGTGCTGGGGGGCTCCTGGAATAAGGGCCTATGCCAATCCCAGTGGGATTTTGGATTTGGGAACTGTGCCAGCCCTGGGGGGGGTCTTGGATTTGGGAGCTGTGGGAGTTTGGGTGGGCTTTGGGATTTGGGAGCTGTGCCAATCCCCGTGGAACCCTGAATTTGGGAGCTGTGCCAGGTCTGGTGACTTTTGGAATTGGAAGCTGTGCCAGTCCTGCTGGGACCGTGGAATGGGAGCTGTGCCAGGCCTGTGGGTTCTTGGGCTTGGAATCTGTGCCAATCCCGGTGGACTCTTGGAAACGGGACTTGTGCCAATCCTGGTGTGTTGCCGGTGTGCGGGTTGTGCCAGTCCCGGTGGGCTCCTGGATTTGGGAGCTGTGCCAGGCCTGGTGACTTTTGGAATTTGGAATTGTGCCAATCCTGACAGACTGCTGGCGTACGGGCTGTGCCAGTCCTGGTGGGCTCCTGGATTTGGGAACTGTGCCAGTCCCAGCAGATTCCTGGATTTGGGAGCTGTGCCAATCACTGTGGGCTCCTGGATTTGGGAAATGATCCAGTCCCAGCGGGAGATGGGAGCTCTGCCAGTTCTGGTGGGCTCCTGGTGTGTGGGTTGTGCCAGTCTCCGTGGGCTCCTGGATTTGGGAGCTGTGCCAATCCTGGTGGGATCCTGGATTTGGGAGCTGTGCCAATCCCGGTGGAACCCTGAATGTGGGAGCTGTGCCAGGTCTGGTGACTTTTGGAACTGGGAGCTGTGCCAGGCCTGGTGGGTTTTTGGTGTGGGAGATGGGCCAAACCCGATGGGCTCTTGGATTTTGGAGCTGTGCCAGTCCTGGTGGGCTCATGGTGTGCGGGTTGTGCCAGTCTCCATGGGCTGTTGGATTTGGGAGCTGTGCCCATCCTTTTGGGATCCTGGATTTGGGAGTTGTGCCAATCCTGGTGGGCTCCTGGATTTGGGAAATGATCCAGTCCCAGTGGGAGATGGGAGCTGTGCCAGTTCTGGTGGGTTGGTGTGGGGGGAATGTGCCAGTCCCAGTGAGCTCCTGGATCTGGGAGCTCTGCCAGTCCTTGTGGGATCCTGGATTTTGGAAATGATCCAGTCCCAGTGGGCTCCTGGATTTGGGAGCTGTGCCAGTCCTGGTGGGCTTGTGGATTTGGGAGCTCTGCCAGTCCTTGTGGGCTCCTGGATTTTGGAAATGATCCAGTCTCAGTGGGCTCCTGGATTTGGGAGATGTGCCAGTCCTGGTGGGCTTGTGGATTTGGGAGCTCTGCCAGTTCCAGTGGGATCCTGGATTTGGGATCTGTGCCAATCCCAGTGGGCTCCTGAATCTGGGAGCTGTGCCAATCCTGGTGGGACCCTGGATTTGGGAGCTCTGCCAGTCCCAGCGGGATCCTGGATTCGGAGCTGTGCCAATCCCAGTGGACTCATGGATTTGGGATCCGCGCCAATCCCGGTGGACTCTCAGAACCGGGATCTGTGCCAGCCCTGTCCCAGGAGCACCAGGCACTGCCCTGGCACCGGGAGAGCTCCGTGCGATCCGCGGGGAGGAAGGAAAAGCCGGGGCAGCCCGACCCAGCTCTCTGCCCCCGCTTCCTCCTCGCCCCTTTCACTTCCCCCCCGAGCAGCGCCGGGCCCGCCCAGCCCTGGGGATGGGACCCCGAGAATTCCAGATTTTCTGTGCTGACAGGCACTGCCCCCCACCCAAAAAGAAAAACAAACCCCACTGCGTTCCACCTGAGGCCGTGGAAAAGGCTTCCAAAAATTAAATAACAGAACTAGAATTAGGGGCGTGTAATTTGGGTAGAATTTAGATACCGCAGGGTGGAAAACTTAGAATTTCAGGGATTGTATACATATTTATTTATATTTTATATATATAGATATAAACCCTTTGACTAATAATATTATTAGTTAACTTACACATATATTAATTAATTAGACTATATAAATATATATTAATTAATTAAATAATATTGATTAATTAAAATTAATTAAGTATATTAAAATAAATATTATAATTAAATTAATATTTAATATTAATTAATTAAAAATTAAATAATATTAGGTGTTATATATATTAGGTTATACTAAGTTTATGTATATATAGACCCTTTATTAATATTATTAGTTAAGTTGCATATATATTAATTAATTAGATTAAACATATATTAATTAAATAATATTAATTAATTAAAATTAATTAAATATATTAAGATAAATATTATAATAAAATTAATATTTAATATTAATTAATTGAAAATTAAATAATATTAGGTTACATATATATTAGGTTATACTAAGTTTATGTATATATAAACCCTTTAACTAATAAAATTATTAAAGTTATATATATATAAAAATTTAAGTAATATTAGGTTATACATATATCAAGTTATATTAAGTTTATATATAATAATAATATAATAATAATAGTTAAGTTATGTATATATGTTAATGAAGTAACATTATGTTATGTATATATATATAAAAGTTATATTAAGTTATCTATATTAAGTTATATTAAGTTTATATATGTATATAAACCCTTTAATAATAATATTAGTTAAGTTATATGTATATATAAAATTAAGTAATATTAAGTTATCTATATTAAGTTATATTAAGTTTATATATGTATATAAACCCTTTAATAATAATATTAGTTAAGTTATATGTATATATAAAATTAAGTAATATTAAGTTATCTATATTAAGTTATATTAAGTTTATATATGTATATAAACCCTTTAATAATAATATTAGTTAAGTTATATGTATATATAAAATTAAGTAATATTAAGTTATCTATATTAAGTTATATTAAGTTTATATATGTATATAAACCCTTTAATAATAATATTAGTTAAGTTATATGTATATATAAAATTAAGTAATATTAAGTTATCTATATTAAGTTATATTAAGTTTATACCTATATAAACCCTTTAACTAATAATATTAGTGAAGTTATATATACATATATAAAATTAAGTAATATTAAGTTATATATATATAATCCTATATTAAGTTTATATAACAATAATATAATAATATTTGTTAAGTTTTATATATATGTTAATTAAGTAATATTAAGTTATGTGTGTATATATATGTATAAAGTATAATTTATATAAAGTAAGGATTCGGGAGGATTTTAGGTGGAGGCTGAGTCCTTCTTTTTCACCTTCTTCTTCACGGCTCTGGGTGGTTTTCGGGTAGAAAATTTTGTGATTTCTACCCAATTTGCTAATTGGATGGAGAAAAAAAAAAAAAAATCCTCGTTGCGGGCCAGGGCTGGTCGGTCATTGGGTTAAAAGTAAAAATAATTCAGGTGTCATTTCCTAATCGGACAGTTTGTGCTTAAAGGACCTTGTGGCCAGTCAGAGACATTTTTCACTCTGTCGGCTGAAACCCGCCATTCGTGAGAGTGTGACGTAAATAAGAATCCGTAAACATCCGAGTCCGAACACGGAATTTGTCTCTGGAGCGTTTAATCCCGAGTCTAGCGGAAGAAAAGAGGATAAAAAGAAGATAAAATAAAAGAAGATAAGACCAAAAAAACCCCGCCGGGGCCTGGGGGCTGCCCTCCCTCTGATGGGAACCCTGGATCTGCCAGGACTCTCCCGATATTCCCGTGGTGGGAAGCAGTGGGATCCAGAAGGAGATCCAGTCCCTTTCCTTGGATGCCCCTTTTCCAGGACATCCAGGAGCCTCATCCCATTGCCAGCCGGCGTTGTCCCAGCTCCACAGAAGCTCGGGAGGTCCTGGACCCCTCCTGGCCCCGTCCAGTTCCTCTTTCCAGGCCCAGCGTGGGACCAGCTGGAAAAGGGAACAATCCTGGGAAGCCAAAGTGAACGGAAAAGCGGGGAAATCAGGGAAAGGATCCTCCTGGGAATGAGAACCTTCCAGGGGATGAGGATCCTTCCAGGAATGAGAACCTTCCAGGGGATGAGGATCCTTCCAGGAATGAGAACCTTCCAGGGGATGAGGATCCTTCCAGGAATGAGAACCTTCCAGGGGATGAGGATCCTTCCTGGAATGAGAACCTTCCAGGGGATGAGGATCCTTCCAGGAATGAGAACCTTCCAGGGGATGAGGATCCTCCTGGGAATGAGAACCTTCCAGGGGATGAGGATCCTTCCTGGAATGAGAACCTTCCAGGGGATGAGGATCCTTCCTGGAATGAGAACCTTCCAGGGGATGAGGATCCTTCCAGGAATGAGAACCTTCCAGGGGATGAGGATCCTTCCAGGAATGAGAACCTTCCAGGGGATGAGGATCCTTCCTGGAATGAGAACCTTCCAGGGGATGAGGATCCTTCCAGGAATGAGAACCTTCCAGGGGATGAGGATCCTTCCAGGAATGAGAACCTTCCAGGGGATGAGGATCCTTCCTGGAATGAGAACCTTCCAGGGGATGAGGATCCTTCCAGGAATGAGAACCTTCCAGGGGATGAGGATCCTCCTGGGAATGAGAACCTTCCAGGGGATGAGGATCCTTCCTGGTATGAGAACCTTCCAGGGGATGAGGATCCTTCCAGGAATGAGAACCTTCCAGGGGATGAGGATCCTTCCAGGAATGAGAACCTTCCAGGGGATGAGGATCCTTCCAGGAATGAGAACCTTCCAGGGGATGAGGATCCTCCTGGGAATGAGAAACTTCCTGGGGACAAGGATCTTCCTGGGAAAGACTTTTCTGGGGACCAACATCTGCCTGGGACCAGCGTTTTCCTGGGAATGAGAACTTCCCTGGGAATGAGAACTTTCCTAGGAATGAGAACATTCCTGGAAATGAGAACTTTCCTGGGAATGAGGACTTCCCTGGCAATGAGAACTTTCCTGGGAACCAACACTCCTGTGGGAGCTGCATTTTCCTGGGGACAACCATCCTCCTGGGACCAGCATCCACGTGGGAATGAGAACTTTCCTGAGGACCAACATCCTCCTGGGACCAGCATTTTGCTGGGACTGGGAACCTTCTGGGAATGAGAACTTTCCAGGGAATGAGAGCTTTCCTGGGAATGAGAACCTTCCTGGGAATGAGAACTTTCCTGGGGATGAGAGCTTTCCTGGGAATGAGTGCTTTCCTGGGGATGAGAACTTTCCTAGGGACCGCTGTCCTTCTCGGACCACCATCCATCTGGGAATGAGAACCTTCTGGGAATGAGAGCTTTCCTGGGAACCGACATCCATCTGGGACCAGCATCCACCTGGGAATGAGAACCTCCCGGGGAATGAGAACTTTCCTGGGGACCAGCATCCTCCTGGAACCAGCATCCACCTGGGAATGAGAACTTTCCTGGGGATGAGAACTTTCTTGGAGACCACTGTCCACCTGGGACCAGTGTTTTCCTGGGAATGAAAACCTTCCTGGGAATGAGAACTTTCCTGGGGACCACGGTCTTCCTGGGAGCAGCATTTTCCTGAGACCAGCATCCCCCTGGGAATAAGAACTTTCCTGGGAGTGAGAACCTTCCAGGGGACCAACATCCGCCTGAGACCACCATCCACCTGGGAATGAGAACCTCCCTGGGAATGAGAACGTTCCTGGGGATAAGAACCTTCCTGGGGACCACAATCCTCCTGGAACCAGCACCTTCCTGTGTCCAAGCCTCCCCCCTTTCTCCTCGGGGTCCCCCCTCGCTCTCATTCCCGGGGCGGGCGGAGCGCAGCCGGGGCAGGCCGAGCGGGACGGGCGGCTCATTCCATGCCCGGCAGGAATGTGGGATGGGCGGCGAGATAACCGGAGAGATAACCGGGAATCCGGCTGTGGGAGAGGAAAAACAGCGGTGGGAAGAGCGGGAATAAATCACTCGTCCCCAAATCCGGGTGGGGGGGCGGGGAATTCCGTATTTTGGAAATGGAATGGGGATTTGGGGTGGAAAACCCTTTTTTTTTTTTTTCCCATTTCCCAACAGGGAGAGGGAGGAAGAGGAGGCAGCGCTGTGGGATGATTCCCCTCCAGCCCCTCCCGCGTTTTCCCTCCTTTTCCCTTTCCTGGCGCGAAAAGCTGAAGGAAAAAGGACAAATCCAACGAAATAAATGGACGCCGCGGTGACACCCGCGTCACCCGCCCGGCGCTGGCACCTGAGTCAACACAGGGAGGTTTTCTTTGGCCGGGAGCGGGGCTGGGAAGAGCTGTGGGATTCCAAACCGAGGGAAAAACAAACCAAACCAAACCGAAAAAAACAAACCAAAAAAAACTTGGGAATCCCGAGGTCACCTCGGCCAGATGTTGGGGAGCACATCTGGATTCCCTCCGGCTGGAATGCGGTTCCAAAGGCGAGGGAGGGGGTGGCAGGGGATGGAATCCTGCCCTGCCAGCGCCGCTCCCCGCGCTGTCCCCTGCCCTGCCCTGCCGGTCCCCACGGCCAAGGGTCACCCCGGGCTGGGAGCGCGGCCCCGGGCAGCGCCCCGGGAATGTTTGCTTTGGCAGCGCCGTGGGAATGAGGCCCCCGGGTGAGGCTGGGCGGGCCCCGGCTCGCCCCCCTCGGCTCCTCCAGCAGCCCGCTGGGCTCCTCCGGCGGCTCCAGATATCCTCCATCCCACCCCAGTGCTCCCAGTTCCCCCAGTTCCCTCCTCCCAGTACTCCCAGTTACCCCAATTTCTCCTCCCAGTACTCCCCATTAACACCGGCTCCCCCCTCGGCTCCTCCCGCAGCCCGCTGGGCTCCTCCGGCGGCTCCAGTTACCCTCCATCCCACCCCAGTTCCCCCAGTTCCCTCCTCCCAGTACTCCCAGTTACCCACCGGCTCCCCCCTGGCTCTCCCAGTTCCCCCCTCAGCTCTCCCCCATCCCCACCAGTGTTCCCAGTTTCCCCTGGCCCCGTTGGGCTCCTCCAGCTGCCCCAGATCCCCTTGATCCCCACCCCAGTTACCCCAATTCCTCCTCCCAGCACTCCCAGTTACCCCAATTCCCTCCTCCCAGTACTCCCAGTTACCCCAATTCCTCCTCCCAGTACTCCCAGTTACCCCAATTCCTCCTCCCAGCACTCCCAGTTACCCCAATTCCTCCTCCCAGTACTCCCAGTTACCCCAATTCCCTCCTCCCAGTACTCCCAGTTACCCCAATTCCTCCTCCCAGCACTCCCAGTTACCCCAATTCCTCCTCCCAGTACTCCCAGTTACCCCAATTCCCTCCTCCCAGTACTCCCAGTTACCCCAATTCCTCCTCCCAGCACTCCCAGTTACCCCAATTCCTCCTCCCAGCACTCCCAGTTACCCCAATTCCCTCCTCCCAGTACTCCCAGTTACCCCAATTCCTCCTCCCAGTACTCCCAGTTACCCCAATTCCTCCTCCCAGTACTCCCAGTTACCCCAATTCCCTCCTCCCAGCACTCCCAGTTACCCCAATTCCTCCTCCCAGCACTCCCAGTTACCCCAATTCCCTCCTCCCAGTACTCCCAGTTACCCCAATTCCTCCTCCCAGTACTCCCAGTTACCCCAGTTCCCTCCTCCCAGTACTCCCAGTTACCCCAATTCCCTCCTCCCAGTACTCCCAGTTACCCCATCTCCCCCTGGCTTTCCTGCCCAGTTCCCACCCCCAGTGCTCCCAGTTACCCCAGTTCCCTCCTCCCAGTACTCCCAGTTACCCCAATTCCTCCTCCCAGTACTCCCAGTTACCCCAATTCCCTCCTCCCAGTACTCCCAGTTACCCCAATTCCCTCCTCCCAGTACTCCCAGTTACCCCAATTCTCTCCTCCCAGTACTCCCAGTTACCCCAATTCCCTCCTCCCAGTACTCCCAGTTACCCCAATTCCTCCTCCCAGCACTCCCAGTTACCCCAATTCCCTCCTCCCAGTACTCCCAGTTACCCCAATTCCTCCTCCCAGCACTCCCAGTTACCCCAATTCCCTCCTCCCAGTACTCCCAGTTACCCCAATTCCCTCCTCCCAGTACTCCCAGTTACCCCAATTCCCTCCTCCCAGTACTCCCAGTTACCCCAATTCCCTCCTCCCAGTGCTCCCAGTTACCCCAGTTCCCTCCTCCCAGTACTCCCAGTTACCCCAATTCCCTCCTCCCAGTACTCCCAGTTACCCCAATTCCCTCCTCCCAGTACTCCCAGTTACCCCAGTTCCCTCCTCCCAGTACTCCCAGTTACCCCAATTCCCTCCTCCCAGTACTCCCAGTTCACCCTGGTCCTCCTGGTTTCTGCTCTCCCTGGCTCCCCCCCAGCCCTAATTTTCACCCCAGGAGTGTTTGGGACCCCCAAAATCTGGGATTCACAAACCCCCAGCTCCAATTTCCACCCTGGGAGTTTTTGGGATCCTTGAAATCCAGGGATTTACAAACCCCCAGCCCAAATTTCCACCCTGGGGGTGTTTGGGACCCCAAAAATCTGGGGGTTCAGAAACCTCCAGCCCCAAGTTCCACTCTGAGGATTTTTGGGATCTTCCAAATCCAGGGATTCACCACCCCCAGTCCCAGTTTCCACCCTGGGGATGTTTGAGATCCACAAAATCTGGGATTCACAACCCCCCAGCCCTAGTTTCCACTCTGGGAGTGTTTGAGACCCCAAAAATCTGGGAGTTCACAACCCCCAGCCCAGATTTCCACCCTGGGAGTGTTTGGGATCCTCAAAATCCAGGGATTCACAATATCCCGGCCCCAATTTCCACCCCAGGAGTGTATGAGACCCCCAAAATCTGGGATTCACAAAGCCCTGGCCCTAATTTCCACCCTGGGGACGTTTGGGGTTCCCCCAAAATCTGGGAGTTCATCACGCCCAGCCCAAATTTCCACCCTGGGAGTTTTTGGGATCCTTGAATTCCAGGGATTCACAAAACCCCAGCCCAAATTTCCACCCTGGGGATGTTTGGGATCTTTCAAATCCAGGGATTCACAAACCCCCAGCTCCAATTTCCACCCTGGGAGAGTTCAAGGCCCCCAAAATCTCGGGGTTCATCACCCCCAGCCCAAATTTCCACCCCGGGGATGTTTGGGACCCTCAAAATCCAGGGATTCACAATGTCCCAGCCCAAATTTCCACCCTGGGAGTGTTTAGGATCCCCCAAAATCTGAGATTCACAAACCCCTGGCCCCAATTCCCACCTTGGGAGTGTTTGGGATAATTCAAATCCAGGGATTCACAAACCCCCAGCTCCAATTTCCAGCCTGGGAGTTTTTGGGATCCTTGAAATCCAGGGATTTACAAACCCCCAGCCCAAATTTCCACCCTGGGGGTGTTTGGGATCCTCAAAATCTGGGATTCACAATCCCCCGGCCCTAATTTCCACCCTGGGGATGTTTGGGATCTTTCAAATCCAGGGATTCACAATATCCCGGCCCCAATTTCCACCCCAGGAGTATTTAGGACCCTCAAAATCCAGGGATTCATAAACCCCCAGCTCCAATTTCCACCCTGGGGATGTTTGGGATCCTCAAAATCCAGAGATTCACAAACCCCCAGCCCCAATTTCCACCCTGGGTGAGCTCAAGACCCCCCAAAATCTCGGGGTTCATCACCCCCAGCCGAATTTCCACCCTGGGAGTGTTTGGGAACTTCCAAATCCAGGGATTCACAACCCCCCCAGCCCCAATTTCCACCCCAATTCCCGAGCTCATTCCAGCCGGGATTTCAGGCTGAGCTGCTGCCCGCCTCCAAGGGAACATTTTGGGTCTCATTCCGCTCATCCCGGCGTCTCATCCGTTCCCTTGTTCGAGCTTCGGAGCGGAAAAAGAAAATTCAATTCCTAATGCACGAACCTGACTTTTACATTCCGGGAGCGGCGGGACGGAGCGGGCTGGAGCCAGCGATCCCCAACGCCTCATTAGCTCCGGGGCCCAGGCTGGGATCCCCCAGGACGAGCGGGACGTGAATTATTCCTGCGACACCGGGAAGGATAATGGTCCGCGGTAATGGGATCTGACACGGCCCCGCCGCTCCTGCAGCGTTAATTCCCGATTTTTCCGCCCTAAATGGAAATTCTCCTAAATCTGCCGCAGCGCCCGGGTCAGGCAGGGATGCTCTGGGGGTTCCAAAATCCCAGAATCCCAGAGTTTGCTTTTTCCAAACAGTGTCCGGCTGGGCAGGGGTGTCTGTCCGTGAGGGGGTCCCAAATCCTGCTGCCACAGCCTCATCCTGGCTTGGGATGGTGTTCCAAATTCCGAGGTCTGGATCCAGGAGAGCTCCATCCTGGCTTGGGATGATGATCCACTGTCCCAGGTCTGGATCCAGAACAGCTCCATCCTGGCTTGGGATGATGATCCACTGTCCCAGGTCTGGATCCAGGAGAGCTCCATCCTGGCTTGGGATGATGATCCAGTGTCCCAGGTCTGGATCCAGGAGAGCTCCATCCTGGCTTGGGATGATGATCCATTGTCCCAGGTCTGGATCCAGGAGAGCTCCATCCTGGCTTGGGATGATGATCCATTGTCCCAGGTCTGGATCCAGGAGAGCTCCATCCTGGCTTGGGATGATGATCCATTGTCCCAGGTCTGGATCCAGGAGAGCTCCATCCTGGCTTGGGATGATGATCCATTGTCCCAGGTCTGGATCCAGGAGAGCTCCATCCTGGCTTGGGATGATGATCCATTGTCCCAGGTCTGGATCCAGGAGAGCTCCATCCTGGCTTGGGATGATGATCCATTGTCCCAGGTCTGGATCCAGGAGAGCTCCATCCTGGCTTGGGATGATGATCCATTGTCCCAGGTCTGGATCCAGGAGAGCTCCATCCTGGCTTGGGATGATGTTCAAAATTCCCAGATCTGGATCCAGGACAGCCCCATCCTGGCTTGGGATGATGCCCCGTCCTCCTGGAACCACGACATTCCCATCTTTCCTCAGGATAATGTTCCAACCTCCCAAACCCTGAGCCACGATGTCTCTGTACTTCCTTGGATGATGATCCAAATTCCCAGACCTGGATCCAGGACAGCTCTGTCCTGACTTGGGATGATGTTCAAAATTCCCAGATCTGGATCCACGACATTCCCAACCTCCCTAGGAATGAAGCTCCATCCTTCCACACCCAGAGCCACAACATTCCTGTCCTGGTTTGGAGTGATGCTCCATCTTCTCATCCCTGGAGCTACGACATTCCCGTCCCGGTTTGGAATGATGCTCTATCTCCCCATTCCTGGAGCCACAACATTACCATCCCGGTTTGGAATGATGTTCCATCTCCCCATTCCTGGAGCCACGACATTCCCATCCTGGTTGGAAAGGAAGCTCCATCCTTCCACACCCAGAGCCACAAAATTCCCGTCCTGGTTTGGAATGATGCTCCATCTTCTCACCGCTGGAGCCACAACATTCCCATCCTGGTTTGGGAATATTTTCCAGCCTCCCACACCTAGAACCACGACATTCCCTCGGGATAATGCTCCATCCTTCCCGCTGTGGCTCCCTCAGGGACAGTCCCTGCAACTGTGTCCCACACGGCGTGGGGTGACAATGCCACCGTGGGACAACGGGGACAAATCCCAGACAAAGGTGGGAGTCACTTCTCCCTCTCCCTCAACTCCAGGACAGGAATTTCTGGATTTAACCCCTCACGAGAGGTGACAAAGATCCTTGTGGAGCATTCCATGGAGCTCCGAACACCCTCCAGGTTCCCTTGAGGGGTGACAAAGGCACTTGGGAATGTTTTGCTCCATCCTCACAGGCAGGATCCGGCTTTTCCCAGCACCGGGATGGGACCTGGCGCTGGAATTTGGAGATCCCAATGGAATGCTGGAGCACAGGGATGAGGAGCTCCTCTTGTTCCATCCCGGGCCCCAGTCCCGAGGGATCAAACCCTCAGCTCCCAACTCAGCTCCAAGGGGGCAATTCCCACCCTCTGGAACTGCCTGGCACCACCAAAATTCCCCCTGTGCTGCTGCTGGGATGGAAAATCATCCCAAGGATTCATTTCCCCCCGGGGGTTGTGGCTGCGTCCCTTTTTCCCCGGGAAAGTTTTCATTCCCAAGGAATTCTCATTCCCAGGAAAGTTCTCATTCCCAGGAAAGTTCTCATTCCCAGGTGAATGCAAAATTCCCCCTGTGGTGCTGCTGGGACGGGATTTTCCCGGCGGAAAAAATCATCCCGAGGACTCATTTCCCCTCGGGGATTTTGGCTGTGTCCCCTTTTCCAAGAAACCCCAGGATCTTTTCGGGATCCTTGGGATGAACCCCTCGGTGCCAGGAGATTCCCGGTGATTCCAGAGGCCGAGGGACGGGAGCGCGGGACGAGGAGCAGCCTTTTCCCACCCGTGGGAGGTTTGGAGAGGAACAACAACAGCAGCTTTGGGGTTGGGAACGTCTCGTTTTGGCAGGAAAAGCCCGTTCCTGCCAAAATTCCTGGCAGGAAAACCGCGGCTTGGAACTCCCGGCCGCCTGCGGGGGAGTTCAGGGAAATCTGGGAATGTTTCAGGGATCCTCCCCCATCCCGGTGTTTTCCCCGAGGAGTTCCCAGCCCCGGGGGTGGGGGGGGGGGGGACACCCCAGAGTTGTCACCCCACTGGGACACTGCGACATTTTCCCCCTCCCCAGAGCTGGGAGCTGAAACTTCGGGAATTTTTTTGGCTTCTGGAAGAACCCAGGATGCTCCTGACCTCTCCCACCCCCTCCCGAGCATTCCTGGGGCAGGAGAATGAGGATCCCAAGACGCAGGATGAGCTGGAACACCACTCGGCGGGTGGCTGCTGTCACATCGATGTCCCCAACGCCGCTCTCACTTCCAGCGGCGCCGGGAGCGGGGGAATTGGCGGCGGCCGATCCGTGTTCCCGAGCCGTGTTCCCGCTTGGCGACACCGGTTTGCATTTTTGCTCCTCGTTTTGGCGCTTTTCACGCCTTTCAGGACCTGAACCGTCAGTCCTGGCAGCTGCAGGCGGCGGCAGCTCCCCCCGCCCTTTTCCAGCCGCGGGGATGCGGGAGAATGGGAAAAGTCTTTTTTTTTCCACCCAAATCCTCAATTTTCCTCCCCGCAAGGAGTGGCTGAGGGGGGTGGGCTGTGAGATCCTGGGGGATTCCCGGCTCCCCAAATCCCTCTGGCCTCATCCAGCCGGGAGAGATCCCGGAGTTTGAGGTGCTCCCGAGGGATATTGGGGAGTGGGAAATGCGGGAAATGTGGGAAACGGGAATTCTGCCGCGGCGGGACAATGGGGACAGATCCCAGACGGGGTGGGAGTCACTTCTCCCCTCCTCCCTCAGCTCCAGGAATTCCTGGGATTTAACCCCTCAGGAGAGGTGACCAAGACCCCTGTGGAAAACCATCGCCATTCCCAAGCTGTCCTGGCTCTCCCATTCCCAAATCCCGGCTTTGATCACTCAGGGCCAGCGGGGAGGGGGGGACACCGGGACACAGCTGGGCACAGCTGGGCACGGGGAGGGGACCCTGGGGACCCCAGGCCACCCTTTTGGGGACCCCAGGCACCCTTTTGGGGACCCCAGCGAGGCAGCAGCGCTGCTGCAGCCCCCGCCCCGTTCCGAGCCCCTCACGGTTTGTTTTCCTTTCCCGGAGAACTCCGGCTGACCCGGGGCCGGGAAGAGGCTCGGGGGAGCGGGGGGAGCCCGGCGGGACACCATGACACAGTCAGGGACACCTGAGAGGGGACACGGGGACAAGGGGGACACCATGACACAGTCAGGGACACCTGAGAGGGGACACGGGGACAAGGGGGACACCGTGGCACGGCCGGGGACACCTGGGAGGGGACACAGGGACAGTGGGACAGCGTGGTAGGGGCAGGGACACCCGGGGAGGGGACACGGGGACACCGTGGCAGGGACAGGGGCACCCGGGGAGGGGACACGGGGACAGGGGGAACTGGGAGACACCATGGCACAGCCAGAGGCACCCCGGGAGGGGACATGAGGACAGGAGGAGCTGGGGGACACCGTGGCAGGGACAGGGACACCCGAGAGGGGACACGGGGACAAGGAGGACACCATGGCAGGGACAGGGACACCCGGGAGGGGACACGAGGGGCACCACGGGGGGAAGGGTGGAGGTGTTTGTGCACATGTGCGTGTGCGTGTGCACATGGAGTGTGTGCACGTGTGTGTGTGCACAGGTGTGCACATGGAGCGTGTGTGTGTGTGTGCATGGAGTGTATGTACGTGTGTCTGCACGCGTGTGCACAAGTGTATGTACATGCGTGTGTGTGCTCACGTATGTGCGCATGGAGTGTGTGTGTGTGCACGTGTGTGTGCACAAGTGTATGTACATGCGTGTGTGTGTGATCACGTATGTGCGCATGGAGTGTGTGTGTGCGCACGTGTGTGTGTACAAGTGTATGTACATGCGTGTGTGTGTGATCACGTATGTGCGCATGCAGTGTGTGCGTGTGCACGTGTGTGTGTACAAGTGTATGTACATGCGTGTGTGTGTGATCACGTATGTGCGCATGGAGTGTGTGTGTGCACGTGTGTGTGTACAAGTGTATGTACATGTGTGTGTGTGTGCTCACGTATGTGCGCATAGAGTGTGTGTGTGTGCACGTGTGTGTGCACAAGTGTATGTACATGCGTGTGTGTGCTCACGTATGTGCACATGGAGTGTGTGTGCGCACGTGTGTGTGCACAAGTGTATGTACATGCGTGTGTGTGTGATCACGTATGTGCGCATGCAGTGTGTGCGTGTGCACGTGTGTGTGTACAAGTGTATGTACATGCGTGTGTGTGTGCTCACGTATGTGCGCATGGAGTGTGTGTGTGCACGTGTGTGTGTACAAGTGTATGTACATGTGTGTGTGTGTGCTCACGTATGTGCGCATGGAGTGTGTGTGTGCACGTGTGTGTGCACAAGTGTATGTACATGCGTGTGTGTGCTCACGTATGTGCGCATGGAGTGTGTGTGCGCACGTGTGTGTGCACAAGTGTATGTACACGCGTGTGTGTGCTCACGTATGTGCGCATGGAGTGTGCGTGTGCACGTGTGTGTGCACAAGTGTATGTACACGCGTGTGTGTGCTCACGTATGTGCGCATGGAGTGTGCGTGTGCACGTGTGTGTGCACAAGTGTATGTACATGCGTGTGTGTGCTCACGTATGTGCGCATGGAGTGTGTGTGTGCACGTGTGTGTGCACAAGTGTATGTACATGCGTGTGTGTGCTCACGTATGTGCGCATGGAGTGTGCGTGTGCACGTGTGTGTGCACAAGTGTATGTACACGCGTGTGTGTGCTCACGTATGTGCGCATGGAGTGTGTGTATATGTGTGTGTGCGCACACATGTGTGCACATGGAACTCGTGTACACGTGCGCACACATGGACTGTTTGTACGTGTGCGCACGTCTGTGCCCGTGCATACGCTCGTGGTGTTCATGTGAACACACGCGTGTGTGCGCACGTGTGTGAGTGGGTGCGTGTGCGCGCGCTGGGTGCGCGCAGGGTGTTCGCAGGGCTGTGGTGGGCGCGTGTGCCCACGTGGGAGCGGGTGCGTGCGTGCGTGTGCTCGTGGGTGTGAGTGTGCAAACGCTCTGTGCGTGCCCACAGTGCGTGCGCGCTCCCGTGTGTGTGTGTGTGTGCGCGCGTGTGTGTGTGTGCAGGTGTGCAATTTTGGGATGGGATTTTGGGAATGTTGGAATGGCGGATTTGGGGATGGGCTGGGATCCCGGGAATGCAGGAATGGCAGATTTGGGGATGGGATCATGGGAATGAGATTTTGGAGTGGGTTGGGATTTTGGGAATGTGGGAATGGCAGATTTGGGGATGGGATCATGGGAATGAGATTTTGGGGTGGGTTGGGATCCCGGGAATGCGGGAATGGCAGATTTTGGGATGGGATGGCAGATTTTGGGATGGGATCCCAGGAATGATGGAATTGCAGATTTGGGATGGGATGGCAGATTCTGGGATGGGCTGGGATCCGGGGAATGCAGGAATGGCAGATTTTGGGATGGCATGACCACCGGGAATTGCAGCTTTGGGATGATATGGGATCCCAGGAACGCGGGAACGGCAGATTTTGGGCCGGGCCGGCCGCCGGGAATTCGGGGATCGGGGAATTCGGGAATTCGGGGTGGCACGGCGCGTCCCCGCGGGCGCGCTGCCCTTGGCGGGGCGGGGGGGAAGGAAACGATCCGGCCCTTCCCAGGCTGGGCGGGATCCAACCCCGCTCCCGGAGCGCCGGGAAAACCGGGAAAAACGGGAAGAAGGGGGGGCCGGGGGGGGGGGGGGGGCTGCACCCCCTCCCCGCGGGGTCCCCTGGGCTTCGGGGTCACCTCGGTGCGACAGTGGGGACAGTGTCCCCCATCCCAGTTGGCATCCCGGTTATCCCGATCCGCCAGCTCCGTGCGGGACAGCCGGGAGGGGGGGAAGGTGATGATGGTGGGGATGGTGATGATGATGGTGATGAAGGTCTCGGCCCGGGAAAGTCCCAGTTTGTCCCCAGAAAAGCTGGGAGGGAGCAAACTGGGAGCACTGGGAGCACTGGGAGGGGCTGTCCCCGTCCTGTCCCCAGCTCCCGGGTTGGGGACATGCTGACACCCCGATGATGATGATGATGATGATGATGATGACGGTGATGAAGGTTCCTCTCATCCCACTGCAGTTCCCGGCTCGGGAAGTCCCAGTTTGTCCCCAAAAAAAGCTGGGAAGGAGCAAACTGGGAGCACTGGGAGCACTGGGAGGGGCTGTCCGGCTCCCGGGTTGGGGACACGCTGCCACCCCCCTGTCCCGGCGGGGGACACGGGTGTCCCCACTGGCTGTGGGTCCGGGCCGGGCTCCGGCTCGTTTCCCAGCCCCGGTTCTCCGTCCTCCCGGTCCCGCGTTTCCTGTCCCGGCGGCATTTCCATGGGCCGGGCCTGAATTCCCGGAAAGCGCTACCTCATCCCTGTCGGGCCGCCAGGGACGCAAACACGGGCGGAGCCCCCGCCCTTGTCCCTGTCCCCCCCATCCAGAACCTTCCCCGGCTCCGGGACAGCGCTGCCAGGCAGGGCTGGGGGGGCTGGGACACCCGGGACACCCCAAAAATCCCGGTGCAGCCCCGGTAAAATCCCAAATGCTGCCCCGACATCCCTCGCCTGTCGCCTTTGGGGTTTGGGGGTGCCCTGGTTCAGGAGGTGACGCTTTGTCCCCTCCCCAGTGGCCCCCACCGGTGTCGCCCCCGTGGTGACAGCATGTCCCGCTCCAGGTCACCGCATTCCCGGCCAGGGGTTTCCTGACCTCGATCCCAGTGATCCCTGGGGTTTGAGGCCAATGATCCCAGGGGCTTGATCCCAATGATCCCAGGGACTTGATCCCAATGATCCCGATGATCCCAGGGGCTTGATCCCAATGATCCAAATGATTCCAGGGGCTTGATCCCAATTATCCCAGGGGCTTGATCCCAATGATCCAAATGATTCCAGGGGCTTGATCCCAATGATCCCAATGATTCCAGTGGGTTGATCCCAATTATCCCAGGGGCTTGATCCCAATGATCCCAGGGGCTTGATCCCAATGATTCCAATGATCCCAGGGGTTTGATCCAAATGATCCCAATGATCCCACGGGTTTGATCCCAATGATCCCAGGGGCTTGATCCCAATGATCCCAGGGGCTTGATCCCAATGATACCAGGGGTTTGATCCCGATGATCCCAGGGGTTTGACCCCAATGATCCCGATGATGCCAGGGGTTTGATCCCAATGATCCCAATGATCACAGTGATTCCAACAGACAAAATGATCCCAAACCCCCAATGATCCAAATGATCCCAGCAATCTCAGTGATCCAAATTATCCCGATTTTCCCAGTGTTCCGGACAGTCTCACCGATCCCAATGATCCCAGAACGCCAATTATCTCCGTGATCCTCATGATTGAAACAATCCTAATTATCTCAGCCATCCCAGCAATCTCAGTGACCCCAGTGATCCAAGCGATCTCAATTACCTCGACGATCCCAATTATCTCAGCGCTCCCGGCTCTGTGATCCCGGTGATCCCAAATATCTCGGTTGTCAGAATGATCCCAATATTCTGCCCATGCTTTTGAGGCTCCCACGGGTGGATTCTTCCCATTATGGAGATTTTTTTGGGAATGACGGGATGGACCCTTTGCCTCCTTCCCTTGGGGCCTCAGAGCTGTGATCCCAAATCTGGGATCCCCCAGGCCCTGCTCCCACCCTCGGGATCTCCCATCTCTGATCCCAAATCCTGGATCTCCCACCTCTGATCCCAAATCTGGGATCCCCCGAGCTCTGCTCCCACCCTCGGGATCTCCCAGCTCTGATCCCAAGTTTGGGATCACCCATCTCTGGTCCCAAGTTTGGGATCACCCATCTCTGATCCCAAATCTGGGATCCCCCAGGCTCTGATCCCAAATCCGGGATCCCCTGGGCTCTGTTCCCACCCTCGGGATCTCCCAGCTCTGATCCCAAATCTGGAATATCTCGGCTCTGATCCCAAATCCGGGATCCCCCAGCTCTGATCCCAACCCCATCCAGGACCCTCCTTTGGGAACGGGGAACCACCGCGGGGAGGAGAACACCGGGATCACCCCGAGCCGGGGCCGGGGCTGGACCTGGCGACAGACGCGGGGACAGAGCCGATGTCACCGGGGACGCGCAGCGACACAAACCCGGCGGGGCGATTTGGACAAACCCAGGGTGACACCGCGGGGGGGGCGGGGGTGGGTGGCGAGTCCCCCCACCCATCCCGCCCGGTTTTGGGGACATTTGTGTGTGTGTCCCCACCCACCCACCCTCGGCGGCCGCGGCCGGGCGGGGAGCGGCGGTTCCGCTGGCGGCGGGGCTGGGGCCGGCCCTGCCTCCTCCTCCTCCTCCTCCTCCTCCTCCTCCTCCTCCTCCTCCTCCTCCTCCTCCTCCTGCCGCCGCCGCTCCCACATCTGCAGCTGGAATTGCAATTTGAGGCGCTGCCGGGGCCGGGACGAGGCAGCGGGAGGAAGCCGGAGCTCGGGGGGCTGCGCGGGGGGCCCCCGACGGGGGACGCGGCCGCGGGCAGGACAGGGCGACACGGGACACAGCGGCGGAGCCACCAACCCCCCGGGGACAAAACACCGAGGGGTCGCCGGTTTGTGTCCCCCCACCCTCACACACACACACACACACACGCACGCACAGCGGTGAGTGGCCGGACGGGGTTGGTGGGGACTCGGGGAGGGGACAGCGGGGTTTGGGGACGCGGGGAGCGGCGGTGGCCGCGGGGAGGGTGGCACCGCCCCATGGGGACACTGTTTGGGGACATTGGGGGGGGGGGGGTGGCATAGGGGGAGGGTTCTTCCCGGTGGGAATTTGGGGGGGGCTGTGGGCGCTGGGACATTGTCCCCGTGTGGCCTGTCCTGGGGGACACCGCTGGGAGCGTTGGGGACACCATGGGGACACCACAGGGACAGTGCCAGCACCGTGCGGGGGTGGCAGCCCGTGCCGGGGGACTCCTGTGTCCCAACCAGGGCCGAGGGGACAGAGAAAGGCTCCGGGGAACCCCAAAAACTTCACCTGGAGGATTTGGGGTGTCCCCAACCCCACAAGAGCTTCCCTGGAAGTTTTGGGGTGTCCCCAACCCCTCGGCCCTGGCACAGCGGGGATTTGGGGACAAACAGCCGCTTCTGTCGCGGCACATCTGGATGGAGCCACACAGCTGCCCTGAGCCTCACAGGTGTCCTGTGGGGACACCCCGAATTTGTGGGGTCACCCCGAGTGATGGGGACACCCCGAGTGATGGGGACACCCCGAGTTTCTGGGGACAACCCGAGTTTGTGGGGACACGCCGAGTTCGTGGGGTCACCCCGAGTGATGGGGACAACCCCATTTTGTGGGATCACCCCGACTTGTGGGGATACTCCGAGTTTGTGGGGACACTCCCAAGTCTGTGGGATCACCCTGAGCTGTGGGATCGCCCCGAGTTGTGGGAACATCCCGAGTTTGTGGGGTCACCCCGAGTTTGTGGGGACACCCCGAGTCGTAGGATCACACCGAGTTGTAGGGACACCCCGAGTTTTTGGGGTCACCCAGAGTTGTGGGGTCACCCCGAGCTGTGGGGTCACCCCGAGGTGGTAGGGAGTTTGTGGTGTCACCCTGAGTTATGGGGACAACCCGAGCTGTGGGATCACGCCGAGTTTATGGGGTCACCCCGAGCTGTGGGATCACGCCGAGTTTATGGGGTCACCCCGAGCTGTGGGATCACCCCGAATTATGGGGTCACTCGAGTTTAGGGGGTCACCCCGAGTTTGTGGGGTCACCCCGAATTATGGGGACACCCGAGTTTATGGGGTCACCCCGAGCTGTGGGATCACCCCGAATTATGGGGACACCCGAGTTTATGGGGTCACCCCGAGTTTTTAGGATCCCCCCGAATTATGGGGACACTCGAGTTTATGGGGTCACCCCGAGTTTGTGGGGTCACCCCGAATTATGGGGACACCCGAGTTTATGGGGTCACCCCGAGTCTGTGGGGTCACCCCGCCCGGCCATGCCGCTGTCCCCGCGCCACCCCCGGCCGTGTCACCGCCCCGGTGTCGCTCCCGCCTCCCCCGCCCTGATCCCGTCCCAAACTTTCTTTCCTCTCCCCGTTTCCGTGAGCTCCCCGCAGAGGCGGAAACGGTGGAAAATCCTAAAAAAAAATCCCCGGGAACCACCAAGGGCCGGCGTGTCCCTCTGGCCCCGTCCAGGAGCTCAGGACAGCGGGGCTGGGGACGTTGGGGACATTGGGGACATTGGGGACATTGGGGACATTGGGGACATCCTTGTCCGTCTTAAAGCACAACCCCGAGCTCCGGACAGCTGGGAAAAGACACAAATCCCAAAAAAGATCGCCCCAAAAAAATCCCTCCAAAAAGAGGTGGGGGCTGATTTTCCCTCTAGGAAAACCTCCTGGAAAGCCCCGTTTTGGTGGAAAAAACCCCCCATTTTGGTGGGAAAAACCCCATTCTGGTGGAAAAAACCCGTTTTGGTGAGAAAACCCCCCATTTTCGTGGGGAAAAAAAACCCATTTCGGTGGAAAAACCCCCATTTTGGTGGAAAACTCCCATTTTGATGGAAAAAAATTTGGTGGAAAAAAACCCATTTTGGTGGGAAAAAACTCCATTCTGGTGGGAAAAAAAAAAAAAACCCCAAAACCATTTCAGTGGAAAAAAACTCCCATTTTGGTGGAAAACCCCCCCATTTTGGTTGAAAAAAACCCCATTTTGGTGGAAAAAACCCCGTTTCAATGGAAAAAAAAACCCCATTCTGGTGGAAAAAGCCTCATTTCAGTGGAAAAAGCCTAATTTCAGTGGAAAAAACCCCCATTTTGGTGGAAAAAGCCTCATTTCAGTGGAAAAAGCCTAATTTCAGTGGGAAAAGGCTCATTTTGGTGGAAAAAAACTCCCATTTTGGTGGAAAAACTCCCGGACCACCCCCAGGACCCCCCGTCTCTGTCACCACCACGCAGCTCCGGGGTGGCCAGAGCTGGACCCCCCCAAATTCCAGGGAAAACCCACCTGTCATCGGTATCCCGAGGGGTTTTTTGGGAATTTTTTTTTGGGGAAGAGGGGAGGCTGTGGGGGCGGGCAGCGCTTGGGTGGGTTTGGCCGGCGCCGGGGCCTCTCCCGATGAGCTCAGCCCTATCCCGAGCCTCTGGATTTGCAGGAAGGGAGCCAGGAGCTGGGGTGTTATCCCAGGAAAAAAGAGTTGGAGTTGGTCCAGCCCGGGTCAGAATCCCTGGGAAAAGTCCCTGGAATTTTTTGGGGATTTTTCCTAAACAATCCTCCCCCCCAGAAAAACAACTTTGGTTGAGGGTAAAAAAAATGTGCAGGAGCAGCGATTTCCACACAGCTGTGCCCTGCACATCTGGATCCCGCACATCGGGATCCCGCACATCTGTCTGTCCCGCTGGGTGACAGGAACTCGTGTCCCTGTCCCCACAGTGACAGCCGGGGACACCCTGGGCGGTGACAATCGCCCGTGCCCCAAACTGGGACAGCCACACCCCGATGTGAGCTGGGATTTGGGGTCCCCTCCTGCCGACCCCACAAATCCCGGGGTGTTTTTTTGGGGTGGCTCAGACACTGAGGGGACACGGGGACACCGAGGGGACACGGGGACACCGAGGGGACACCCCACGCCGCCGAGGGGACACGGGGATGGATTTTGTCCCTTCCTTTTGCAGGCGGGCGGCGAGGCCATGGCGATGCTCCTGGAGCCCGGGATGCAGAGCCTGCGGATGGGTAAGGATGTCCCCAGGGGGGTGGCACCGGCTGGGATGTCCCCTGACCCCCTCAAATGATCATTCCGTGTCCAGGTCCTGCTGTCCCCACTGTGTCTCCTCTGCAGTTCCTGTGTTGGGATAACCAGGACAAGATGTGGGAGGAAACCCGATCCTGTCATCCCAAACCTGATCCTTCATCCCAAACCTGATCCTGTTATCTCAAACCTTATTGTTCCATCCTAAACCTAAGTCCACCATCCCAAACCTGATCCCACCATCCCAAACCTCATCCTTCCATCCCAAATCCTGATCCTGTTATCTCAAACCTGATCCCGCCATCCCAAAACTCATCCCGTCATCCCAAACCTGATCCTGTTATCTCAAACCTGATCCTGCCACCTCAAACATCCTTCCATCCCAAACCTCATCCCACCATCCCAAACCTCATCTCTCCATCCCAAACCTGATCCCGATATCCCAAACCTCATTCTGCCATCCCAAACATGTTCTCTCCATCCCAAACCTGATCCCACCATCCCAAACCTCACCCCACTATCCCAAACCTGATCCTGATATCCCAAACCTGATCCCACCATCCAAAACCTCATCCTTCCATCCCAAATCCTGATCCTGCCATCTCAAAACTGATCCTGATATCCCAAACCTGATCCCGCCATCCCAAACCTCACTCCACTATCCCAAACCTGATCTTTCCATCCCAAACCTGATCCCACCATCCCAAACCTGATCCCACCATCCCAAACCTGATCCCACCATCCCAAAACCAACCAGGAGTGCAGAGACCGGGGCAGGAATTCCCCCCCCCAATCCCGATCCTTGTCCACAGGAATGAGGTTTCATGTCCAAGGCTCTCCGGGGGCGTCACGGTTCCCCCCGGCTCCGTCGCACGCGGAGGCGGCCGAGAGACGGTTCCCGTTTGTCTGGGATCAAATATTTATGGGACAGACATGGATACAGGGAAAAGCACTTACGGAGCAGGTGTAGGGGACAGCAGACGTGTCACTGTCACGGCTCCGGGGCTGGAGGGACACGGCAGTCACTGTCCCCAGCTCTGTGATGTGGCTCTTCCCCAGACACGGGAAATCAGGATCAGACCAATCCCGACCCCAACCCCAATGCCAATGGCAATGCCAAAGCCAATGCCGATGCCAATCCCAGTGCCAATGCCAATCCCAGTGCCAATGCCAATCCCAGCCCCAATCCCAGTACCAATGCTGATCCCAACCCCAATCCCAATCCCAATCCCAATCCCAACCCCAATGCCAATCCCAGTCCCAATCCCACACCTGCTGTTGCTGGGGGATCCCAGAGCATTCCCGGAGCATTCCCCAGGGCTCCGGGGCTTCCCGAGGGTGTCCCAGTGGCTGTCCCAGTGCAAACTGGTGGCACTGGGAGCCGCGGTGGGTTTGTCCGGACACTGGGGAAGGAGAGATGGAGTTTGGCTCTTCCCTGAGGAATCTCCTCTGTTCCCAAATCCCTCCAACCACGGAACCTCCTCCTCTGTTCCCAAATCTCTCCAGGGCCCCGATCCCAGCAGGATCCTGGCAGGATCGGCAATCCCAAAGGGCAGGTTTTGGGGCTGACAGTCCCTTCACCTCCCTGATGTCACCACCCAGACCCCACACCCCATTTCCAGCACTTTATCCCATTCCAATCCCAATCCCTTGGGAAAGCCGCTCCGTCAGCTCCCCCAGCTCCTTCCAGCTGGAGCCTGTCCAGCCGCTCTTCCGTGGGCGGTGATTAATTAATGACAGCTGCTAATTAGAGCCAGGTGTCCGGGGCAACGTGGGCGGGACAGCCCCGTGTCCTCAGTGTGGGGCGGGGACTCTGGGGCTCATCCCATCCCAATTCTGGGATCAGCGGGGCTCCCCCAGGGCTGGAATTCTGCTGCTGGAAGGGATTGGAATGGCTCCAGGAGGAGGGACCATGATCCCTGAGGTCCCCACCCCAGATTTTGGGATCACCACGGGCTCACGCAGGAATTTCCAGGGTCTCCAGAAAACAGGGATGTTCTGGAGTGTGGCTGGGGGTCTGAGCTGGCCCCACATCCCTCGCTGGTTCTCCATGGATTTGAAACACACTTCCTTTCCCTCTTCCCAAATTTTCCCCCATTCCCACTGAATTCCAACCTTCCAGCTGCTGGCCTGGAGCAGCTTCCCCATCCCTGGAAGTGTCCAAGGACGTGTTGGAGCCACCTGGGATAATGGAAGGTGTCCCTGCCCATGGATGGCATGGCACTGGATGGGATTTAGGGACCTTCTCAACTCCAACCATCCCACAGTTCCATGATTTTATGGGCTCCACATCTGGGGTCCCCACAGTGACTCTGTCCCCTCCATCACCACATCCACCCCAGATCCATCTCCATGGGGATGTCCTGGGTGGTCTCTCCTTGGGAAAAGGTCTTTGGGATCCCTTCCCACCCCAGATCCATCTCCATCAGGATGTCCTGGGTGGTCTCTCCATGGGGAAAGGTCTTTAGGATCCCTTCCCACCCCAGATCCATCTCCATCAGGATGTCCTGGGTGGTCTCTCCATGGGGAAAGGTCTTTGGGATCCCTTCCCACCCCAGATCCATCTCCATCAGGATGTCCTGGGTGGTCTCTCCATGGGGAAAGGTCTTTGGGATCCCTTCCCACCCCAAATCCATCTCCATCAGGATGTCCTGGGTGGTCTCTCCATGGGGAAAGGTCTTTGGGAAGGGCTGAGATCCCTTGATCCCTTCCCACCCCTGATCCATCTCCATCTGGGATGTGTCTCCACGGGGAAAGTCTTTGGGAGGAGCTGTGGGATCCCTTCCCACCTGGATTGGGATGCCCTAGGTGGTCTCTCCTTGGGGAAGGATCTTTGGGATCCCTTCCCACCCGGATCTGACTCCATCCGAATGCCCCAGATGGTCTCTGCTTGGGGGAAGGGTCTTTGGGGACATCGGGGTCACCCAGACTCACCTGTCACTGTCCCCAGGTGCCAACGGCGAGCGGTGCCCGACGCCGTCCCCGCCCGGCTCCCCGGGGACACCCCACGACAGCTGCAGCATCGCCCCACTGACGCCCTCCCAGTCACCGGTGAGTGCGGCACCAGTAGGGCCGTGGAGGGGACCAGTAAGGCCAGTGTGGGGTTCCCAGTAAGGCCAGTGTGGGGTTCCCAGTAAGGCAGTTGTGAGGTCCCCAGTAAGGCCAGTGTGGGGTCCCAGTAAGGCCATTATGGGGTTCCCAGTAAGGCCAGTGTGGTGTTCCCAGTTAGGCCATTATGGGGTTCCCAGTAAGGCCATTATGGGGTTCCCAGTAAGGTCAGTGTGGGGTCCCAGTAAGGCCAGTGTGGGGTTCCCAGTAAGGCCAGTGTGGGGTTCCCAGTAAGGTCATTATGGGGTTCCCAGTAAGGCCATTATGGGGTTCCCAGTAAGGTCAGTGTGGGGTCCCAGTAAGGCCAGTGTGGGGTTCCCAGTAAGGCCAGTGTGGGGTTCCCAGTAAGGCCAGTGTGGGGTCCCAGTAAGGCAGTTGTGAGGTCCCCAGTAAGGCCAGTGTGGGGTCCCAGTAAGGCCATTATGGGGTTCCCAGTAAGGCCAGTGTGGTGTTCCCAGTTAGGCCATTATGGGGTTCCCAGTAAGGCCAGTATGGGGTTCCCAGTAAGGCCAGTGTGGGGTTCCCAGTAAGGTCATTATGGGGTTCCCAGTAAGGCCATTACGGGGTTCCCAGTAAGGCCAGTGTGGTGTTCCCAGTAAGGTCATTATGGGGTTCCCAGTAAGGCCATTATGGGGTTCCCAGTAAGGCCAGTGTGGGGTCCCAGTAAGGCCAGTGTGGGGTTCCCAGTAAGGTCATTATGGGGTTCCCAGTAAGGCCATTATGGGGTTCCCAGTAAGGTCAGTGTGGGGTCCCAGTAAGGCCAGTGTGGGGTTCCCAGTAAGGCCATTATGGGGTTCCCAGTAAGGCCATTGTGGGGTCCCCAGTAAGGCCAGTGTGGGGTTCCCAGTAAGGCCATTATGGGGTTCCCAGTAAGGCCAGTGTGGTGTTCCCAGTTAGGTCATTATGGGGTTCCCAGTAAGGCCATTATGGGGTTCCCAGTAAGGCCAGTGTGGGGTCCCAGTAAGGCCAGTGTGGGGTTCCCAGTAAGGTCATTATGGGGTTCCCAGTAAGGCCAGTGTGGGGTTCCCAGTAAGGCCAGTGTGGGGTCCCAGTAAGGCCAGTGTGGGGTTCCCAGTAAGGTCATTATGGGGTTCCCAGTAAGGCCATTATGGGGTTCCCAGTAAGGCCAGTGTGGGGTCCCAGTAAGGCCAGTGTGGGGTTCCCAGTAAGGTCATTATGGGGTTCCCAGTAAGGCCATTGTGGGGTCCCCAGTAAGGCCAGTGTGGTGTTCCCAATAAGACCATTATGGGGATCCCAGTAAGGCCATTATGGAGTTCCCAGTAAGGCCATTATGGAATTCTCAGTAAGGTCAGTGTGTGGTCCCAGTAAGACCATTATGGGGTTCCCAGTAAGGCCAGTGTGGTGTTCCCAATAAGACCATTATAGGGGGTCCCAGTAAGGCCATTATGGAATTCCCAGTAAGACCAGTGTGTGGTCCCTAAAGCCAGTGCATGGTTCCAGTAAGGCCACTGTGGGGTTCCCAGTAAGGCCATTATGGGATTCCCAGTAAGGTAGTTGTGAAGCTCCCAGTAAGGCCACTGTGGGGTTCCCAGTAAGACCACTGTGCCCCAGTAAGGCAGCTGTGGAGTCCCAGTATGGCCATTGTGCCGTTCCCAGTAAGGCTGTGGTGGGACCCCAGTAAGGCTCTTATGGGGTTCCCAGTAAGGCTGTTATGGGGTTCCCAGTAAAGCTGTTGTGGGATCCCAGTAAGGCTGTTATGGGGTTCCCAGCAAGACCACTATGGGGTCCCACTAAGACTGTTATGGTGTTCCCAGTAAAGGTGTTGTGGGATCCCAGTAAGGCTGTTGTGGGGTTCCCAGTAAAGCTGTTGTGGGATCCCAGTAAAGCTGTTGTGGGGTTCCCAGTAAAGGTGTTGTGGGATCCCAGTAAGGCTGTTATGGGGTTCCCAGTAAAGCTGTTATGGCGTTCCCAGTAAAGCTGTTGTGGGATCCCAGTAAGGCTGTTCTGGGGTTCCCAGTAAAGCTGTTGTGGGGTTCCCAGTAAAGTTGTTGTGGCGTCCCAGTAAGGCTGTTATGGGGTTCCCAGTAAAGCTGTTATGAGGTTCCCAGTAAAGCTGTTGTGGGATCCCAGTAAGGCTGTCGTGGGGTTCCCAGTAAAGCTGTTGTGGGTTCCCAGTAAGGCTGTTATGGGATCCCAGTAAAGCTGTTATGGGATCCCAGTAAAGCTGTTGTGGGATCCCAGTAAAGCTGTTATGGGGTCCCAGTAAAGCTGTTATGGGTTTCCCAGTAAAGCTGTTATGGGGTCCCAGTAAAGCTGTTGTGGGATCCCAGTAAAGCTGTTATGGGATCCCAGTAAAGCTGTTGTGGGATCCCAGTAAAGCTGTTATGGGATCCCAGTAAAGCTGTTATGGCGTTCCCAGTAAAGCTGTTGTGGGATCCCAGTAAAGCTGATGTGGGATCCCAGTAAAGCTGTTGTGGGGTCCCAGTAAAGCTGTTGTGGGATCCCAGTAAAGCTGTTGTGGGGTCCCAGTAAAGCTGTTATGGGTTTCCCAGTAAAGCTGTTATGGGATCCCAGTAAAGCTGTTGTGGGATCCCAGTAAAGCTGTTATGGCGTTCCCAGTAAAGCTGTTATGGCGTTCCCAGTAAAGCTGTTGTGGGATCCCAGTAAAGCTGTTATGGGATCCCAGTAAAGCTGTTGTGGGATCCCAGTAAAGCTGTTATGGTGTTCCCAGTAAAGCTGTTATGGCGTTCCCAGTAAAGCTGTTGTGGGATCCCAGTAAAGCTGTTATGGCGTTCCCAGTAAAGCTGTTATGGTGTTCCCAGTAAAGCTGTTATGGGATCCCAGTAAAGCTGTTATGGGATCCCAGTAAAGCTGTTATGGTGTTCCCAGTAAAGCTGTTATGGGATCCCAGTAAAGCTGTTATGGTGTTCCCAGTAAAGCTGTTATGGCGTTCCCAGTAAAGCTGTTGTGGGATCCCAGTAAAGCTGTTATGGCGTTCCCAGTAAAGCTGTTGTGGGATCCCAGTAAAGCTGTTGTGGGGTCCCAGTAAAGCTGTTATGGGATCCCAGTAAAGCTGTTTTGGCGTTCCCAGTAAAGCTGTTGTGGGGTCCCAGTAAAGCTGTTGTGGGGTCCCAGTAAAGCTGTTATGGGATCCCAGTAAAGCTGTTATGGCGTTCCCAGTAAAGCTGTTATGGGTTTCCCAGTAAAGCTGTTATGGGATCCCAGTAAAGCTGTTATGGCGTTCCCAGTAAAGCTGTTGTGGGGTCCCAGTAAAGCTGTTATGGGGTCCCAGTAAAGCTGTTATGGGTTTCCCAGTAAAGCTGTTATGGGATCCCAGTAAAGCTGTTGTGGGATCCCAGTAAAGCTGTTATGGGATCCCAGTAAAGCTGTTATGGCGTTCCCAGTAAAGCTGTTGTGGGATCCCAGTAAAGCTGTTGTGGGATCCCAGTCAAGCTGTTGTGGGATCCCAGTAAAGCTGTTGTGGGATCCCAGTAAAGCTATTGTGGGGTCCCAGTAAAGCTGTTGTGGCGTTCCCAGTAAAGCTGTTGTGGCGTTCCCAGTAAAGCTGTTATGGCGTTCCCAGTAAAGCTGTTATGGCGTTCCCAGTAAAGCTGTTGTGGGATCCCAGTAAGGCCATTTTGGGGTCCCTGGTGGCTGTTGGGGTCTGTCCCTCTGTCTGTTCCCCCTCTGGCCCTTCCCCAGTTTCTCCCAGCCCGGCCTCCATCCCCTCCAGCCCCACAGGATGGGTCAGTCCATCCCCAGGACCTTTATCCACGGGATTTTCGGGATTGGAGGGGTTTCCCAGCTCTGGAACGACCCACCAGGAAAAAAATCTAACCCCACAAAACTCCCGCCGGGTGTGGGAGGCCGCGTTCCAGAGGCGGATCCTCCTCGGAATTCCTCGTCCCTGCACATTCCTGCGCCGGCCGCCTCTTCCCTGCTGATCCCGGCGTTTTTTCCGGCCAGCTCCTTGTCCTCACTTATCAAATCTGGGGACATTAAAAGTTAACGAGGCTTGCCAGCTTCCCCTGGTGACACGGGGACAGGGCCTTGTCACATCCTTACGGCGTCTTCGGCACGGGGACAGTCCCGGAGGGAAGGGACAGGGACATGGGGCGGGGACAGGAAAAGTGTGGGAGCAGCGGTGGGGACATCCCAAAACATCTGGGCCAGGGGGGATTTTCAGCTGGGTGACCCTTGGGGACACCTGGGACAAGGTGAGGTTGGTCACAGGGAAGGTTTTTGGCTGAATGATCCTTAGGGACATGTGGGACAATGTCCCTTGAAGAGAGATTGGTCACAGGGAAAGATTTCAGCTGGGTGACCCTTGGGGACGCCTGGGATGATGTCCCCTAGTCCAAGATGGGGAGCAGGGAACAGTTTGGGTTCAGTGACCCTTGGGGACACCTGGGACAGTGTCCCTTGGAGTGAGATTGGTGCCAGGGATGGTTTTCAGCTGGGTGACCCTCGGGGACACCTGGGACAAGGTGAGATTGGTCACAGGGAACATTTTCAGGTGGGTGACCCTTGGGGACACTTGGGACAATGTCTCTTGGAGTGAGGCTGGACACAGGGAAGGTTTTCAGCCGGGTGACCCTTGGGGACACCTGAGGTGGTGTCACCTAGTCCAAGATGTGGAGCAGCGAACAGTTTGTGTTCAGAGACCCATGGGGACACCTGTGACAGTGTCCCTTGGAGTGAGACTGGACACAGGAAAGGTTTTTGGGAGTCTCGGCTCTGATTTCAGGGTCCGAATGAGGGGGGATAAAACAATAAATAAAATAAAACCCAATAAAATCAGGACCCTCCAACCACCCTGGCTGCTCCCACGGGCCCCCATCCCTCTCCAGAGCTGCCCAAACCCCCGTGTCCTGTGGGAACTGCCTTCGGGAACGACCACAGCCACTCCGTGGAATACGGGACACCCTTTTCCCAACTGAAGCTGAAGACGTGTAAGATGGAAAATCGCCAAACTGGGTGAAAATCCAGAAAAAATCCTGAAAATCCCGGGAAAACAAACCCCTTCCCGGGGTTTTTATTCCTTTTCTGGCATCAGCCAGCCCCGGCTGGTCCCATTCCTTGTTTTCCAGCGGAGCGAGGCGCGTTCCCAGCAGGCGCCGTCCTTCTCCGTGGTGGTGGCCATCGACTTCGGCACCACCTCCAGCGGTTACGCCTTCAGCTTCACCAGCGACCCCGAGGCCATCCACATGATGAGGTGAGGACCTGCCAGAGCTGCTCCCGGAGCAGGGAAAGGGATTTCGTGGCCCCCAAAACTGTCAGAAGTTGGGTTGGTGGGAGATGATTCCTGACAGCAGCGGGTGGAAGGTGTGGAATGAGGATATTCCCAGGGATGGAGCCCCTCTGCTCTGGGAGAGCTGGGAATGTTCCCCTGGAGAAGGGAGAAATCCCGGGAATGCTCAGAGTGCCCAAAGGGGCTCCAGGAGAGCTGGAGAGGGGCTGGGGCCAAGGCCTGGAGGGACAGGACACGGGGAATGGCTTCCCACTGGGAAAGGGGACATTGGGCTGGGATCTTGGGAATGAAATTCCTGCCTGGGAGGGTGGGGAGGGGCTGGGCTGGAATTCCCAGATTCCCACAGGCTGCCCCTGGATCCCTGGGAATGTCCAAGGCCAGGTTGGATGGATTTGGATCCACCTGGGACGGTGGGAGCTGCCCCTGCCATGGCAGTGGGTGGCACTGGGTGGTCTTCAAGGTCTCTCCCAACCCAAACCAGTCTGGAATTCCATGAAATTCCTCGGGGGATGGAGTAGCATCACCCCTCCTCCTTTGTCCCCCTTTAAAGTCCTTCAGCCCACGCCCATAGAAACAAATCAAACCCGGCAGGATCTATTCCCTGGAAGTTCACCTGCTCCTCTTTGCAGGAAGTGGGAAGGGGGGGACCCGGGCGTGGCCAACCAGAAGACCCCCACCAGCCTCCTGCTGACCCCGGAGGGGACATTCCACAGCTTCGGCTACACCGCCCGCGACTACTACCACGACCTGGACCCCGAGGAGGCCCGCGAGTGGTTCTACTTCGAGAAGTTCAAGATGAAGATCCACAGCACCAGCGTGAGTCCCTGCTCCCATCCTGATGTTCCCGGCGTTCCCAGGGGGATCCTGGCCAGGCTGGGGATTGAAATGTTGGAAAACCCCCCCCCCAATTTTAGCCCATTTTAAGGGGGTGAGTTTGAGGTTCTCCCATTCCAAGCTGCTCCAGGGTGGGTGGATGTGGCTGCACAAAGATTCAGGTGCTGGAGCTCCAGCTGCTGTGGTTGGTTCAGAGGGACGAGCGAATTCCTGAGGTTTGGTGATGGATCCGGCCTCCTCCCAACCCGTCGGGTGATCCATTTGCTGCTCCCGGCAGGACCTGACCATGAAAACCGAGCTGGAAGCTGTCAACGGGAAGAAGATGGCGGCGCTGGAGGTGTTCGCCCACGCGCTGCGCTTCTTCAAGCAGCACGCGGTGCAGGTGGGGCCACCTCCATCCCTCCTCCTCCTCCTTCCCAAATGGAATCCTCTGTGTCCTCTCCGTGTGAGGGTGGGGAGGCCCTGGAATGGAATTCCCAGAGAAGTTGTGGCTGCTCTATCCCTGGAAGTGTCCAAGGACGTTGGGGCTTGGAGCCACCTGGAATAGTGGGAGGTGTCCCTGGATGGGATTTAAGGTCCTTCCCTGCTTGGAGCCACCTGGAATAGTGGGAGGTGTCCTTGGGTGAGACAGGATGGGATTTAAGGTCCCTCCTGACTTGGAGCCACCTGGAATAGCGGGTGCTGTCCCTGGGTGGGTCTGGATGGGATTTAAGGTCCCACCTGGCTTGGAGACACCTGGGATAGTGGGAGGTGTCCCTGGGTGGGTCTGGATGGGATTTAAGGTCCCACCCGGCTTGGAGACACCTGGGATAGTGGGAGGTGTCCCTGGGTGGGTCTGGATGGGATTTAGGGTCCCACCCGGCTTGGAGACACCTGGGATAGTGGGAGGTGTCCCGGGGTGGGACTGGATTTAAGGTCTCTCCCAGTGTGAAGCCACCTGGAATAGTGGGAGTTTTCCCCAGGTGGGACAAGATGGGATTTAAGGTCTTTCCCTGCTTGGAGCCACCTCAGATAGTGGGAGGTGTCCCTGAGTGGAACCGGACAGGATTTAACGTCCCTCCCAACCCAACCCATTCCTTGATTCACTGGGAGCCCCCAGGTGTCACCTCCTGCTTGTCCCCTGGCAGGAGCTGAAGGACCAGTGCCCGTCCCTGCCGGAGAGAGACGCCATCCGCTGGGTCCTCACCGTGCCGGCCATCTGGAAGCAGCCGGCCAAGCAGTTCATGAGGGAAGCGGCCTACAAGGTGAGGTGACTCCAGAGGGTGACCACGTGGTGACCCTCACAGGGGTTGTGGCCTCTGGGGTATCCCCTTCCTCCCCCACACTGAATTCCCACTGCCAGAGGGTAGGGTTAGGTGGGATCTTGGGAAGGAATTCCTGGCTGTGAAGGTGGGGAGGGGCTGGGCTGGGCTGGAATTCCCAGATTTGCTGGGGCTGCCCCTGGATGTGTCCAAGGCCAGGTTGGACATTGGGGCTTGGATCCACCTGGGATAGTGGAAGGTGAAATGGGATGAGGTTTAAGGTTCTTCCAACCCAAACCAACCAAAAGTTCTTGGGTGGGTAATTTGCCATGTGGGTGGTTAAGTGGATGGTTGGGTGGCTGGTTGAATTGTTCGATGGTTGGGTGGTTGGTTTGGTGCTCCGGTCATTGGTTGAGCAGTTGTTTGGTTGAGTGGTTGGGTTGTTGGTTGAGCGGCTGGTTGGTTGCTTGAATGGGTGGGTTATTCATTGTGTGGTTGGTTGAACAGGTGGTCATTGGTTGGGTGTTTGGGTTGGTGCTCAGGTCATTGGTTGAGCTGCCGGTTGTTTTGGTGTTCAGGACACTGGTTGGTTCGTTGGTTGACTGGATCATTGATTGAGTGGTTGGATGATTGAGCAGTTGATTGGTTGGGTGGTTGCTTGGGTGGTTCTTTGGGTGGTCAAGCCATTGGTTGGGCGGTCAGGTGTTTGGTTATGTGCTTGATTGTGTGGTTGGGTCAGGGGCTGGGTGGTTGAGTGGTTGTTTGGGTGGTCAGGTTGTTGGTTTGGTGGTTGGTTTGACGGTCAGGTCATTGGTTGGTTGGGTGGTTGGTTGAACGGTTGGATGGATTTACCGCAGGTTGAGTGGTTTGGCGGTTAGTTGAGTGGTCAGGTCGTTCATTGGTTGGGTGGTTGGTTGTGCCGTTGGGTCAGGGGCTGGGTGGTTGGATGGTCGGTTGTGCAGTTGGTTTTGTGATCAGGTCATTGGTTGGTTGGTTGGTTGGTTGGATGGTCAGCTCAGTCATTGGCTGGGTGGTTGGTTGGTTGAATGGTTGGATGGATTTATGGCAGGTTGAGTGGTTGAGTGATGGTTTGGTGGTCAGGTCATTGGTTGGATGGTTGGTTGGTTGGTTGGATGGTTTTACAGCAGGTTGTTGGTTGGGTGGTTGGATGGTTGGTTGGGTGGTCAGGTCGTTGGTTGGTTGGGTGATTGATTTGGTGGTCAGGTTGTTGGTTAGGTGGTTGTTTGGATGGATGGTTTTACAGCAGGTTGTTGGTTGGTTGGGTGGTTGGATGGTTGGATGGTTGGTTGGGTGGTCAGCTCATTCATTGGTTGGTTGGGTGGTTGGTTGGTTTGGTGGTGAGATCACTGGTTGGTTGGATGGTTTTACAGCAGGTTGTTGGTTGGTTGGGTGGTTGGATGGTTGGTTGAGCGGTCAGGTCATTCAATGGTAGGTTGGTTTGGTGGTGAGATCACTGGTTGGTTGGTTGGATGGTTTTACAGCAGGTTGTTGGTTGGTTGGTTGGTTGGGCGGTTGGATGGTTGGTCGGGTGGTCAGGTTGTTGGTTGGTTGGGTGGTTGGTTTGGTGGCCAGGTTGTTGGTTGGATGGTTGGGTGGTTTGGTGGTTTTATGGCAGGTTGTTGGTTGGTTGGGTGGTTGGTTGGTTGGTTGGTTGGATGGTTGATTGGGTGATCAGGTCGTTGGTTGGTTGGTTGGTTGGTTGGTTGTGTGGTCAGCCGGGTGTTTGTGTCGCTGGTTCAGCTCTTGGCTCACACCTTGGGTGGCCGATTGGCTCGTTGACGTTTTGGGTGAATACTTTGACATTTGGCGAGCGTTGGGTCCTCCCACATTTCACAATTCCACATCCGTGTGAGCCCTGAGGGGACGAGGACACACCCTGAGCACCCCCAATCCCCGTCCCCTCCCCGTGGCGTCACCGCGTGTCCCCACAGGCCGGGCTGGTGTCCCCGGAGACGCCGGAGCAGCTGCTGATCGCGCTGGAGCCCGAGGCCGCCTCCATCTACTGCCGCAAGCTGCGGCTGCACCAGCTGATCGAGCTGAGCTGCCGCCCCCCGGCCAACGGGGCCGAGACCACCCACCCCATCGACTCCAGCTTCCGGCAGGGTGAGGGGAATTCCCGGGAAATGGGGTCGGGATAGGGATGGGGCCAAGACCACCCACCCCATCGACTCCAGCTTCCGGCAGGGTGAGGGGAATTCCCAGGAAATGGGGTCGGGATAGGGATGGGGCCAAGACCACCCACCCCATTGACTCCAGCTTCCGGCAGGGTGAGGGGAATTCCCAGGGAATGGGGTCGGGATAGGGATGGGGCCGAGTCCCCCCATCCCATTGACTCCAGCTTCCAGCAGGGTGAGAGGTGCAGGGAATGGGGAATTCCCAGGGAATGGGGTTGGGACAGGGCCAGGGGCTGGAGAAGCAGGAAATGGGATCCAATCCTGGCGGTCTGGAGGGTCCGTCAGCTGCCATGGCTGGGGAAATCCCCAGAGACCCTATTCCCAGAGACCCCATTCCCAGAGAATTCCCATCCTCACACCCCCATTAGCAGAGGCTACATTCCCAGAGACCCTCCCATTCCCAGAGACCCCTCATTCCCAGAGACCCCATTCCCAGACCCCCCAAATCCAAGGCATTTTTTCCTGCTTTCCCATAAACCTCCAAGCTGTGTCCCCCTCCTGCCACCTCGGCCACCACCCCGTGTCCCCGGGCCACCTCCAGGGACTGCGCCGGTGGCGATCCCAGACGGAGATCTGGGGTCCTGTGGGATTCATGGGGTTGCTCGAGCTGATCCCGAGGATGAGGAATCGTCCAAAAATATCCCAGGATAACCCCACCTTTCCCAACCCCTCCCGGCCCTTCCGGGCGGCTTTGATGTCCCTGGGACGGGGCGGGGAGGGGAGCAGAGGAAACCCCACCCGGGCTGTGGGGTCGGGGCGGGGGTGGCATCGCGGGTGGGCACACCGGGGGATCCCACGGGATCCGGAGGGATCCTTTGGGATCGCGGCAGGGCCGTGGGAAAGCTGGATCAGCCCATGGGGTCACCTTGGGGTCCGTGTTGGGATGGAGGGAGGGGTCAGCAGAGCCCACGGCGGGAATGGGGCGGATCCCAGGGAACGGGGTGGTTCCAAGGAAATGGGGAGGATCCCATGGAAATGAGGCAGATCCAAGGAAATGGGGAATCCCATGGAATTGGGGGGGGATTCAAGGAAATGGGGCGGATCCCAGGGAATGGGGAGGATCCAAGGAAATGAGGGGAATCCCATGGAAATGGTATGGATCCAAGGAAGAGAGGAGAATCCCATGGAAATGGGGTGGATCCGAGGAAATGAGGGGAATCCCATGGAAATGGGATGGATCCAAGGAAATGGGGCGGATCTTAGGAAAATGGGGGGGGTCCCATTGACATGGGGAGGATCCCAAGGAGGTGGGGGGAATCCCATAGAAATGGGGACGATCCCATGGAAATAGGAGGGGATCCTATGGAAATGGGGTGGATCCCATGGAAATGGGGGGGTCCCAAGGAAATGAGGTGTATCCCATGGAAACAGGGGGGAATCCCAAGAAAATGGGGGGATCCCATGGAAATGGGCTGGATCACATGGAAATAGGGAGGAATCCCAAGGAAATGGGGTAGATCCCATGGAAAAGGGGTGGATCCAAGGAAATAGGGGGGAATCCCATGGAAATGGGGGGGATCCCGTGGAAATAGGGGGGAATCCCATGGAAATAGGGGGGAATCCCATGGAAATGGGGTGGATCCAAGGAAATAGGGGGGATCCCATGGAAATGGGGGGGATCCCGTGGAAATAGGGGGGAATCCCATGGAAATAGGGGGGAATCCCAAGGAAATGGGGTGGATCCTAGGGAAATGGGGGGGATCTTGACCCCCGGCTCCGTCCCCCAGCCCGGGAGCAGCTCCGGCGATCCCGGCACAGCCGCACCTTCCTGGTGGAGTCGGGAGTGGGCGAGCTCTGGTCGGAGATGCAGGCAGGTACGAGGGTGGGGGGACACGGGTGGGGATCCCCACGGCAGATTCCCAGATCCCGGGGGTCCCCCTGGATGTGCCCGTCGTGGCAGAGCCACCCCCAATGCGCTCCTGCCACGGCGGTGACACGGGTGGGGTGGTCTGTCCCTTGACGCCAAAACAGGGGCCGGGTCTCCCTGCCACCGTCCCATCCCTTCGTCTCTCCGCCCCCTCCCCAATTCCCAAAGTTTCGGTTCATTTTCCCCGGGAAAACGCAGCCCTGTGGCCCCGCGGGTGGGTGTGGCGGCGAGGGTCACCCGGGACCGCCACCCTGTCGCTGTCCCCCCCGGCCCGCAGGTGACAGGTACATCGTGGCCGACTGTGGCGGGGGGACGGTGGATCTGACCGTGCACCAGATCGAGAAGCCGCAGGGGACGCTGAAGGAGCTCTACAAAGCCTCGGGTGGGATGAGGATCCATATTCCATCCTTTTCCCCCCGTTCCGGGATCCTCCCGGGACCCCCAACCCCGGCTGGGACCCCCAAACCCGGGCTGGGACCTTCAAATCCAGGCTGGGCCCCCAAAACTCGGGCTGGGATCCAAAACCCGAGCTAGGACCCCCAAACCCGGGCTGGAACCCCAAATCCGGGCTGGGACCCCAAACCTGGACTGGGACCCCAAACCTGGGCTGAGACCTCCAAACCCGGGCTGGAACCCCAAATCCGGGCTGGGACCCCAAACCTGGACTGGGACCCCAAACCTGGGCTGGGACCTCCAAACCCGGGTTGGGACCCCAAATCCGAACTGGGACTCCAAACTCGGGCTAGGACCCCAAACCCAGGCTGGGACCCCAAAACCCGGGCTGGAACCTCCAAGCCAGGCTAGGAACCCCAAACCCGGGCTGGGGCCCCCAAATCCATGCTGGGACAGCAAACTCGGACTGGAACCCCAAACCCGGGCTGGGACCCCAAAACCCGAGCTGGGACCCCAAACCTGGACTGGGACCCCCAAATCCGGCCTGGGACCATGAAAGGGCGGTAGATGAGGCTGTGGCTCCACCTTGTGGCACCAGGTGGAAGTGCAGGAGGACCGAGGGGACAGAAAGGGGACAGAGGGGATGGATTGTGGGGACAAGGAGGGACAGGGGTGGGTTAGGGGGACAAGGTGGGGCCAGGGAGAATGGGGACGGTGGGTGAGAGGGGACAGAGGGACAATGGGCTGGAGTGGAGGGGACAGGGGTGTGTGGAGGACATGGCACATGGGGACACGGTGATAGAGGGGTGCTACGGGGACGTGTGGGGACCTGAGGATATGGGGATGTGGGGGACATGGGCACGTGGGACATGGAGATGGGGGTGCCACAGGGACATGGGGATGGGGGACATGAGGGACATGGGGGAGACAAGGACATGGGGATGGAGGACATGGGGACACAGGAATGTGGGGGGTGTGGGGATATGGGGGACATTGGGGATATGGAGGACGTAGGGACATGGAGGATACGGGGGACAGAGTGACAGGGGACATGAGGACATCAGGATGGTGGACAGGGGAAGGGGGACATGAGGGACACGGGGGACACAAGGACATGGGGACACAGGAATGTGGGGATATGGTGTTGTGGGGGACATGGGGACATGGAGGACATGGGGACATGGAGGACATGGGGGATGCAGTGAGGGGGACACGGGGACATCAGGATGGACACGGGGGTGTGGGTGTCACAGGGTCATCGGGATGGGGGACATGAGGGAGACAAGGACATGGGTATGGAGGACATGGGGACACAGGAATGTGGGGATATGGTGTTGTGGGGGACATGGAGGACATGGGGGATGCAGTGATGGGGGACACGGGGACATCAGGATGGACACGGGGGTGTGGGTGCCACAGGGTCATGGGGATGGGGGACATGGGGACCACGGGACATGGTGCTGGGAGACATGAGGACATGGGAATGTGGGGGACACAGGGACACGGAGACATGGCAGAACGCTGTGACGGGGGACATGCCTGCCACTGGGGACACGGCAACCACGGGGCCACCTCCTGACCCCACCCTCGTCCCCTCAGGAGGTCCCTACGGGGCCGTGGGCGTGGACCTGGCCTTCGAGAAGCTCCTGTGCCACATCTTCGGGGACGACTTCATCGCCACCTTCAAGGCCAAGCGCCCGGCGGCCTGGGTGGACCTGACCATCGCCTTCGAGGCGCGGAAGCGCGCGGCCGCCCCGAGCCGCTCCAGCCCCCTCAACATCTCCCTGCCCTTCTCCTTCATCGACTTCTACCGCAAACACCGCGGCCACAACGTCGAGACCGCGCTGCGCAAGAGCAAGTGAGCGGTGACAAGGGTCGGGGACAATCTCGGGGGCGTGTGGGGACATCTCCGGAGCGCGGGGACGCGGAGGGAGTGACGTTAGGGTGGGAGAGAGGGGGAAAGGTGGGATAGGGGTGGGAGGTCCAGGGAAGGACCAGGAAAAGCCAGGGTCACGCCCGGGTCCCCCTGTTTGTCCCCAAGCGTCAACCTGGTGAAGTGGTCGTCCCAAGGGATGCTGCGGATGTCCCCCGAGGCCATGAGCGAGCTCTTCCAGCCGACCATCGGCCACATCATCCAGCACATCGGTGGGACACGCCCAGCCATGGGGAACCCCCGTCCCTGTCCCCGTGATCACTCCCCATCCCTGGGACTCTCCCTGTCCCTGGAAACCCCTTTGTCCCTGGGACCACCCTTGTCCTTGGAACCCCCTCCATCCCTGGAACCCACCCTGTCCCCGGGATCCCCCATTCCTGGAACTGTCCTTGTCATTGGAACCCCCCTTGTCCCTGGGAAACTTTTATTCCTGGAATTCCCATTGTCCCTAGGATCCCCCCTTGTCCCTGGAACCCTCCCTGTCCCTGGGACCCCTCCTTGTCCCTGGAAACCTTTTATCCCTGGAATTCCCATTCTCCCTGGAACCCCTCTTGTCCTTGGGACCCTCCCTGTCCCTGGAACTCCCTCCGTCCCTGGAACGCCCCTTGTCCCTGGGATCTCCCATTCCTGGAACTGTCCTTGCCATTGGAACCCCCCTTGTCCCTGGGAATCCTTTAACCCTGGAATCCCCATTCTCCCTGGAATCCCCCTCGTCCCTGGAAACTTTTCATCCCCAGAATCCCACTATCCCTGGAACCCCCCTTGTCCCTGGAATCCACCCTGTCCCTGGGAACCTTTTATCCCTGGAATCCCACTGTCCCTAGGACCACCCCTTGTCCCTGGAAACCTTTTATCCCCGGAATTCCCATTCTCCCTGGAACCCCTTCCTGTCCCTGGTACCCCTCTTGTCCCTGGAATCTCCCATTCCTGGAACCGTCCTTGTCATTGAAACCCCCCTTGTCCCTGGGAACCTTTTATCCCTGGAATCCCATTGTCCTTAGGACCACCACCTGTCCCTGGTACCCCCCTTGTCCCTGGGACCCCATCCCATCCCTGGAACCGCCCCCATTCCAGGACTCCCCACATCCTTTACCCCCCGGAATCCCCCCCACCCCTTCCCCACACCCCATCCTCCGCCACCCCAACCCCAAACCTCTACCCCCCCTTTTTTTTCTTTTCCCCCGCCTCCAGACGCCCTCCTGAAGAAACCCGAGGTGCAAGGCGTCAAATTCCTGTTCCTGGTGGGCGGCTTCGCCGAGTCGGCCATGCTGCAGCGGGCGGTGCAGGCCGCCTTCGGCCACCGCTGCCGGGTCATCGTCCCTCAGGACGTGGGGCTGACCATCCTCAAAGGGGCCGTGCTCTTCGGCCTGGACCCCGGCGTGGTGCGGGTGCGCCGCTCGCCGCTCACCTACGGCGTGGGCGTCCTCAACAAGTTCGTGGAAGGGAAGCACCCGCGGGAGAAGCTGCTGGTCAAGGAGGGCAAGAACTGGTGCACCGACATCTTCGAGAAGTTCGTCAGCGTGGACCAGTCGGTGGCGCTGGGAGAGGTGGTCCAGCGGAGTTACTGCCCGGCGCGGCCCGGCCAGCGCAGGACCATCATCAACATCTACTGCTGCGACACGGACGACGTGGTGTACATCACCGACCCCGGCGTCAGGAAGTGCGGCACCATCAGCCTGGAGCTGGGGGACGAGGGCGCGGCGGCGCGGGGCCGGCGGGAGATCCGCGCCAGCATGCAGTTCGGGGACACCGAGATCAAGGTGACGGCGCTGGACACGCGCACGGCGCGCAGCGTGAGGGCCACCATCGACTTCCTGTCCAACTGAGGGGACCCCTGGAGGTGTCACCATCGACTTCCTGTCCAACTGAGGGGACCCCTGGAGGTGTCACCATTGACTTCCTGTCCAACTGAGGGGCCCCTGGGACGTGCCACCATTGACTTCCTGTCCAAATGAGGGACCCCTGCAGGTGTCACCATTGACTTCCTGTCCAACTGAGGAGACCCTGGGACATGTCATCACTGAATTCCTGTCCAACTGAGAGTCCCTGCCACTGTGGGGACATCCCCGGAACGTGCCACCATTGAGGTCCTGTCCAACTGAGACCACCCAGGATGTGTCACCATCGACTTCCTGTCCAACTGAGGACACCCGGGCTATGTCACCATTGACTTCCTGTCCAACTGAGAGCCATTGTCATTGTGGGGACACCCCCAGGACATGCTACCATCGACTTCCTGTCCAATTGAGGGGACCCAGGAGGTGTCGCCATTGACTTCCTGTCCAACTGAGACCACCCAGGATGTGTCACCATCAATTTCCTGTCCAATTGAGGGGACCCTGGGATGTGTCACCATTGACCCCCTGTCCGACTGTGACACCACTGGAGATGTCACCATTGACTTCCTGTCCAACTGAGGGGACCCTGGGACATGTCACCACTGAATTCCTCTCCAACTGAGAGTCCCTGCCATTGTGGGGCACCCCTGGGATGTGTCACCATTGACTTCCTGTCCAACTGAGGGGCCCCCGGGATGTGCCACCACCAAATTCCTGTCCAACTGAGACCACCCAGCGTGTGCCACTATTGACTTTCTGTCCAACTGAGAGCTCCCTGGAGATGCCACCATCGACTTCCCGTGCAGCTGAGACCTTCCTGGAGATGTCACCATCGACTTCCTGTGCAGCTGAGACCTTCCTGGAGATGCCACCATTGACTTCCCGTGCAGCTGAGACCCTCCTGGAGATGTCACCATTGACTTCCCGTGCAGCTGAGACCCTCCTGGAGATGCCACCATTGACTTCCTGTCCTACTGAGACCCTCCTGGAGATGCCACCATTGACTTCCCGTGCAGCTGAGACCCTCCTGGAGATGCCACCATTGACTTCCCATGCAGCTGAGACCCTCCTGGAGATGCCACCATTGACTTCCCATGCAGCTGAGACCCTCCTGGAGATGCCACCATTGACTTCCTGTGCAGCTGAGACCCTCCTGGAGATGCCACCATTGACTTCCTGTGCAGCTGAGACCCTCCTGGAGATGCCACCATTGACTTCCCGTGCAGCTGAGACCTTCCTGGAGATGTCACCATCGACTTCCTGTGCAGCTGAGACCCTCCTGGAGATGCCACCATTGACTTCCCGTGCATCTGAGACCCTCCTGGAGATGCCACCATTGACTTCCCGTGCATCTGAGACCCTCCTGGAGATGCCACCATTGACTTCCCGTGCATCTGAGACCCTCCTGGAGATGCCACCATTGACTTCCCGTGCATCTGAGACCCTCCTGGAGATGCCACCATTGACTTCCCGTGCAGCTGAGACCCTCCTGGAGATGTCACCATTGACTTCCCGTGCATCTGAGACCCTCCTGGAGATGCCACCATTGACTTCCCGTGCAGCTGAGACCCTCCTGGAGATGCCACCATTGACTTCCTGTCCTACTGAGACCCTCCTGGAGATGCCACCATTGACTTCCCGTGCAGCTGAGACCCTCCTGGAGATGCCACCATTGACTTCCCGTGCAGCTGAGACCCTCCTGGAGATGCCACCATTGACTTCCCGTGCAGCTGAGACCCTCCTGGAGATGCCACCATCGACTTCCCGTGCAGCTGAGACCTTCCTGGAGATGCCACCATGGATTTCCACTGAACTGAGACCTCCTGTCACTATGGGGACCATCCCAGGACCTGGCACCATCGATTCCCTCCCAGACTGAGACCCCCCCCCCCCTATCCTGGGGATCCCAATCCCTGTCCCCCACCCTCTCCCAGTCCCCCCTTAACTGGAATTTGCCTCATGACCCCTCCCCATGCCCCATCCGGGATTATTTGGGATTGTCCACCCGGGGATGTTCCCTGGGGGTGTCCCCTGTCCCTCTGGGGAGGTTCATGGAGGGGATCTGGGCTCCCACCCTGTTCCCAGTGGGATTTTCCTCCTTCCCGAGGTGGGATTTTGTACTTTAACCCCTTCCCCGGGCATGTAAGATATCTTTATATTTATATATATATATATATATATATAGGCACATAAAACCTCCTGAAACTGCTCCTGGTCCTTGTACCACGAGGAAAAAAACAAAAAAAACAGGAAAAGAGGGAAAAAAAAACCCAGGAAAAATCTGAAAAAAAAAACCAGAAAAAAACCAACCCAAAAAAGAGGCGCTGGCAGCAGCACAAGGACACGGCTGGGGGGGTGTGAGCCAAAGGGGACTCCTGGGACCCGCCCCACATTCCACAGGCAAAAAAAAAAAAAAAAGAGGAAAAAAATCCTCTCCCCCCAAAAAAAATAAAAGAGGAAAAAAATTTCCCACCCCCCCAAATAAAGAAGAGGCACAATTCCCCCAAAGCCCACCCCGGGGGGGGGCTGCGGGGTGAGGGCGAAGCGGCGGCGGCAGCGACAAGCTGGTGGTGGCGGCGGGGGCGGTGGGTCCCTTCCTGTCGGTTTTGGGGGGGACCGTCCCGGAACTTTGGAGATTTTTGGGGGCTCCACCCCCCCGGAGCCTCGGGGTGGGGTTTGGGGTCAGTCGAAGCCGGGCCAGTCGCTCTGCTCCGAGTCGTATTCCAGCTCGGCCGCCACGCAGCGCACCCCGTCCAGCAGCATGGGCGTCCCGTGGTGACGGTCTGGGGACAGCAGGGGACACACGGATCAGGGGACAGCTCTCTGTCCCTTTTTGGGAACAATGGTCTGGGGACATCAAGGGGACACACAGTGTGGGGACAGCTCTCTGTCCCTTTTTGGGAACAATGGTCTGGGGACATCAAGGGGACACACGGTGTGGGGACAGCTCTCTGTCCCTTTTTGGGAACAATGGTCTGGGGACAGCAGGGGACACACAGTGTGGGGACAGCTCTCTGTCCCTTTAGGGAAAAATGGTCTGGGGACAGCAGGGGACACACGGATCAGGGGACAGCTCTATGTCCCTTTTTGGGAACAATGGTCTGGGGACATCAAGGGGACACACGGCGTGGGGACAGCTCTCTGTCCCTTTTTGGGAACAATGGTTTGGGGACAGCAGGGGACACACGGCTCGGGGACAGCTCTGTCCCTACCGGGGAGGGTGGGAACGCCCCCTTTTTTTAGGGTTTTTTTGGGGGGGGATTTATCCCATCCCAGCAATGCTGGGCCCGGGTGGAGGGATGTGTTGTCCCTTGTTTTGTCACCGCCGTGGTCACCGCTCAGCGTGTGGTGGTGACAACCTCAGGTGGGGCTGGGGTATGGGGTGGGGGACACGGGGAACAAGGGGGTGTTGGGGACAATGGGGACATCCCAGGGATAATGGGGACATCCCAGGGACAGTGGGGACATCCCAGGGACAGGGGTCCCGGTGACATTGGGGTCACCCCCTTCACCCCTTTCCCAGGGCTCTCCTCAACCCCCGGCCTGGGGCATTTTTGGGATGAAATCACCCGTTCTGGGCGATTCCTCGGCAACGCCCTGGAACTGGGACAACTGGGAGGACCGGCTGAGCCCGGTGGCGGGGACGAGGGGACAGGGAGGGACCCCAGAAGCCCCCCCAGGAGCCGCCTTACCCATGACCCGGGCCTGGATGGTGACCTTGACGTGCTGGGGGCCGTGTCCGGCCAGGAGCAGCTCCTCCATCAGCACGCCCTCCTTGCTGGCCGTGTACTCGCAGCGCACGCTGTGCCCTGCGGGGGACGGGGGACGTGGAGAGCGTGCCCCCCGTGCCCCCCGTGCCCCCCGTGCCCCCCGTGCCCCCCGTGCCCCCCGTGCCCCCCTCGCCCTGCCGGCACCTTCCTGCCCCTCCCTGCCATTCCTGAACCCTTCCCACCCTGCCGGAATATTCCCTGCCCGTCCCCTCCCTGTCCTATCCCCACTCACGGGGATTCTCCAGGGCTCTTTTCCCCTGCTCCGGAGAGGCCCTGATCCCGGCTCCAATCCCGATCCTGGCTCCAATCCCGATCCTGGCTCCAATCCCGATCTCAGCTCCAATCCCGATCCCAGCTCCAATCCTGATCCCAGTTCCAACCCTGGTCCCGATTTCAGCCTCAATCCTGGTCCCAATCCCAGCCTCAATCCTGGTCCCAATCCCGGCTCCCGCCTCCAGTCCCAATCCCTGTCTTGATCCCAGCCCCAATCCCGGCTCCAATCCTGGCCCCGATCGTGGGACAACTGGGATGGGACCGAGGTGGCCCCAGGGACCTGCGGTGACCTCGGAGCGGCGCCCGTGTCCCCAAGGAAGTGTCACCCAGCCCAGGGTGACGCTCAGCTGTCCCCAGGCACCGCCACACTCCCGGACCCCAGGGATGTGGCAGTGCCCGATTGTCCCCAAAGTGGAGGGTGGCACCTCTTGGAGCAAATCCTTGTCCTTGTCCCTGTCCCTGTCCTTGTCCTTTTTCCTGTCCTTGTCCCTGTCCTTGTCCCTGACCCACAAAATAACGGAATCTGGGGACATCGGGGACCCCGAGAAGAAGGAATTGTCACCTCCCCGAGGGGACACCCAGGTGTGGCCTCCCCAAAGGAGAGGATGGGGACACCGGGGACAAGGAGGGGACACGGTACCTTCGGGCAGGGAGGTGACGCTGAGGACGCGCAGGTTGGGGTTGGGGACGGGGAGGGGACAAACGTCCTTCCCCAGCGCGGGCACGGGGGGCAGCAGGAAGGTGATCTCGTACTTGTGTTGGATCCTCAGGAATCCCACCTGGAAAAGAAAAAAAGCGGGATGTAGGGATGGGAGTGGGGTGACACCACGGCTGGGGTGCCATTGTCACCCATTGTCACCCCCACTTTGGGGACAAGGGACCCTGGAGAAGGTGGGGACAGCACTTGGAGAGTGGGAATCGCATCCTAAACATTCCCCCTGTTAAATCCCGGGAGGAATTTCTGCCCTAAAATAAATTCAGGGAGCAATAAACAGGAATTAATTTAGGGAACAACAGGAATAATTTAATCGGGAAAAGGTAACAGAACACGATGATTTTGCCCCCGGAAAAAAAAAAAAAAAAAAGCAGGAAAAATATTTGGGACAAAATTCTGGGAGTAACGACCCGTGGATGTCACGGGATGGAGCAGGGAGAGGTTTTCCAGCTGTGCCTGGAAAAGGCAGGAGCGCCTCTTCCCGTGGAACTCCTCCGCTGTCGTGACAAAAACCAGAAGCCTCCAGAGCCTCGGGAACAACCATTTTGGGAAGGGAGAGAGCTGGGAACGATCCCTGAGGGAGAATCCGGAGCCTGGATCCCGAGGGTGGAATTCCCCCAAACCCCCCAACGGGGTGGGATCATCCCAAACAGCTGGAAAAATCCCGGGAATGCTCAGAGTGCCCAAAGGGGCTCCAGGAGAGCTGGAGAGGGGCTGGGGCCAAGGCCTGGAGGGACAGGACACAGGGAATGGCTTCCCACTGGGAAAGGGGACATTGGGCTGGGATCTTGGGAAGGAATTCCTGCCTGGGAGGGCGGGGAGGGGCTGGGCTGGAATTCCCAGATTTGCTGGATCCCTGGGAATGCCCAAGGCCAGGTTGGATCCACTTGGGACGGTTGGAGGTGGAATGGGGTGGGATTTAAGGCTTTTTTCCAACCCAAACCATTCCAGAATTCTGGAGCTCTTTTCCTCTGGGAGAGCTGGGAATGTTCTCCTGGAGAAGGGAAAAATTCCAGGGAATTCTCAGAGTCCCCAAAGGAGCTCCAGGAGAGCTGGAGAGGGGCTGGGGCCAAGGCCTGGAGGGACAGGACACAGGGAATGGAAAAGAGGAGATTTTCTGTGGGATTTTTGGGCAGGAATTCCTGGCCGGGCTGGAATTCCCAGATTTCCTGAGGATCCCCGGCAGCGCCCAAGGAACCAGGACCAGCTCCAATCTCTTTCCCCCCTTCCAAACCATTCCGGGATTTATCCCTTTAAAACCCCCAAAAACCCGCCCAGCACTGGGGGAGGAAAAAAACCCGAAACCAACCGCCAGGGTCCCCTCCCCGTTGTCCCCGTGTCCCCGTGGGTGGCACTGCCACCTCCTCATCCCCGCGAATCACGTGCAGGGGGAAAAACAACAACGGGCGGCCCCGGAGGCGGCAGCAGAGCCGGATTTGGGATTTGGGATTTGGGATGGAATGCACGAGGCGGTGACTCAGCGCCGGTGGCAGCTGCAGGTGCCACACGTTGGTGGCATCGCGGGTGGCTCCTTGTCCCCTCCCCTCCGCTGGTGTCACCCCCCGGAGCCGTTCGGGAATGTGGCCGGGATAGTTGGGAAAGGTTGGGAATGGCAGCCCCAGTGTCACCAAAACGGGGCAGAGGGGACAGTGCCACCTGTGCCCCGTGTCCCCAAAGCCACCCGAATGTGGTGCCGGCTTTGGGGACAAAAAGTGACAACCCTGAGGAGCAGCCCTGGGGAAATGACAGGGAATTTCGTGCTGGGAACGCCTCAAAATCCGGGAATTTTCGGGAGCTCCGGAGTCCCCAGGGGAAGGTGACATCCCCGCTCCCCGCCTCTGTCCCCTTGTCCCCCACCTTGACCAGGAAGTGGCCGTCCTTGTCCTGTGTCACCATCACGGCCGAGTCGTGCAGCTGCTCCTGGAAGTGGACGTGTGTCCCCTCCTGGGGCTGGTGGCCCCGTGTCCCCTCCCGGGGCTGGCCCTGCGTCCCCTCGGCCGAGAAGCGCACTCCTGTCCCCTTCAGCTTGCCGCCTGCGGGTGACAAAGTGACAAAGCCCGCGCCCCCAGGTCACAGCCGTGTCCTCCCCGGGGGAGGTGGCCTCGCCTTGGGGACACGCGAGGAGCGTGGTGGCATCGGGGGGGGCGGGGATTCCCTGTCACCCCCTCCCTGTGTCCCGGGTGACCTGTGGTGACAGCCAGCTCCTCTCCGAGCAGGGACCTGCCACCGGGCCATGCCAAGAGGGTCCCCGAGTGTCCCCAAGTGTCCCCAGGCTCGGCAGACTCTGCTCCCTCCTCTGATGTCCTTAGGACAAGTGACACAGGCTGGGGACACGGGGACACAGGTGGCAGGGGACAGGTGAGAGTGTGGAAGTGCCACCAGAGGGTCTCCAAGTGTCCCCAAGTGTCCCCAAGCTCGGCAGACTCTGCTCCCTCCTCGGGGCCGAGCGGTGACACGGGCGAGGTGACACGGGCAAGGTGACAATGCCAGCAGCGCCAGGACTCTGCGCGAGGCGGGGTGAGGCCACCACCTTGGGGACAGCGCTGTCCCCCCCCCCGCGGAGGCCCCGAAAAGCCCGTGGGATTTTTCCACGTGCGCCGCTTCCATGGAAAAATCCGCCCCTTCCTCCTCCTCCTCCTCCTCCTCCTCCCGCCGGGCCCAGCTGGCAGCAGATTGTCACATTGTCACCGCCGCCAGCAGCAAGATTGTCGCCTCCCCTTGTCGCCCGAAGAAAAGGCTCTTTGTGCCGCCAGCGCCGGGAATCCCGGGATTTAACGAGCCGGGATTTAACGAGCCGGGATTTAATGAGCCGGGATTTAACGAGCCGGGCTTTAAGGTCCCGCCATTGTTCGGCTCCTTGGGGCGGCGGGGGGACAGCGAGGGGACACGGTGACAAGGCGGGGACACACGCGGGGGGACGCTCCCGGGTGGCAGCGTGGCGATCCCAAAGGATCCCAGCGGATCCCGAAGATCCCAGCCCGGGAATCCCAATCCCTCGATAATCCCAAATGCGCCTTTTGTCGCTTTGGTGGCACTTGGGGACAAAATCCGGCCACCCGCCTGGCGGGCACGGAGCCTCTGGGAAAGAGCGGGATTGGAGGAGGGAGGAAAGGAAAATTCCCGGGAAAAAAAACCCAAAAAACTTCCCGCTGGGAATGGGCTGTGCCGGGATTAATGGGATGTCCCAGCCCCGGGGACTTGGGGTGGCCTCGGGAGGGGACAGAGGGGACAGGCGGGGGGTGGCAGCCAGGGAATCCACGGCATCGGGGATTTGTGGGAATCCACGGGATCGGGGATTCGTGGGACCTGGGATTTGTGGGAGTGGGGAATCCCTTGGATCTGGCATTAGTGAGATCTGGGATTTGTGGGAATCCATGGGATCTGGAATTCATGGGATCTTGGATTTGTGGGATCACGGAATCCCTTGGATCTGGGATTTGTGGGATCTGGGATTTGTGGGAGCAGGGAATTCCTTGGATCTGGGATTTGTGAGATCTGGGATTTATGGGATCTGGGATTTGTGGGAGCAGGGAATCCCCTGGATCTGGGATTTGTGAGATCTGGGATTTGTGGCAGCCAGGGAGTCCCTTGGATCTGAGATTTGTGGGATCTGGGATTTGTGGGATCTGGGATTTATGGAAGTAGGGAATCCCCTGGTCTGGGATTTATGGGATCTGGAATTTATGGAAGTAGGGAATCCCCTGGTCTGGGATTTATGGGATCTGGAATTTGTGGCAGCCAGGGAATCCCTTGGATCTGGCAATTGTGTAGGATCTGGGATTGATGGGAGCAGGGAATTCCTTGGATCTGGAATTTGTCAGATCTGGGATTTGTGGGATCTGGGATTAATGGGATCTGGGATTTGTGGGACCCCAAAAGAGCTCTGGGGTGGGACAAATCCCGAGGAATCTCGGTGGGATTCCGGCTCCTCTGCGCTCTGGGAATTTCCCTGGGAATGGGGTCAGGATGAGGCCCAGGAGATTCCCAGGGAAAAAAAAAAAAAAAAAAAGGGTTGGGGACATCCTGAGCCCCCCTGGGGGGACACGGTGACCCCGAGAGTCCAGCAGGTTCTGATCCCATAAATCCCAGATCCCACAAATCCCTGATCCAAGGGATTCCCTGATCCCACTAATCCCAGGTCCCAGATAGGTGCAGAGGGACCCCAAAAACTCCGGGAAAAATCCCCAAACCCCCGGGAAAAACCCCAAATCCCTGGATAGGGGCAGAGGGACCCCAAAAACTCCGGGAAAACCCCCAAATCCTGTGGGAAAAGCCCCAAATCCCTGGATAGGGGCAGAGACTCACCCTTGCCGGCCGTCGCCATCTGCCGTCCCCCGGCGCCGCGTCCGGCGTTGTCGCTTGTCCCCAAATTCAGCGGCCGGGGGGCATGGTCCGGGAATTCTCCGGGAATTCTGCGGGAATTCTGCGGGAATGGGGAAAAGCGACAATTCCCGTCCCATTGAGGGGACAGCGGTGACACCGCGGTGGTGGCACCGTGGTGGCACCGAGGTGGCCGCGATCCTGGCGGGGAGGAGCCAGCGGCAGGGCCTGGGATGGGGAATTCCCGCATCCCAGAAAATCTCCGGGAAAAGCGGGAATTTTGGGAATTCCCTCCCTCCGACTCCCCCCCCCTCCCCTTTTTTAAAATTTTTTTATCCCTTTCCCGAAAAATAAAATAAAAAGTCTCCGAATTTTGGGAATGTTTTTTTTCCAGGCTGGAAGAAACAGAGCAGATTCCCAAAAGAAAAGGGAAAAAAACTTGGAGTTTTTCCCAAAAATCGCTTTTCCCGGCCGATGAACGGGAATTCGGGATGTGACATTCCCAAAAATAAATAAATAAAAAAATATAAAAATCTCCTGGATGGGAATTGGGAGGGGTCAAACCTCCTCCTCGGGATCGCTCCACGGGAGGAACGGGACAGGGAATGCCGGCAGGAATTGGGAAGTGGAAATTCCCAAAAGGAAACGCCGGGAAATTCATGGGGGAAAAAAAAAAAAAAAACCCAAAAAAACCAAAGAAACAAAAAAAGGAAAAAAACCCAACAAAAAATCGGGAAAAAAAAAAACCGGGATAAAAGCAAACCGAGCTGGAACGGGGGGGAGCCTTTCCAGAGGGGGAAAATCCAAGGATCTGGGGGTCCTGAGTGAGGGAGGTGACACCAAACCTCAGCACGGGGGGTGACACCAGGAGGGGACACCGCGAGGGGACACGGCGGTGGCGTTTGTCGCCTCTCCCCGCCCCTCCCGCCCTCTTCCCGGCCCCGTTTTCCCTCCGCCATCACCCGCCGCCCCTCCTCGGGGGGTGCCCCGCTGCCTTTGCGGCCCCCCCGGGTGTCCCCGATGTCCCCCGATGTCCCCCCGATGTCCCCCAGTGTCGCCCCCGGTGTCGCTCACCCCGCCGCTCCCGCTGCCCGCTTCCCGCTGTGGGGACACGCCCCCCTCGCTCCGGTTGGCTGGCGCGCTCACAAATTCGCGCTGCCATTGGTGGGCGCGCACGCCGGTCACGCCTCCAGGCCACGCCCCGCGCGGCGCTGAACGGCGTTGCTAAGGGGCGGGACCGTTGCCAGGGGGCGTGGATAAGGGGGCGGGGCAGCAATGGGGAGAGCGCGCGCGCGCCGCGGCGCGCCCCCTTGTGGGCGGTGGGGGAGGTGCGGAGGAGGTTGCCATGGGAACGGGAGAGGGGCGGGGCTAAGGGGCGTTCCCTTCCCTTCCCTTCCCTTCCCTTCCCTTCCCTTCCCTTCCCTTCCCTTCCCTTCCCTTCCCTTCCCTTCCCTTCCCTTCCCTTCCCTTCCCTTCCCTTCCCTTCCCTTCCCTTCCCCCCCCTCCCCATTCCAACTCCATTCAAACCCATCCATTCCATCCCAAAATATCCTAATTCTGCTCCCATCCCATTTCATCCCATCTCATCCCAATTCCATCAGATCCACCCAATCCCAAATTATCTCAGTTGCTTCCCATCCCATCCCATCCCATTGCATCCCAATTCCTTTGCATCCGGTTTCAGTTTTGTCCCATTCCATCACGGCCAATTTCCTCCCTTTTTAATTTCTTCCCATCCCATCCCATTTAATCCCAAACCATCCCAATCCTAGCCCATCCATCTCTCTCATCCTATTTTATCCCCGTCTGGTCCCATCCCTTCTCATCCCATCTCAACTCAGCTTCATCCCATCATCTCATCCCAAACCATTCCAATTCCTTCCCATCCCAATCCATCTCCTCCCATCCCATCCCAATCCATCTCCTCCCATCCCATCCCAATCCATCCCCTCCCCATCTCATTTTCTCTCCTCCTGTCCCATCCCAGTTCCATCCCATCCATTTTGTCCCAATTCCTTCCCGTCCCATCCTATTCCATCCCATTGCATTTCCTCCTTATCTCATTTTATCCCGTCCCATTTCATCCCAATCCCATCACATCCCAAATCATCCCAGTTCCTTCCCATCCCAATCCCAATCCCAATCCCAATCCCAATCCCAATCCCAATCCCAATCCAATCCCAATCCAATCCCAGTCCCAGTCCAAACCCAAACCCAATCGCAATCCCAAACCCATTCAATCCCAATCCCAACCCCAACTCAAACCCATCCAATTCCAATTTCAACCCAAACCCAAACCCATCTGATCCCAATCCCAACCCCAACCCTGACCCCAATCCCAAAACATCTGATCCCAATCCAAATCCCAATCCCAATCTCAATCCGAAACCCAACCCAAACCCATTCAACCCCAACTGCAATCCCAATCCCAACCCCAATCCCAATCCCAACCCCAATCCCAACCCCAACCCATTCAATCTCAATCCCAACCCCAACTCAAACGCATCCAATCCCAATCCCAATCCTAATCCCAATCCTAATCCCAAACCCAATCCCAAATCCCAAACCTAAACCCAAACCCAATCCCAATTCTAATCCCAATCCCAATCCCAACCTAGCCCCAAACCTAAACCCATCCGATCCCAATCCCATCCGCAATCCCAATGCCACTTCCAATCCCAACACAAATCCCAATCCCAGTCCCAATCCCAATCCCACCCCACTCCCTGGTCACCGCCCAGCCTGGGGACATCCAGCCCTCTCCTCCTTGTCCCCATCCCGACCTCGGTGTCCCTTCCCGTTGGGGACAGGGGGACAGGGAACGGCCACATCCCATCGGGACACGGCAAATTCCCACCCCGAGAGCGCCGGGATTGTCCCTCGGGAACGCTGAGGGGACAGCGGGGTCAGGGGACACGTGAGGGACAAGAGGGGACAATGTCACCCCCAGGGGAGCTGCTCCAGCTGCTGGAGCGCTTAAAAAACCCGGGATCCGCATTCCCAGAAATCCGGGATCCACATTCCCAGGGATCCCCAGAGCCCCGGCCGTGGCCTTATCACCGGCGCGGTGACATCACGCGTCTTGTCCCCAAGGGAGGGGACACCACGGGTCCGGCTTGTCCCCCCCCATTCCCACATGGGCCGGAAATTCCAGTTTTTCCCTAAAAAAGCCACTCCGGCAGAGGGACGCTCCCCAGCGCCACCCCTGGGCGTGTCCCCCTGGCTCGGGATGTCACCTGGGGGCGGGGGGCGGGGAGGGGACACGGGCGATGTCGCTGTCACCTCCCAGCGCGGATTTGCTCCGGGATGAACAAAAACAACGGGATTTGGGACGGGATTAAATCCCGGCGGCCACCGCGCTGTCCCCAGGGTGTCCCCACGGCACGCCCGCAATGTCCCCAGGGTGTCCCCAAGGCATCCCCGCGATGTCCCCAGAGTTTCCCCACGGTGTCTCCACTCTGTCATCCCCATGCTGCTGTCCCCCACCACGATGTCCCCTCTTCCACTCTGATGTCCCCACAGTGTCCCCACAGTGTCCCCACGCTGCCATCCCCACCCTGCTGTCCTTGTGGTGTCCCCACCGTGCTGTCCCCACACTGTCATCCCCAGGCTGATGTCCCCACAGTGTCCCCTCTCTGATGTCCCCACTTGGCTGTCCCTTCCCTGATGTCCCCACAATGACGTCCCCACCCCTCTCTGTCCCCACCCCACTGTCCCCACGGTGTCCCCACCCTGCTGTCTCCACCGTGATGTCCCTGCCCTGATGTCCTCACGCCAGTGTCCCACACAGTGTCCCCATCGTGTCCCCACCCTGCGGTCCCCACAACGATGTCCCCACGGTGCCACCTCCACATTGCTGTCCCCACGCTGCTGTCCCCTCCCCACTGTCCCCAGTGTCCCCTCAGTGTCCCCACGGTGTCCCCAGTGTCCGCACCATGTCCCCACAGTGTCTCCAGCAGTGTCCCCTCAGTGTCCCAACAGTGTCTCCATCGCTGTCCCCACCGTGTCCCCACTGGTGCCCCCACACTGTCCCCACTGTGTCCCCACAATGTCCCTGCAGTGTCCCCACCACTGTCCCCATGATGTCCTCACAGTGTCCCCGCAGTGTCCCCATGGTGTCCCCACCATGTCCCCTCAGTGTCCCCACCATGTCCCCACTGCTGTCCTCACCGCTGTCCCCTCAGTGTCCCCTCAGTGTCCCCTCATTGTCCCCATAATGTCCCCACAGTGTCCCCACAGTGTCCCCTCAGTGTCCCCACAGTGTCCCCAGTGTCACTGCCGCTCTCTTCCCTCCCAAGATCCAACACTTTAATCCCATCTCGGGGCACTGGGCGAACTGGGACGCACTGGGACGCACTGGGAGCCACCTGGGCTGTCCCCGGGCTGTCCCCGGGCTGTCCCCGCGGGTGCCAGCGGGCGGTGACAGCCGTGTCACGTGTCGCCTGTCAGGGGCGCTGTCCCTGGAGCTGCTGCAGCCGCCGGCTCAGGTCGTCGATGCGGAGGTTCTTGAGGAGCAGCAGCTGCTCCAGCCGCCCCACCTTGGCCTGCAGGATCTGCCGGGCCCCAGGTGGATTGTGGGGGGATGAATCCCAAATCCTGAAATCCCCAAATCCCCAAGTCCCGAATCCCAAATCCTGAAATCCCCAAATCCTAAAATCCCCAATTCCTGAATCCCAAATCCTGAAATCCCCAAATCCCCAATTCCCGAATCCCAAATCCTGAAATCCCCAAATCCCCAAATCCTAAAATCCCCAAATCCTGAAATCCCCATATCCCCAAATCCTCAAATCCCGAAATCCCCTAAATCCTGAAATCCCCAAACCCCGAAATCCCAAAATCTCAAAACCCTTAAATCCCCAAATCCCAAAATCCTGAAAATCCTGAAATCCCCCAATCCCAAAATCCTGAAAATCCAAAATCCCCAAATCCCGAAATTCCAAAATCTCCAAATCTCCAAATCACCAAATCTCAAAATCCCCAAATCCAGAAACACCAAACCCCGAATTCCTGAAATCCCGAAATCCCCAAATCTCGAAATCCCAAATCCCAAATTCCCGAATCCCAAAATCCCCAATTCTCCAAAATCCCCAATCCCTCAATTTCCCAAATCCCCGAAATTTCAAAATCCCCAAATCCCGAAATTCCAAAATCCCCAAATCCCGCCGTTCCCATCCCGGATATCCCACAGAATTCCGGCCCTTCCCAAAATTTGCGGTGGGAAAAAAAACCCAAAAAAACAACCCAAACAAAACCGGATTTCAGGGAAAATTGGAAGGACAGGAAAAAGATGGGAAAGGGGGATAGGGAAAAAAAAAACCGGGAAGGGAAAAACCGGGAAGGAGGGATCGGGAAAAATCGGGAAAAACTGGGAATAGGAGACGGGGAAAAGCCGGGAAAACACCAGGAAAAACTGTGGAAGAAACGGGAAGCGGGGGAAGGGAAAAGCCGGGAGAAGCCGGGAAGTGGGGGAGAGGGACAATTTTAGGGAAGAAGGGACAGGGAAAAACCGGGAAAAACGGGAAAAAAACCGGGAAAAAACCGGGGAAAACCCGGGAAAAACCCGGGAAAACCCGAGAAGTCCCCAGGTTTAGGGGACATTTGGGGACATTTGGGGACATCTGGGGACGCCGCTCACCTGGATGGCGTCCCGCGCCAGCTGCAGCGCCTGCTCGCGCTCCTCCAGCCGCTGTCGCGCGTCCCCAGGGCCAGGCCCGGGCGGGGCGGGCGGGGCTGTCACCCCCCTGGCACGGCGACACCGCGGTGGGGACGGGAACCCGCCCCCCGGGGGACGGGGGGGGTCCCCCCAAATCCCGGCCCCCGATCCCGCGGGAATTGTCCTGATCTCCACCCGCGGGGACACTCGGGGACACACGGGGTCATTGGGGGACACTCGGGGACATTAGGGGACACCCAAACCCCGCAGTGACCTCAAACCCCACAAGGACCCCAAACCCCACAGTGACCCCCCCAAACCCCACAGTGATCCCCCAAACCCCACAGGGATCCCCAAACCCCACAGTGACCCCAAACCCCACAGTGACCCCAAACCCCACAGTGACCCCAAACCCCACAGTGATCCTCAAACCCCACAGTGACCCCAAACCCCACAGGGATCCCCAAACCCCACAGTGACCCCAAACCCCACAGTGACCCCCAAACCCCACAGTGACCCCAAACCCCACAGTGATCCTCAAACCCCACAGTGACCCCAAACCCCACAGGGACACCCCAAACCCCACAGTGACCCCAAATCCCACAGTGACCCCCAAACCCCACAGTGACCCCCAAACCCCACAGTGATCCTCAAACCCCACAGTGACCCCAAACCCCACAGGGACACCCCAAACCCCACAGTGACCCCCAAACCCCACAGTGACCCCAAAGCCCACAGTGACCCCAAACCCCACAGAATGCCCCCAAAACCCCACAGGGACCCCAAAGCCCACAGTGACCCCAAACCCCACAGTGACCCCAAACCCCACAGTGACACCCCAAACCCCACAGTGACCCCAAACCCCACAGGGACCCCAAACCCCACAGTGACACCCCAAACCCCACAGTGACTCCAAAACCCCACAGGGACCCCAAACCCCACAGTGACCCCAAACTCCACAGGGACCCCCAAACCCCACAGTGACCCCAAACCCCACAGTGACCCCCAAACCCCACAGTGACCCCAAACCCCACAGTGACCCCCAAACCCCACAGTGACCCCCAAACCCCACAGTGATCCCCAAACCCCACAGTGACCCCAAACCCCACAGTGACCCCCAAACCCCACAGGGACCCCAAACCCCACAGTGACCCCAAACCCCACAGGGACCCCCAAACCCCACAGTGACCCCCAAACCCCACAGTGACCCCAAACCCCACAGTGACCCCAAACCCCACAGGGACACCCCAAACCCCACAGGGACCCCCAAACCCCACAGTGATCCCCCAAACCCCACAGTGACCCCCCAAACCCCACAGTGACCCCCAAACCCCACAGGAATCCCCAAACCCCACAGTGACCCCAAACCCCACAGTGACCTCCAAACCCCACAGTGACCCTCCAAACCCCACAGGGATCCCCAAACCCCACAGTGACCCCCAAACCCCACAGGGACCCCAAACCCCACAGTGACCCCAAACCCCACAGGGACCCCCAAACCCCACAGTGACCCCCAAACCCCACAGTGACCCCAAACCCCACAGTGACCCCAAACCCCACAGGGACACCCCAAACCCCACAGGGACCCCCAAACCCCACAGTGATCCCCCAAACCCCACAGTGACCCCCCAAACCCCACAGTGACCCCCAAACCCCACAGGAATCCCCAAACCCCACAGTGACCCCAAACCCCACAGTGACCTCCAAACCCCACAGTGACCCTCCAAACCCCACAGGGATCCCCAAACCCCACAGCGATCCCCAAACCCCACAGTGACCCCAAACCCCACGGGGACCCCAAACCCCACAGTGACCCCAAACCCCACAGTGACCCCCCAAACCCCACAGTGACCCTCCAAACCCCACAGTGACCCCCAAACCCCACAGTGACCCCAAACCCCACAGTGACCCCTCAAACCCCACAGTGACCCCCCAAACCCCACAGGGACCCCAAACCCCACAGTGACCCCCCAAACCCCACAGTGACCCCCAAACCCCACAGTGACCCCAAACCCCACAGTGACCCCCCAAACCCCACAGTGACCCCAAACCCCACAGTGACCCCTCAAACCCCACAGTGACCCCAAACCCCACAGTGACCCCCCAAACCCCACAGTGACCCCAAACCCCACAGTGACCCCAAACCCCACAGTGACCCCCCAAACCCCACAGTGACCCCTCAAACCCCACAGTGACCCCAAACCCCACAGTGACCCCCCAAACCCCACAGTGACCCTCCAAACCCCCCAGTGACCCCCAAACCCCACAGGGACCCCAAACCCCACAGTGACCCCAAACCCCACAGTGACCCCCCAAACCCCACAGGGACCCCAAACCCCACAGTGACCCCAAACCCCACAGTGACCCCCAAACCCCACAGTGACCCCCAAACCCCACAGTGACCCCAAACCCCACAGGGACCCCATAAAGCCCCCCCCGACCCCAAGAGGGTGCCGTCCCCTCACCTGGCAGCGCCCTCCTGGCCGCAGCCCCTTCCCAAATCGTTCCGGGCTTTGGGATGGCCTGGGAAAATCCCACAGGGATTGGGATTGGGGTCACCTGCCCCGCACCCCCCAAAAAGGTCCCGGGGGGGGGAGGATTTTGGGGTCCCTTTTCCCGCCATCCTCACCTGTGTCCAGGTATCCGCCCTCCTCCGGCGCCGCCGGCTCCGCTGGGGGCTGCGGGGAGAGGCAGGAAAAGCGGGAAGGGCGGGAAAAAATTCCCGGGAATGTCACCTGGGACACGCCCCCTTGGATCCGACCCGGCCTTGGGTATTGCCGGGGATCCGGGGGAATGTGGGAATTCCAGCCCAGCCCCTCCCCGCCCTCCCAGGCGGGAATTGCTGCCCAAGATCCCAAAAAAATCTTCCCTTTTCCCATTCCCTGTGTCCTGTCCCAGCTCTCCTTGAGCCCCTTTGGGCACTCTGAGCATTCCCGGGATTTTTCCCTTCTCCAGGGGAACATTCCCAGCTCTCCCAGAGCAGAATCCTGGGATGATTTGTGTTAAATCCCATCCCCAGCCGGGGACACCTCTCCCTATCCCAGTTTTCTCCAGCCTTTCCCGGCACGCTCCAATTCCCGGGAATTCCCCATTTTATTTTTTTTTTCCCCGGGGAGATTTCCTCACCTGCCCGGCCTCTCCTTTCCTCCTCCTCTGCCTCTCCTGGATTTTCTCCCGCAGGAGCTGCAGGAGCTGCTCGGCCATTCCCGGCCGGCTCTGCACCAGCTGCTGGATCATCTCCTCGGGGACGCGCAAATTCAGCTTACTCAGCACTTTCCTGGAATTTTGGGATTCGAGGAGACGCCCCGGGGGGAGGGGGGAGGGAGGTGACAGAGAGAGGGGACACAGTAGCGACACTAATCCACACCGGCTGCACGCCAGGGTGGCTCCGTGTGCCCACGGGTGTGACAAATAGGGTGACACCGCTCCCAGGACAGCTGGCGACACTCTGGGGCCACCCCCTCCCCGCGACAGGGGTGGGGGGGGTGGTGGCACTTGTCCCCTACCTGTTGAGGTGGCCCCAGTTGGCGACTTTCTGCGCCGTGGAGCAGGTGGGCACGAAGCTGTGCAGCTCCACCAGGGAGGGGAAGAAGAACTTCACCACCTCGGCCGCCAGCACTGCGGGGACACAGCGAGGGGACAACGCTGAGGGGGTGACACGGCCAGGGGACGGCCCCAGGCCACCCCCCCCCGGGGTGTCCCCGCAAGGCCAACCGCCGTCGCTGAAGTCGCGGGCGATGTTCCTGCGCGGCCGCGACAGCGGCACCGTGTCCAGCCAGCGGTACAGGGACACCGGCGACGTGTCCGGCCCCGCTTGGGGACACTCGGCCGCCATCGGGGCACGGCCGCGGCGTCCCGGTGCCGTGGAAACGGGGGCGGGGCCTGCCCGGAGCGTCTCTGCTGCCATGGCAACGGGGGCGGGGCCTGCGGGGAGCGGGGCGGGGCCTGCGGGGAGCGTCTCTGCTGCCATGGCAATTGGAGGAGTGAATTAATGGGAAACGGGGCGGGGCTTAATGGGAGCAGCCCTGCTGCCATAGCAACGGGGCGCGGTTTAATGGTAGTGTCTATGTTGCCGTGGCAACGGGGGCGTGGCCTGAGGGGAGCATCGCGGTGCCATGGCAACGGGGCGGGGTTTAATGGGAGCGTCTCTGCTGCCATGGAAACGGGGGCGGGGCTTCAGAGAGCATCCTATTCCCATGGCAAAGGGGGCGTGGCTTTAAGGCCGTGTCTCATTGCCAAGGCAATGGGGGCGGGGCTTTGTGGAGCAGCTCTGCTGCCACGGCAATGGGGGCGGGGCTTATTGGAAGGGTCACAGTGCCATGGCAACGGCGGCGTGGCCTGCGGGGAGCATCCTATTGCCATGGCAACGGGGATGGGATATGGACACCAGGGTGGGATATGGACACTGGAAAGGACAAATGGACTTTGGGATGGGGTTTGTATACCAGGATGGGATATGGACAGCCTGGATGGGATATGGAGACCGGGATGGGATATGGACATCGGGGTGTGGTATGGACACTGGGGATGGGATATGAACACCATGGTTGGGATATGGACACCATGGTTGGGATACGGACACCATGGTTGGGATACGGACACCGTGGTTGGGATTTGGACACCATGGATAGGATATGGACACCATGGTTGGGATTTGGACACCATGGATAGGATATGGACACCATGGTTGGGATTTGGACACCATGGATAGGATATGGACACCATGGTTGGGATTTGGACACCATGGTTGGGATATGGACACTGGGAATGGGATATGGAGACCGGGGTGGAATATACATGCTGGGATAGGATATGGATGTTGTCATGGGATATGGACACTGGAGGTGGGATATGGACACTGGCATGGGATATGGACATTGGGGTGGGGTATGGACAGCATGGATGGGATTTGGACTCCAGACACGGGATATGGACATTGGGATGGGATATGGACGCTGGAGGTGGGATATGGACACCATGGATGAGATATGGACACCGGAATGAGATATGGACACTGGGGATGCCATTTGGAAACCATGGATGGAATATGGACACCAGGGTGGGATATGAACAGTGGAGGTGGGACATGGACAGCATGGACAGGATATGAATACCATGGATGGGATATGGACACCAGAGAAGGAATATGGACCATGGGGATGGCAATGGAAACCATGGACAGGATATGGACACCAGGGTGGGATACGGATGATGGACATTGGGATGGGATATGGACATTGGAATGGGATATGGACACTGGAGGTGTGACAGGGTCACTGGGATGGGATATGGACACCATGGATGGAATATGGATACCAGGGATGGGACATGGACACTGGTAGTGGGATATGGACACCATGGATGGGGTATGGACACCGGGATGGGACATGGACACCAGGATGGGATATGGACCACATGGATGGGATATGGACCACATGGATGGGATATGGACCACATGGATGGGATATCGGCACCATGGGTAGGGTATGGACCACATGGATGGGGTATGGACACCGGGATGGAATATGGACATTGGGATAAGATATGGACACCATGGATGGGATATGGACACCAGGATGAGATATGGACACCATGGATGGGATACGGACAGAGCCACAACCCCCGGAGGTGACAGTGACACATCCCCAGACCAGGGGTTGATCCTTCCCGTGGTGACATGGGACCCCCCAGGCGGGAGAACCGCCCCTCACCTGCACTTCTGGGCGGTTCTCAACTGCCACCTCCTTCTTGTCCCCTCCCCGGCCACGCCGTGTCCCCAAAATCCCCCCTCAAATGTCCCCGTCCTTTAACCCCGTTCGCTTCCCGCGCCTTCCCGCCCTTTAAGCCACGCCCTTCCCACGACCCCGCCTCTTGACACGATTCCTGTCTCCTATTGGCTGCAACACCCGTCACTCATCTGGCTCCGCCCCACCCCGTTTCCGCGCAGCGAGCACTTCCGCTCTCCCTCTGGCTCCACCCTTCCCGCTCTTCTATTGGTTAAACACCCCGCCAATATTCTCTTTGACCAATCATCTTCCGGATTCTCGCTGACCCCGCCCACCGCGTGCTCCTATTGGCTAACACCCCCTTTAGCTGTGAATATAACGCGCGGCGCGGTGGTTAGCGCCTCCCGGCGGCGCGGGGACAGGCGACCACCCGCGACATGTCGCGACATGGCCTTTGGCGACATCGCCGCTGTCTCTTTGGGACGCCCCCGGGGGATGTTGTCCCCCGGGTCTCCTCCGCAGCCGGTGACGTCAGAGCCCCCGGGATTCCCTTTGGGGTTTCCCCCGGAGTTCCCTCGGCTTTTCTTCCCCCTTTTCTTCCCCCTTTTCTCCCTTTTTATTCTCTTTTCCCTCTTTTAATTAATTTCCCCGCCCTTTTCCTCCTCTTTTTTTTTCTTTTCCCTTTTCTCTTTCCTCTTTTTAAATTTTTAATTTCCCTTTTTTTCCCCTCCTCCCTCTTTTAATTCACTTTTCCCCGCCCTTTCCGCCCTTTTTATTTCTTTCCCCCCCTTCTCTTTCCTCTTTTAAATTCCCTCTCTTTCCCTACTTTTGTTCCTTTTTTCCCGCCTTTTAATTCCTTTTTCCCTTTGGGATTTCCCCCGGAATTCCCTCGGCTTTTCTTCCCCTTTGTTCTCTCCCCCTTTCCCCTTTTACCTTTTAATTCCCTTTCCCCTCTTTTTTCTCCTTTTAATTTCCCTTTCCCCCCATTTTTTTCTCCTTTTAATTCCCTTTTTTCCTCCCCTCTTTTCCCCTTTTTTATTCCACCTTTCCCCTTTTTTTTCCCTCTCCTTTAAATTCTCTTTCCCCCCAGTTTTTTTCCTCTTTTTAATTCCCTTTTTCCCCCCATCTTTCACCCTTTAAAATTTCCTTTTTCCTCCTCTCTTTCCCCCTTTTTAATTCTCTCCCGCCTTTTTCCCCTCCTTTTAAATCCTTTTTAACCCTCCTTTTAATTCCCTTTTCCCCCTCGTTTTAATTCCCTTTTTCCTTCTTTTAATTCCCTTTTTCCTCCCCTCCTTTTTTTTCCTTTTAATTCCCATTTCCCTCTTTTTTTCCTTTTAATTCCCCTTTCCCCCACCTCTTAATTCCCTTTCTCCCCCTTTTTTCCCCCACCTTTTAATTCCCTTTTTTCCATCTTTCCCCTTTTTAATTCTCTTTTTCCTCCTCTCTTTTTTCCCTCCTTTAAATTCCCTTTCCCCCCTTTTTTTTCCTCCTTTTAATTCCCTTTTCCTTCCCCTCCTTTTTACCTTTTAATTTCCTCTTTCCCCTTTCTTTCCTTCTTTTAATTCCCTGTTTGGGTTCCTTTTTTTTTTTTTTGGGGGGGAGGGGGGGAAGTTTTGGGGTTTATTTGTGGGGGAATTTGGGATTTTTTGGGGTGGGAATTTTTTGGGTTTTGAGATGTTTTGGGATTTTTTAGGTGGAGTTTTTTTGTATTTTATGTTGTTTTTTTGGTACTTTAGGGGTTCATTTAGGGTTTATTTGGGTCTGTTTGGGGATTTTTGGGTTGTTTTGGGGGGTTATTTTGAGCGTTATTTGGGGTTTTGGGGGATGTTTGGGGGGTTTTTTTGAGGGGAATTTGGGATTTTTTGGGGTGGGAATTTTTGGGTTCTATTTGGGTTTTTTGGGGGATTTTTTTCGGTGTCTTTTTTGTATTTTATGTTGTTTTTTGGTACTTTAGGGGTTCATTTAGGGTTTATTTGGGTCTGTTTGGGGATTTTTGGGTTGTTTTGGGGGATTATTTTGAGCGTTCTTTGGGGTTTTGGGGGAAGTTTTGGGGTTTTTTTGAGGGGGAATTTGGGATTTTTTTGGGTGGGAATTTTTTGGGTTCTATTTGGGTTTTTTTGGGATTTTTTCGGTGTCTTTTTTGTATTTTATGTTGTTTTTTGGTACTTTAGGGGTTCATTTAGGGTTTATTTGGGTCTGTTTGGGGATTTTTGGGTTGTTTTGGGGGATTATTTTGAGCGTTATTTGGGTTTTTTGGGGGGATTTGGGATTTTTTGAGCATTATTTGGGATTTTTAGGGGAGAATTTTGGGGTTTTTTCGGCGGAGTTTTGAGGTTTTTTGAGGAGGGTCTTTGGGGTTATTTGGAGGGTTAATTTGGGATTTTTTGGGGTGGGAATTTTTGGTTTTATTTGGGGTTTTTTGGGATTTTTTCGGTGTCTTTTTTGTATTTTATGTTGTTTTTTTTGCTACTTTAGGGGTTCATTTAGGGTTTATTTGGGTCTGTTTTGAGATTTTTCGGGTTTTGGGAGATTATTTTGAGCGTTCTTTGGGGTTTTTTTTGTGGGGAGATTTGGGATTTTTTTGGGTGGGAATTTTTGGGGTTTATTTGGGTTTTTTTTGGATTTTTTAGGTGGGTTTTTTTTGTATTTTATGTTGTTTTTTGGTACTTTGGGGGTTTATTTGGGTCTGTTTTGAGATTTGGGGTTTTTTTGGGGGGTTATTTTGAGCGTTATTTGGGGGTTTTTTTGAGAACTTTTGGGGGGGTTTTTTGTGGGGGAGATTTGGAATTTTTTGGGGAGAATTTTGGGGTTTTTTTGGTGAAGATTTTGGATTTTGGAGGGTTATTTTGGGCTTATTTAGGTGGGGCTTTTTGGTATTTTGGGGTTTTTTTTGGTTTTTTTTGGGGATTATTTGGGTTTCTTTAGATTTTTTTGAGGGGGGCAAGTTATTTGATGATTATTTGGGGATTTTTTTGGGCGAGTTCTGGGCTATTTTGGGGTTTATTTTTTATTTTCTAACCTTCTGTTCTATCATTTAAATCAATTTATTCTCTGCTCAGTAATTAATTTCAGGGGGGCGTCCCCAAAATATCCCTGGAGGGGTTTTTGGGAAACCCCAAAATATCGGGGGGGGATGGATGGGACACTTTGATCAGGGACCGATTTGGGGTGACACCGGGATTTGGGACATTGGGGACACCTTGGATTGGGGGATCCCTGGGTAAAGGGGGGGTGATCCCATTGGTTTTGGGGGGATGAGATCCCTAAATTGGGGGAGTGATCCCACTGTTTTTAGGGGATAATCCCTCTGGATATGGGGGATGAGATCCCTAAATAGGGGGGAATGATCCCACCGTTTTTTGGGGGGGCTAATCCCACTGGTTTTGGGGGATGAGGTCCCTAAATGGGGAGGGGATGAGACCCCTGGATATGGGGGATGAATTCCCTAAATTGGGGGGATGATCCCTCTGGATGGGGGGATGAGATCCCTAAATAGGGGGGATGATCCCAGTGGTTTTTGGGGTGATGAGATCCCTGGGTAAGGGGTGTGATCCCACTGGATATGGGGGATGAGCCCAGTGGTTTTGGAGGATGATCCCACTGGATATGGGGGATGAGGTCCCTGGATATGGGGGATGAGGTCCCTAAATAGGGGAGATGGTCCCACTGGATATGGGGGATGAATTCCCTAAATGGGGGAATGATCCCACTGTTTTTTGGGGGATGATCCCCCTGGAGAAGAGGGGATGAGATCCCTGGATATGGGGGATGAATTCCATAAATAGGGGGAATGAGTCCTCTGGATGGGGGGATGAGATCCCTAAACAGGGGGAATTGATCCCTAAATAGGGGGGATGATCCGTCTGGATAAGGGGGATGAACCCACTAGTTTTGGGGGATGATCCTCTTGGATAAGAGGGATGAGACCCCTAAATAGGGGGGAGGATCCCACTGGATATGGGGGATGATCCCACTGATTTTGGGGGATGAGATCCCTAAATGGAAGGGATGAGACCCCTGGATATGGGGGATGAATTCCCTAAATTGGGGGAATGATCCCACTGTTTGATAGGGGATGATCCCACTGGATATGGGGGATGAGATCCTTAAATAGGAGGAATGATCCCTCTGGATGGGGGATTGATCCCTAAATAGGAGGAATGATCCCTCTGGAATGGGGGATTGATCCCACTGGATAAGAGGGATGATCCCACTGGTTTTGGGGGTTGATCCTCTTGGATAAGGGGGATGATCCCTATGGATGTGGGGTTGAACCCCCTCGGTAGGGGGATCATCCCACAGGATTATTGGGATCACCCCACTGGTTCTGAGGGGTGCAACCCTTGGATGAAAGGGTTCATCCCACTGGATTTGGGGGATCTGAGCCCCCTGGACCTGGGAATCACCCCACAGGGTAAGAGGGATCATCGTCCTTTAGGATAGGAGGGATCATCCTGCAGGATGCGAGGAATCATCCATCCCACTGATTTTTGGGGGGATTCAACCTCCTGGATATGAGGGGGCTCATCCCACTGTTTTGGGGGGGATCTGAACCCCTCTGGATCCAGGAATCATCCTTCAGGATCAGCGGGATCATCCTTTAGGATCAGGAGGATCACCCCGCTATTCTCAGAGCCTTCCGATCCCCCCTAACCCCAGGCGCCCCCTCCCTGGGCACAGCCCTCCGAGGGGACACCGAGGGGACACTCAGGGGACACTGAGGTGACAGGGGACACTCAGGGGACACTCAGGGGACGCTGAGGTCCCTCTGGCACACCCAGGGGAAGCTGAAGTTGCAGTTGTGGTCGTTCCAGAGGCCGGCGCCCACCGGGTGGATCTGGGCGCAGCCCTCCAGGGGACACTCAGGGGACACTGAGGTGACAGGGGACACTCAGGGGACACTCAGGGGACGCTGAGGTCCCTCTGGCACACCCAGGGGAAGCTGAAGTTGCAGTTGTGGTCGTTCCAGAGGCCGGCGCCCACCGGGTGGATCTGGGCGCAGCCCTCCAGGGGACACTCAGGGGACACTGAGGTGACAGGGGACACTCAGGGGACACTCAGGGGACGCTGAGGTCCCTCTGGCACACCCAGGGGAAGCTGAAGTTGCAGTTGTGGTCGTTCCAGAGGCCGGCGCCCACCGGGTGGATCTGGGCGCAGCCCTCCCCGCCCCACTTCCCGTGGTCGGTGCCGTCCGGCTGCCCCGGAGCCCAGAAACTGCGGGAGGGAAAAACGCGGGGACGGCGGTCAGCCGGCGGGGACAGCCGTGTCCCCAGGTGTCCCCAGGGGTCCCCAGCCCGCTCACCTGCCCTCAGGGGTGTAGGGGGTCCCGTCTGTCCAGCGCCAGGAGCCCCCCGGGCCCGTGGCCGCCAGCCCGATCCAGTAGGTGCCGCCGCGGGCCTCGCGGGCCAGGTACGCCTGGGGACAGGTGAGGGGACACCGGGACAGGTGAGGGGACACGGGGACAGGTGAGGACACAGGTGAGGGGACACCGGGACAGGTGAGGGGACACGGGGACAGGTGAGGGCACAGGTGAGGGGACACCGGGAGAGGTGAGGGGACACCGGGACAGGTGAGGGGACACAGGAGGGGACAGGTGAGGGGACACGGGGACAGAGGAGGGGACACCGGGATAGGTGAAGGGACAGGTGAGGGGACACCGGGACATGGGAGGGGACAGAGAAGGGGACACCGGGATAGGTGAAGGGACAGGTGAGGGGACATGGGAGGGGACAGGTGAGGGGACACCGGGATAGGTGAGGGCACAGGTGAGGGGACGCCGGGACAGGTGAGGGGACACGGGAGGGAACAGGTGAGGGGACACGGGGGCATGGGAGGGGACACCGGGATAGGTGAAGGGACAGGTGAGGGGACACCGGGACAGGTGAGGGGACATGGGAGGGGACAGGTGAGGGGACACCGGGATAGGTGAAGGGACAGGTGAGGGGACACTGGGACAGGTGAGGGGACACAGGAGGGGACAAGGGGAACAGGTAGGATGCGGTGGGAAGAGGGGACAGGTGAGGGGGCACGGGGACATGGGAGGGGACAGGTGATGGGACATGGGGACACTGGAAGGGACAGGTGAGGGGACGAAGGGACAGGGGAATGGGGACAGGGGACAAGGGGAACAGGTAGGATGAAGTGGAAAGGGGGACAGGTAGGACAGGGAGTGGGAGAGGGGACAGGAGGGGACACGGGAGGGTGTGGCAGGGGACAGGAGGGACAGGAGAAGGGGCACGGGACAGGGCTTGGGGACAGGGGCTGTGCCTGGGATTTGGGGACAGGACAGGGCTTGGGGACAAGAGCTGTGCACAGGATTTGGGGACAGGCCAGCATCTGGGGGACAGGGGTTGTGTACGGGATTTGGGGACAGTCCGGGGCTTGGGGACAGGGGCTGTGGGCAGGATCTGGGGACAGGCCCGTGGCGGCGCACAGGCGGACGCTGCTCAGCTGGGAGGGGACAGAGCAGGACAGGGACGGGAGTGGCCGTCGCCGGCGGTGTCCCCACCTGCTCCTCGGCGCTGGTGACAGAGGCCAGGTGCGCGTGTGTCACCGCGCAGGCGGCCTCGGCCGCGGCCCAGGGCTGCCGCTGGCCCGAGAACAGGTAAATCTTGCCGCGGTGATAGCGCCAGCCCAGCGCCAGCGCCTGCAGCCACCGCCCTGCGCGGGGACACGGTGACAGCGCTGTCACCCCCCGTCACACCCACTGTCACACCCACTGTCACACCCACTGTCACACCCCCCTGTCACCGCCCTGCGCGGGGAAACGGCCACAGTGCTGACACCCCCCTGTCACCGCCCGGCTCGGGGACACGGCCACAGCACTGTCACACCCCCCTGTCACCGCCCTGCGCGGGGACACGGTGACAGCGCTGTCACACCCCCTGTCACACCCCCTGTCACACCCACTGTCACACCCCCCTGTCACCGCCCTGCGCGGGGACACGGCCACAGCGCTGTCACACCCCTGACACACCCCCCTGTCACACCCCTGTCACCACCCTGCGCGGGGACACGGCCACAGTGCTGTCACCCCCCTGTCACACCCCCCTGTCACACCCCCCTGTCACACCCCCCTGTCACACCCCCCTGTCACACCCCCCTGTCACACCCCCCTGTCACCGCCCTGCGCGGGGACACGGCCACAGCGCTGTCACACCCACTGCCACCGGCCTTATCACCCCCTGTCACACCCCCTGTCACACCCCCTGTCACACCCCCTGTCACACCCCCTGTCACACCCCCTGTCACACCCCCTGTCACACCCCCTGTCACCGTCTTTGTCACCTCCCCGAGCCCGGTACCGGGTAGCCACCGCCCTGCGCGGGGACACGGCGACACCCACTGTCACACCCACTGTCGCACCCCCCTGTCACCGCCTTGCCACCGCCCTTGTCACCTCCCTCTCCGTCACCGCCCTTGTCACTTCCCCCTGTCACCCACCGAGCCGGTCCTGCCGCCGCTGTGCCGCTGAAGGGGTGTCACCTGTGGGGACAGGGACAGGAGTTGGGTTTGGGCACAGGGACCTGGAGACCAAGTCCCAGGGGTTGGGGACAGAATTTGGGGACAGGGTTTGGGGACAGGAGCTGGGATCAGAGTTTGGGGACAGGGGACAAGATCTGGGGACAGACTGTGGGGACAGGGACAAGGGACAGGGGCTGCAGGTGAGGACAGGGACTGGGACATGTTAGGGACACGGACTGTGGGCTGGGGACAAGATCTGGGGACACGGGGAAGGGACTGTGGGCTGGGGACAGTTTGGGGACAGGATTTGGGGACAGGGGCTGTGTGCAGGATTTGGGGACAGGACGGGATTTGGGGACAGGGGCTGTTCCCGGGATTTGGGGACAGCGGCTGCAGAACGGGGCCTGCAGGCGGGGTCTGGGGGCAGGTTGGGGACAAGGCCAGCCCCGGGGGTCCCTCACCGTCGGGGTCTGGCCACAGGGGGTCGGTGGCCGCTGCCAGCTCGGCCCGCGCCGCCCGCAGCTCCCCCCGGCTCTGCACGTCTGGGGAGGGGACAGGGACGTGACAGGACCCGAGACCCCGCCCGGAGTCCCTGCCCGGGGTCCTTGTCCCCTCCTGTCCCCTCCCGTCCCCTGCCCGGGGGGTCCCTGTCCCCTCCCGTCCCCTATCCAGGGTCCCTGTCCCCTCCTGACCCTGCCCGGGGCCCCTGTCCCCTGTCCCCTGCTCGGGACCCCAGACCCAGAGACACCCCCCGGCCATGCCCATTTTGGGATGGGGACAGCGCCGGGACGGAACCCCCGAGCCCGGCCCGGGGACCCTGTCCCGGGGTCCCTGTCCCCTCCCGTCCCCTGCCCGGTGGTCCCTGTCCCCTCCTGACCCTGTCCCGGGGTCCCTGTCCCCTCCCGTCCCCTGCCCGGGGGTCCCTGTCCCCTCCCGTCCCCCAGCCCCACTCCCTGTCTCTCTTCCCGCCCCTCTCCCGGTCCCATTCCCCTTCCCACCTCCCCGTGAGCCCCCTCCCCATCCCACTCCTGACTCCCGGCCCTTGTCCAGCCCCTCCCAAGCCCCCAGCCCCATCCCAGCCCCTTTCCCGACCCCTCCCCAGCCTCTTCCAACCCCACTCCCAGCCCCTTTTCCCAACCCTTTTCCCACTCCCATCCTCCCCCAGCCCCTCTCCGACCCCTCCCCAAACCCAGCCCCTTTTCCCAACCCTTTTCCCACTCCCATCCTCCCCCAGCCCCTCTCCGGCCACTCCCCCAGCCCTTTTCCCACTCCCAGCCCGTTTCCCGGCCCCTTTCCCCACCCCTGTCCCCCTGTCCCGCCGCTGTCGCCGCTGTCCCCACTCACAGAGGGTTCCCAGCGCCGCCGCCGCCGTCGCCAGCAGCAGCAGCGCGGCCGTGCCCAGCGCCCGGCGACACGCGGGACACGGCGGGGACCGCAGCGGTGGCCGGGGCGGGCCGGGGTCCCCGCGGGCCCGGGGGGGCGGGTACCGGATCTCCAGGGTCTCGTACAGGTCGGGGATGTCGCTCATGGTCCTTGGGGACACTTTAGGGACACGCTGGGGACACGCCGGGGACAGGGACGGTGGTGCCCCCGCTTCCTGCCCCGTGCCCGCCGGGGAACAGGAACCCCGTCGGTGCCACCCGCCCGGCGTCACGCGTGTCCCCACGCCCCCGGGGGACAGGCAGGCGATGGAGGGACTGCGATTTGTCCTTGTTCCTGTTCCCGTCCTTGTCCCTGTCTCTGTCCCTTATCCTTGTCCTTCACTCTGTCCCTGAACTTGTGCCAGTCCCTGTCTTGTCCCTGACTCTGTCCCCATCCTTGTCCCTCACTGTCCCTGACCCTGTCCCTGTCTTGTCCCTCACTCTGTCCCCATCCTTGTCCCTCACTGTCCCTGATGCTGCCACTGGACTTGTCCCTGTCCCTGCCCTGGTCCCTGGCTCTGTGTTTGATCCTGACCCTGTCACTGGACTGGTCCCTGTCCCTCTGTCACTGTGTCCCCCCAGCCCGGGTCCCATCCTTGTCCCTCACTCTGTCCCTGTCCTTGACCCTGTCACTGAGCTTGTCCCTGTCCCAGTCCCTCGCTCTGTCCTTGATCCTGTCCCCGATCTTGTCCCTGTCCCCAACCCTGATCCTGTCACTGAACTTGTCCCTGTATCTGTCCCTGTCCTCTATCCTGTCCCCATTCTTGTCCCTGATCCTGTCCCTGTTCTTGTCCCTGTCCCCAATCCTCATCCTGTCACCGAACTTGTCCCTGTCCCTGGCTCTGTCCCTGTCTGTCTCCGATCCTGTCCCTTTTCCTGTCCCTGTCCCCGTCTGATCCTGTCCCCACCCTGGTCCCTGGCTCTCTCTGTCCCTGTCACTGAACTTGTCCCTGATCCTGTCCCTGACCTTGACCCTCCCTGCCCCTGATCCTGTCCCCAATCCTGATCCTGTCTCTGAACTTGTCCCTGTCCCTCTGTCTGTCCCCAATCCCGTCCCCCATTCTTGTCCCTGACTGTGTCCCTGTCCCTTAACCTGTCCCTGACCTCCCTGTCCCCGATCTTGTCCCCATCCTTGTCCCTGTCCCCAACCCTGACCCTGGTGTCCCCGTGTCTGTCTCTGTCCCTGATCCTGTCCCCGTTTTTGTCCCTGACTCTGTCCCTGACCTTGACCCTCCTGGTCCCTGTCCCCGTTTTTGTCCCTGTCCCTGTGTCCCCGTCCCCACAATCCCACCCCAACCCCCTTCGACCCCAATTCTCTTCTCCCACCCTCAGACCCCGAAATCCCAGAGAACCCCCCAAAATCCCCCGACCCCAAACCCCACCCTGGCGAGGGTCGTTCCAGCTTCTCCCGGAATCCCAGAAAGGTTTGGGATCATCCCAAATCCCATCAACCCCACTCCCAGGTGCCTCCAAGCCCTGGGACACCTCCTGAAAAACCCGAATTCTTTGGAATTTTTGGGGCTGCTGGCCCCACCCTCCTCCTCTCTTTCCCTCCTCAGCTTCCCCCTCCTCAAAAGAGCCGGGAATCCCCGGGATTTGGTCTCCCAATGGAATTTTCACGGCCACACCCATCCCGTGGGAATTCCGGGATCATCGGGATGAAACTTTTAATCAACCCCCACCACCCCAAAACGATTTGGGTTTGGGATGGGAAGGAAAAAAAAAAAAAACCAACCCCAAAAAACCCCAAACCCACAATTTCGGCCTGGAACTCCCGGGATTTTTTTTTTTTATTTTTGTGGTCTTCCCACAGGGAATTTCCCTTTTTGGGGACATCGGGGGGGGGGTGGGGTGTTGGTGACACTGAGGGGGGTGACTCAGGTCGGACGTTCCCCAATATCCGGGACGGGGGGGAAGCCCAGGAATGGGGAAGGAAACGGGAACTGCGTAAACGGGGGGGGGGATGGGGACAGGGGGTGACTCAGGGGAGGCGGGACGGGATTTCCCACCAGGGTCCCCAAAACCACGGGGGGCTCTGGGTGTTCCCAGGGGGACCCCGGACCCCAAAGACCCCCCGGGCTGGGGAGGATTCGCCCAGTTTGGGGTGAATTTGCCCGCTTTTGGGGTGAACTTGCCCACTTTTGGGGTGAATTTGTCCAGCTTTGGGGTGAATTTTCCCATTTTTGGGGTGACCAGATCTAGTTTGGGGGTGACCAGATCCCGTTTTGGGGTGGCTGGATCCATTTTTTGGGGTGAATTTGCCCATTTTGAGGGAATTTTCCCGGTTTTGGCGTGAATTTTCTCATTTTTTGGGGTGAATTTGCCCTGTTTAGGGTGACCAGATCCAGTTTTGGGGTGAATTTTCCCAGTTTGGGGTGAATTTTTTCCGGTTTTGGGGTGAATTTGCCCTGTTTGGCGTAGCTGGATCCAATTTGGGGTGACCAGATCCAGTTTTGGGGTGAATTTTCC
>NW_027094091.1:1264845-1399845 GCF_029207755.1 Chamaea fasciata | reverse complement strand
GACACCTGGATGGATGAGATCATGGACACTGGGATGGACAGGGGCATGGACACCCAAGATGGACACTGGGATGGATGGGGATGAGCGCAGATGGATGTTGGGATGGACACCAAGGACGGATGGACACTGGGATGGACACAGCGATGGACAGAGGGACACTGGGGTGGACGGAGACAGGGACAGGTGGAACCCCTGAGACCTATTTGGGGTCACCCCCGGCGATTCAGAGGGGTCTCCCTGGGATACCCTGGGAGTGGTTTGGGGTCACCCCAGGGACACTTTGGGGTCACTTTGGGGTCCCCTTGTCACCCGTTTGGGGCCTCCCTGTGGCCCCTTTGGGATGTGTCCAGAGCCTCTTTGGGGTCATCCCAGAGTGTCCCCGGACCCTGTCTGGGGTCACCCCGGGCTGTCCTTGACCCCTCTTTGGGGTCACCACGGGCTGTCTCAGTGGGACATTTTGGGTCACTCTGTGCCACCCCTGCCACCCATTTGGGGTCCCCCCGGGGTGACTCAGGGGACACATTGGGGTCACTTTGTGCCATCGCTGGACCCTGTTTAGGCTGACCCAGGGGACACATTTCGGTCACTTTATGCCACCCCTGGACCCTGTTTGGGGTCTCCCCGGGGTGTCCCTGGCACCCGTTTGGGGTCACCCCCGGGGTGTCTCGGGGGACACTTTGGGGTCACTCTGTGCCATCCCTGCCATCCATTCGCGGTCACCCCGGGATGTCCCTGGTACCTGTTTGGGGTCCCTCTGGGGTGTCTCAGGGGACACTTTGGGGTCACTTTGTGCCATCCCTGACACCCATTCAGGGTCACCCAGGGGTGTCCCTGGCACCCATTTGGGGTCCCCCCAGGGGGTCTCGGGGGACACCCCTGGCACCCATTTGGGGTCACCCCGGCGTGTCCCTGGTACCTGTTTGGGGTCCCTCCGGGGCGTCTCGGGGGACACTTTGGGGTCACTCTGTGCCACCCCTGGCACCCATTTGGGGTCCCTCCCGGGGTGTCTCAGGGGACACATTAGGGTCACTCTCTGCCATCCCTGCCACCCATTTGGGGGTCACTCTGGGGTGTCTCCGGGGACACATCGGGGTCACTCTGTGCCACCCCAGGCACCCATTTGGGGTCCCCCGGGGCGTCTCGGGGGGACACATTGGGGTCACATCCCGGCCCCCACCTGGGACATCCCCCGCACCTCCCCGCGGCCTCCGCGGTCTCTCCCGGGGGGTTCTCTCCCGGGGGTCTCCCCTCGGGGTGCCCGGCGCCCCCCGCGCGGCGCGGGGAGGGACCGCTCCTCCCCGGAATGATGTCAGCCTGGCCGGCCGCGGCCCCCGCCTCCCCCGGCGGCTCCGGCCCTGCCTCCCCGGGGAGGCGGCGGCGGCGGCGGCGGCGGCGGTGCCGGGATGGCCCGGGCCGGTGGTGGCGGCGGGGCGGCGGCGGCGGCGGCGGCGGCGGGGCGGCGGCAGCGAGCGCTGCTGCTGCTCATGGTGCTGCTGCCCGAGCCGGGCCGCCGGAGCCGGGCCGGGGGGAGGCGGAGGCGGAGGGGACAAGGCGGTGATGGCGTTCCCGGGAGCCCCGGGCCGCCCCCCGGCCGCCCCTTGCTGCTTTTGCTGCCGTTGCCGCCGCCGCCGTTGCTGCCTCCGCCCCGCGCCGCCGCCGCCGCCGCCGCCGCCCGCCCGGTAACGGAACCGAGCCCCCGCCCCCCCGTTCGGCCGCCTCCACTCCTCCTCCCCTGCGCCTCGGCCCTCCCTCCCTCCCTCCGTGCCTGCCTCCCTCCATCCCGCCGGGGCCGCGCTCCATCCATCCCTGCACTCCTCCTCCCTCCGAGCCTCCCGCCGGGGCCGCGCTCCATCCATCCCTGCACTCCTCCTCCCTCCGAGCCTTCCTCCAGCCCTCCTCTCCCTCCTTTCCATCCCTCCTCCCTCCATCCTTCTACTCCTCCTCCGGGCCTCCCCTCCGGTGCCGCGCTCCATCCCTCCGACCCTCACTCCCTCCCTCCATCCCCTCCTCTCTCCTCTCTGAGCCTTCCTCCCTCCCTTCCCTCCTTCCTCCTTATCCCTCCCTCCACTCCTCCCCTCCCCTCCTCTCTCCTCTCTGAGCCTTCCTCCCTTCCCTCCCTCCCTCCTCCTCATCCCTCCCTCCACTCCTCCTCTCCTCTCTGAGCCTTCCTCCCTCCCTTCCCTCCTTCCTCCTCATCCCTCCCTCCACTCCTCCTCTCCTCTCTGAGCCTTCCTCCCTCCCTTCCCTCCTTCCTCCTCATCCCTCCCTCCACTCCTCCTCTCCCCCCTCCCGCCCCCCGCCCCCTTTCCCCTCCCCTCCCTTGGCTCCGGGGCTCCTCCAGCTCCAACTTCTCGGGCTCTTCCCCCTCCTCCCTCCCTCCCTTCCCGAACCCCCTCCCCGGAGCCCTCCCCCCCCCTCCCTCCTTCCCCTCCCTCTCCCTCTCCCTCCGCAGATGCCGCTTCCCCGGCGGCCGGGACGGCGGCCCCCGGCACCTGCCCGGTGCTGATCGCGGGGTTTTTTTGGGGAGGGGGGGGAGGGGGGCCCGGCCCCGGGGGGGTCCCCCCGAGCCCCCCCCGATGATGTTCTCGGTGCAGGAGGCGCTGCCCCGGGGGGGGGGTCCCCATGAAGGAGGAGCCGCTGAGCGCGGGGCTCCCCGCCGGCCGCTGGCTGCAGGGCGCCGGCATCCTGGACGCCGGCACGGCGGCGCAGAGGTAAGGGGACAGCTCGGGGACAGCTCGGGGACAGCCTGGGGACACCTCGGGGACAGTCCAGGGAGAGCCCGGGGGCGCCGGCAGCTGCGGGATGGACGCAGCCCCAGCTCCGCGGGCCAGCCCCAGGTCGGTGGGTGTTCCCGGAATTCCGCGGGAATTCCAGGGGGGGGGGCTGGAGGTGGTGTCCCGGGGGTTGTGGTCATCCCGGCTTCCACGGGAAATCCAGGCGGGGCTGGAGGTGGTGTCCCGGGGGTTGTGGGCATTCCAGAGGCTTGTGGGCATCCCGGTTTTTCCTGAGCATCCTGAAGGTTCTGGGTGTTCCAGGGGTTCTGGGCATCCTGGTTTTCCCGGGCATCCTGAAGGTTCTGGGTATTCCAGAGGCTTGTGGACATCCTGGTTTTTTGTGGGCATCCCGGTTTTCCTGAGCATCCTGAGGGTTCTGGGCATCCCGAGGGTTCTGAGCATTCCAGAGGCTTGTGGATATCCCGGTTTTCCTGGGCATTCCAGAGGCTCTGGGCATCCCGGTTTTCCCGGGCATCCTGAAGGTTCTGGGTATTCCAGAGGCTTGTGGACATCCTGGTTTTTTGTGGGCATCCCGGTTTTCCTGAGCATCCTGAGGGTTCTGGGCATCCCGAGGGTTCTGAGCATTCCAGAGGCTTGTGGATATCCCGGTTTTCCTGGGCATTCCAGAGGCTCTGGGCATCCCAGTTTTCCTGGGTATCCCGGGGGTTCTGGGCATCCCGGTTTTTCCTGGGCACCTTGAGGAGTTCTGGACATTCCAAAGGCTCGTGGGCATCCTGGGCTCCTCGGCTATCCCAGTTTTCCCATGGGCATTCCAGGGGCTGTGGGTATCCCAGAGCATTCCCAGGGCTGTGGATGTGCCATCCCCGAATTCCAGCGATATCCCCGAATTCCACGGGCATCCCGCAGCCCTTCCCCGGGCACTGCGGCCATTCCAGAGGCCGTGGGCATCCCGGGCTTTGGGAATGTCCCGGGATCCATGGATATCCCATGCCCCGTGGGCATTCCGATGTCCCGGGTCCCCCGGGCTCCAAGGGTGTCATGGATCCCAGGATGTGCCCCCCTGTTCCCGCTTTTTCCTGGCATTCCTGGGGCCTCTGGATGTCCCTATCCCGGTGCCCTGGGCGTCCCGGGATCCCCGGGGATTTGTTGTGCCGACGGGAATGGGATCTGTGCCTGTCCCCTGCCTTTTCCATGGGCTCAAATCCCATTCCCTGCTTTTCCAGGGGCTCAAATCCCATTCCCTGCCCTCCTGGGGGGTTCAGGGCTCCATGGATCCCATTCCCTGCTTTTTCCCAGAGGACTCAAATCCCATTCCCTGCATTCCCAGGGCACTCAAATCCCATTCCCTGCTTTTTCCCAGGGGCTCAAATCCCATTCCCTGCCCTCCTGGGGCGCTCAAATCCCATTCCCTGCTTTCTCCAGGGACTCAAATCCCATTCCCTTCTTTTCCAGGCACTCAAATCCCATTCCTTCCCCTTTTCCCAGGGACTCAAATCCCATTCCCTGCTTTTCCAGGGACTCAGATCCCATTCCCTGCCCTTTTCCAGGGGCTCAAATCCCGTTCCCTGCATTCCCAGCGTCCCCTGCTCCCTCTGTCCCACCTGTCCCCTGTCCCGCTGTCCCCTCTGCGGCCTTTGGGGTGTCCCCAAAAGGCCACGGTGGCTCCCTGGGGTGCTCCCCCAAAACTTTGGGAAGCTGGAAAACCTCCGGGAATGTCCCCACCCCTCCAAGGGACCCCCGCGGTGACAGCCACCCCCGGGGAGGGGACAGTGTGGAGCCGAAGGGTCCCAGGGAGGTGCTGGTGGCGGCGGGGTGTGTGACACCCTGCTGGCAGTGCCACCCGTGGGGACACCTGTGTGTCCCCATGGCCACCGCAGTATCCCCAAGGGGTTGGCATCGGCGTCCTGGGCTGGGGGGGTGACATCAGGACCCTCATAACTTCCCCTCCCGCGTGTCCCTGCGGCCACCACGGTGTCCGCAAGGGGGTGGCACCGCCCTCCGGGGCTCCCTGGGTGACACCACGATGTCCCCAAGGGGATGGCACTGAGCTCTGCAGGTCCCTGGGTGACACTGCAATGTCCCCAAGGGGATGGCACCGCCCCCTGGGGGTCCCTGGGTGCCACCGCGATGTCCCCAAGGGGATGGCACTGCCATCCGTGTGTCCCTGGGTGCCACCACGATGTCCCCAAGGGGATGGCACTGCCGTCCGAGTGTCCCTGGGTGCCACTGCGATGTCCCCAAGGGGATGGCACTGCCATCCGTGTGTCCCTGGGTGCCACCGCGATGTCCCCAAGGGGATGGCACTGCCGGCCGTGTGTCCCTGGGTGCCACCACGATGTCCCCAAGGGGATGGCACTGCCGTCCGAGTGTCCCTGGGTGCCACCACGATGTCCCCAAGGGGATGGTACTGAGCTCTGCGAGTCCCTGGGTGACACCGCGATGTCCCCAAGGGGATGGCACTGCCGGCCGTGTGTCCCTGGGTGCCACCGCGATGTCCCCGCTGTGGCCTGGGGTCCCCAACCCCCCCCCCCCCCGCCTCCCCCCTTTGGGTCCGCGGCTTTCCTGGAAGCGCCGGGGCCGCGGCTGCTTGGAAATGCTTTGATTGCCTTTAATAATTAATTAACGCGCCGGGGCCGGGCGGGGCCGGCAGCGCTGGAGGGGGGGGGGGTGACACTGCGGGGGACAGCGGGGACAGCCAGAGCCACCCCCCCCCCCGCGTCACCGAGGAGATTTGGGGGGCGCGGAGGGGAGTTTTTGGGGGGCTGGAAGGAGCCGCGGGCGCCGCTGTCGCCGTCGTAGGGGACAGTGAGGGGACAGTGAGGGGACAGTGAGGGGACAGTGAGGGGACAGTGAGGGGACAGTGAGGGGACAGTGAGGGGACAGTGGTGTCGCCGCGGGGCTGGGACGCTGAGAGCAAAGCTGCCGGCACGGGGAAGGGGACAAGGGACACGCCGCGGGGGCCGCGGCAGGTGTTGGGGACACGGTGGGACACGTCTGTGGTGGCCGCGCGCCGGTGTTGTCACCTCCCCCAGGTGTGGCCCCGCGGCTGACCCTGGGGACAGTTTGGGACACCGCGGGTGGCCTTGGGGACAGTTTGGGACCCCGCGAATGACCCTGGGGACAGTTTGGGACCCCGTGGGTGGCCTTGGGGACAGTTTGGGACTCCACGGGTGGCCCTGGGGACAGTTTGGGACCCCGCAGGTGGCCTTGGGGACAGTTTGGGACCCCGCGAATGGCCTTGGGGACAGTTTGGGACCCCGCGGGTGGCCTTGGGGACAGTTTGGGACCCCGCGAATGGCCTTGGGGACAGTTTGGAACCCCGCGGGTGGCCCTGGGGACAGTTTGGGACCCCGGGGAGCAGCCGAAGGAGTTTTTCCTCTGTCACGTCACCGAGAAATGTCCCCAGAGTGTCGCCAAGGTCCCCAGGTGGCTCTGCTGTCGCCGTCTCCTGTCACCGCGGGTGTCGGGGAGGGTGACACCGGTCAGCCCGGAGGTGACACTGAGGGACGGCGGGGAGGGCTCAGGGATGTCCCCGCCTTGTCCCCTTCTGTCCCTCGTGTCCCCGATGCCAGCGGCAGGTGGTGCTGGCGGTGTCCCCATCGGTGTCCCCAAGCCCGGATAGGGAGGGGGTGCTGGGGACAGGCTGGTGGCCTTGGGGACAGGGTCCTGGTGGCCTTGGGGATAGGCTACTGGTGGCCCTGGGGACAGGGTACTGGTGGCCTTGGGGACAGGCTACTGGTGGCCCTGGGGACAGGCTGGTGGCCCTGGGGACAAGGTCCTGGTGGCCTTGGGGATAGGCTACTGGTGGCCCTGGGGACAGGCTGGTGGCCCTGGGGACAAGGTCCTGGTGGCCTTGAGGACAGGGTCCTGGTGGCCCTGGGGACAGGCTGGTGGCCTTGGGGACAGCACGCTGCTGGTTTTGAGGTTCTTACAGAAGGGGCGCTGCTGGGGGACCCAGGGACGGGATTTTGGGGATTTTTGGGGGATTTGGGATTTTTGGGGGATTTGGGGATTTTTGGGATTTTTTGGGGGGATTTTTGGGATTTTTTGGAGATTTGGGGATTTTTGGGATTCTGGGATTTTCAGGAAGAGGCGCTGGGGTCCCATGGAGGAGGTTCTGGCGGTGCCGGTGCTGAGCTTTGGGGTCATGGGGGTCCCCGGGATGGGGTTTGGAGGTCCCGGTGTTTGGGGTCCCCGGGATGGGGTCCTGGTGTCCCATGGAGATTTTGGGGGTCCCCGGGATGGGGTTTGGAGGTCCCGGTGTTTGGGGTCCCCGGGATGGGGTCCTGGTGTCCCATGGAGATTTTGGGGGTCCCCGGGATGGGGTTTGGGGGGGTCCCGGTGTTTGGGGTCCCCGGGATGGGGTTCTGGTGTCCCATGGAGATTTTGGGGGTCCCCGGGATGGGGTTTGGGGGGTCCCGGTGTTTGGGGTCCCCGGGATGGGGTCCTGGTGTCCCATGGAGGTTTTGGGGGTCCCCGGGATGGGGTTTTGGGGTCCCGGTGTTTGGGGTCCCGTGGAGGAGGTTTTGGGGTTCCCGGTGCCGGGGGTCCCCAAAACTGGAGTTCTCGGGGTTGGGGATCCCCAGGACGGGAATCTGGGGGTGCTGGTGTCCCATGGAGGAGGTTTTGGGGGTTCCTGGTGCTGGGGGTCCCCGGATTGGGATTTTGGGGGTTCCCGGTGCTGGGGATTCCCAAGGTCTGGGGTTCTTGGGGAATGGGGGTCCTGGGGATGGGGTTTTTCTGGGATTGGGGTTTTCTGGGATTGGGATCCCCAGGTCTGGGGTTTTCTGGGATTTGCGTCCTGAGGATGGGGGTGCTGGGAGTCCCCGGATTGGGATTTTGGGGGTTCCTGGTGCTGGGGATCCCCAGGGATGGGGTTCTCTGGGATTTGGGTTCTCGGGGATGGGGATCCCCAGATCTGGGGTTCTCAGGGATGGAGATCTTGGGGATGAGGAAACCCAGGTCTGGGGTTTTCTGGGATTGGGGCTCTCAGGGATGGGGATCCCCAGGTCAGGGGTTCTCGGGGATTTGGGTTCTCGGGGATTTGGGTTCTCAGGGATGAGGATCCCCAGGTCTGGGGTTCTCAGGGTTGGGGATCCCCAGGTCTAGGATTCTCAGGGATGACGTTTCCCGGTGCTGGGCGGGTGTCCCGCGTGTGGCGCGCGCGTCCCCGCTGTCCCCTGTCACTGTCCCCGCTGTCCCCTGACGCCGTCCCCGCCCGTGGCAGCGGCGTGTCGCTGGCCCGCGCTCACTTCGAGAAGCAGCCGCCGGCCAACCTGCGCAAATCCAACTTCTTCCACTTCGTGCTGGCCATGTACGACCGCCAGGGCCAGCCCGTGGAGGTGGAGCGCACCTGCTTCATCGACTTCGTGGAGAAGGAGCGGGTGAGAAAACCCCCCCCCAAAAAAAATCCCCAAAACCACCCCAAAAACCACCCCAAAAAATCCCCAAAACCACAACCCCCCCTAAACCACCCCCAAATTCCCCCCAAAAAACCACCCGAAAAACCACCCCAAAAAATCCCCAAAACCACCAAAAACCACCCCAAAAAATCCCCAAAACCACAACCCCCCCAAAAAACCACCCCAAAAACCACCCCAAACCCCCCCAAAACCACCCCCAAAACCACCGTAAACCACCCCAAACCCCCCCAAAACCACCGTAAACCACCCCAAAAACCATCCCAAACCCCCCCAAAACCACCCCCAAAACCACCCCCAAAAACCACCCCAAACCCCCCCAAAACCACCCCCAAAACCACCGTAAACCACCCCAAAAACCACCCCAAACTCCCCCAAAACCACCCCAAAACCCCCCAAAACCACCGTAAACCACCCCCAAAACCACCCCCAAAACCACCCCCAAAACCACCCCCAAAACCACCCCCAAAACCACCCCAAAAACCACCCCAAAACCCCACAAAAAACCACCCCAACTCCCCCAAACCCCCCCCAAAACCCCCCCAAAAACCATCCCAAAACCCCCCCAAACCCCCCATAACCACCCCAACTCCCCCCCCCCCGGGCTCGGGGCGGGGCAGCCGCGGCTGAGGCCGGAGAGCGGCCACAGCTCACGGCACGAGTGGCCGGAGCGGGGTGGGAGTGACCGGGAGGGCGTGGAGGGGACACCGAGTGACCTGGAGGGCACAGAGGGGACACGGAGTGACCAGGAGGGCACAGAGGGGACACGGAGTGACCAGGAGAGGGGACCTGGAGTGACCAGGAGAGGGGACATGGAGTGACCAGGAGAGGGGACACCGAGTGACCTGGAGGGGACAGGGAGTGACCAGGAGGGCACAGAGGGGACACGGAGTGACCTGGAGGGGACAGGGAGTGACCAGGAGGGCACAGAGGGGACACGGAGTGACCAGGAGAGGGGACACGGAGTGACCAGGAGAGGGGACCTGGAGTGACCAGGAGGGGACATGGAGTGACCAGGAGGGCACAGAGGGGACACGGAGTGACCGGGAGGGGACACGGAGTGACCAGGAGGGCACAGAGGGGACACGGAGTGACCGGGAGGAGACACGGAGTGACCAGGAGAGGGGACATGGAGTGACCAGGAGGGGACATGGAGTGACCGGGAGGGCACGGAGGGGACATGGAGTGACCAGAAGGGGACACGGAGTGACCAGGAGAGGGGACACGGAGTGACCGGGAGGGGACACCGAGTGGCCAGGAGAGGGGACACGGAGTGACCAGGAGGGCACAGAGGGGACATGGAGTGACCAGGAGAGGGGGACACGGAGTGACCGGGAGGGCACAGAGGGGACACGGAGTGATCAGGAGAGGGGACATGGAGTGACCGGGAGTGGGGGACACGGAGTGACCGGGAGGGGACACGGAGTGACCAGGAGAAGGGACACGGAGTGACCGGGAGAGGAGACACGGTGTGACCGGGAGAGGAGACACGGTGTGACCAGGAGTGGGGACACGGAGTGACCGGGAGAGGGGACACGGAGTGACCGGGAGAGGGGACACGGAGTGACCAGGAGAGGGGACACGGAGTGACCGGGAGGGGACACGGAGTGACCAGGAGAAGGGACACGGAGTGACCGGGAGAGGAGACACGGTGTGACCAGGAGTGGGGACACGGAGTGACCGGGAGAGGAGACACGGAGTGACCGGGAGAGGGGACACGGAGTGACCGGGAGAGGGGACACGGAGTGACCAGGAGAGGGGACACGGAGTGACCGGGAGAGGGGACACGGAGTGACCAGGAGTGGGGACACGGAGTGACCGGGAGAGGGGACACGGAGTGACCAGGAGGGCACAGAGGGGACACGGAGTGACCAGGAGGGCACAGAGGGGACCCGGAGTGACCTGGAGGGGACACGGAGTGACCAGGAGAAGGGACCCGGAGTGACCAGGAGGGCACAGAGGGGACACGGAGTGACCAGCCGTCCCCATCCGCGCTCATTTTGTCCCCGACCCCCGGAAGGAGCAGAACGGGGAGAAAACCAACAACGGCATCCACTACCGCCTGCAGCTGCTCTACAGCAACGGTGCGCGCCGCCGCGGGGGGCGGGGGACTGTGGGGGGTTGGGGGATTTTTGGGGTTTTGGGACTTTTTGGGGGGGTTTTTGGGTGTTTTTTTGGGTGTTTTTTTGGGTGTTTTTTGGGGGGTTTTGGGGGGGATTTTGGTTTTTTTTTGGTGTGGTTCTTTTTTTTTTTTTTTTTTTTTTTTTTTTGGTATTTTGGGGTTTTTTTTTGGGTTTCCTCTGGGGTTTTGGGGGGGTTTTTTTGGGTGGTTTTGGGGTTTCTTTTGGGGTTTCTTTTGGGGTTTCTTTTGGGGTTTCTTTTGGGGTTTCTTTTGGGGTTTCTTTTGGGGTTTTTGGGGGGTTTTTCGGGGTTTTTGGGTTTTTTTGGGGAGTTTTTGGGGTTTTTGGGGGGATTTTTTTTGTTTTTTTTGGTGTTTTTTTGGGTTTTTTGGGGGTTTTTTGGGTTTTTTTGGGGTTTTGTGGGTTTTTTTTGGGTTTTTTTTTGGGGTTTTTTTGGGTTTTTGGGTTTTTTTTTTGGGTTTTTTTGGTTTTTTGGGGGGTTTTGGTGTTTTTTGGGGGGGGTTGTTTTTTGGGGGGATTTTTTTGTTGTTGTTTTTGGGAGGTTTTTTTGGTTGTTTTTTTGGGGGGGGGTTGGGTTTTTTTTTTCGGGGTGTCCCCAAAGGGGAGGTGACATCGGGGTGACCCCTCCAGCTGTCCCCGCGCAGGGCTCCGGACCGAGCAGGATCTGTACGTCCGCCTCATCGACTCCATGTCCAAGCAGGTACCGAGACACCCCCCGCCCCAAAAAAAACCCCCCCAAAAATCCCCAAATCTCACCCCCGGGGGGGCCGAAAACATCTGGATGCGGCCGCGGCCACCTCTGGTGCCAGCCCGGTGTCGCCGCTGTCGCCTCGGTGTCCCCTGCAGGCCATCATTTACGAGGGGCAGGACAAGAACCCCGAGATGTGCCGGGTGCTGCTGACGCACGAGATCATGTGCAGGTGGGCTTGGGGACATCGCTGTCGCCTGTCCCCCAGGGCGTGTCCCCGAGGTCTCCCTGCGGTGCCCGCTGGTGGTTACAGACCCCCCCCCCCCCCTCCCCTCCCCCCGTGCTAATTAATGAGCCGCTAATTAACGCCGGGAGGTGCCGCGACAAGGGACAGGCCACCCCCCTCGCCCGGGGGACGGCGGGTGGCCTTGGTGTGTCACCCGAGGGTGACACGGGGTCCCGGGGTGGGAACCCAAGCCCTTCAGGGCCACCCAGAGGTGACAGGGACAGGTCCCCAGGCCCTTCAGAGCCACCCGGGGGTGACACGGAGCCCTCTGGGTGACACAGACGGGTCCCCAAGCCCTTCAGAGCCACCCGGGGTGACACAGATGGGTCCCCAACCCCTTCAAAGCCACTCGGAGGTGACAGGGACAGGTCCCCAGTCCCTTCAAAGCCACCCGGGGGTGACACGGAGCCCTCTGGGTGACACAGACGGGTCCCCAAGCCCTTCAGAGCCACCCGGGGTGACACAGATGGGTCCCCCAACCCCTTCAAAGCCACCCGAGGGTGACCGGGACAGGTCCCCAAGCCCTTCAGAGCCACCCGAGGTGACACAGATGGGTCCCCAACCCCTTCAAAGCCACCCGAGGGTGACAGGGACAGGTCCCCAAGCCCTTCAAAGCCACCCGAGGGTGACAGGGGCAGGTCCCCAACCTCTTCAGGGCCACCCGGGGGTGACACAGATGGGTCCCCAACCCCTTCAAAGCCACCCGAGGGTGACAGGGACAGGTCCCCAGTCCCTTCAAAGCCACCCGGGGGTGACACGGAGCCCTCTGGGGTGACACAGACGGGTCCCCAAGCCCTTCAGAGCCACTTGGGGGTGACACGGAGACCCCGGGGTGACAGGGACTGGTCCCCAACCTCTTCAAAGCCACCCGGGGGTGACACAGATGGATCCCCAACCGCTTTAAAGCCACCCGGGGGTGACATGGAGCCACCCGAAGTGACACAGATGGGTCCCCAAGCCCTTCAGAGCCACCCGGGGGTGACACGGAGCCCCCTGGGACGCCCCCAAATCTGTCCCCAACCCCATCAAGGGGTGGCAAAGTGACCCCCCCCCCCCACGTGTCCCCCGTGCTGAGTGTCCCCTCTGTCCCCAGCCCTGGGTGACGGGGCGGTGCCAGGGTGGGACACGGGGAGGTGGCGCGTCCCCCCCGGCCCTCGCTGTCCCCTGATGTCACCTCGTGTCCCCGCGTGCAGCCGCTGCTGTGACAAGAAGAGCTGCGGGAACCGCAACGAGACGCCCTCGGACCCCGTCATCATCGACAGGTGACACCTGGGGACACTTGGGGACAACTGGGGACATCAGGGACTCCGGGAACGCTGGGGGCACTGGGGGTCTTGGGGACATCAGGGGACCCCCGACACCTCACGGCGACCTGGAGGGGGTGGCAGCCACCGGGTGGTGTCCCCAAGGTTGGGGACACGATGCTGGTGAGCCGAGGGACAGCGCGGGCCTGTCCCCAGGGGGTGGCAGCGGTGACAAATGTCCCCGTTGGTGACGTCGATAGCGCCTCGGGGACATGGCAGGGTGGCCGTGTCGCCGTCCCTGAGACCACCGTTGGTCCCTTTGTCACCTCCCTGGTGCCACCAAGCCAGCCCCGGCGGGGGGGGAAAGGACAGGGCCACGGTCCCCTTGTCACTGTCCCCGTGTCCCCTGTCCCGCAGGTGTCCCCACGGTGGCACTTTTGGGGACCAGTGTCACCCCAGGGAGGCGACACTCCGATGGTCGGTGGCAGTGTCCCAAATGTCCCCAATGTGTCCCTGCGTCCCCTCCTCAGCCTCAGGGGGACTTTTTGGGGGTCACCCGAGGAATTTTGGGGGTGGGGGGGGCGGTCACCCAGGGCCAGGAGTGTCCCTCTCCTATTCCCAGCACTTTTTGGGGTGTCCCCAACCCCTGTCCCCATCCCCAGGACTTTCGGGGTGTCACCCAGTGCCAGGCGTGTCCCAAACCTGTCCCCCCTCAGTCCCAAGACTTTTGGGGTGTCCCTGGTCCCCTGTCCCCATCCCCAGGACTTTTGGGGTGTCACCCAGTGCTTTCAGGGTGTCACCCAGTGCCAGGCGTGTCCCAAACCTGTCCCCTCCGTCCCAAGACTTTGGGGGGTGTCACCCAGGGCTTTTGGGGTGTCCCCAACCCCTGTCCCCATCCCCAGGACTTTCGGGCATGTCACCCAGTGCCAGCAGTGTCCCCAACCCACCCCAGGACTTTCGGGGTCCCCTCTCCTCATCCCTTTTCGGGGTGTCACCCAGTGCCAGGCGTGTCCCCAACCTGTCCCCCCTCAGTCCCAAAACTTTTGGGGTGTTCCCAATCCGTCCCAAGACTTTTGGGGTGTCGCCAGTCCCTTGTCCCCATCGCCAGGACTTTTGGGGTGTCACCCAGTGCCAGGCGTGTCCCAAACCTGTCCCCTCCGTCCCAAGACTTTGGGGGGTGTCACTCAGGGCTTTTGGGGTGTCCCCAACCCCTGTCCCCATCCCCAGGACTTTTGGGGGTGTCACCCAGTGCCAGGAGTGTCCCCAACCCGCCCCAGGGCTTTTGGGGGTCCCCTCTCTTCATCCCCATCCCTTTTGGGGGTGTCACCCAGGGCCAGGCGTGTCCCCAACCTGTCCCCTCACAGTCCCAAGACTTTTGGGGTGTCCCTGGTCCCCTTTGTCCCCATCGCCAGGACTTTTGGGGTGTCACCCAGTGCCAGGCGTGTCCCCAAGCTGTCCCCAACCCATCCCCGGGCTTTCGGGGTGTCCCCAATCCCTTCTCCCCATCCCTTTTCGGGGTCTCACGCAGTGCCAGGCGTGTCCCCAACCCTTCCCCCGTGTGTCCCCCGCCCTCCGTGTCGCCCGTGTCCCCGTGTCCCCCCCCCGGGCCAGCCCCGCTGGTTTGAGAGCGGCGCTAAGTGCCCCTCTCGCGGCGTTAATCAAATTACCCGGCAGCGAAAATTGACGCTTCTCATTAATTAGCCGCGATTATGCTAATTGCGCATTCAAATTTATGCGCCGCGAGCAGAGGGGGCTCGGCAGCGGCGCCGGGGCTATTTGCATATTCAATGGTAATTAGCCATGCTAATTAATGCGCCGGCCCCGTATTTTTAAACCCGCGGGGGGGGGGGGGGGGGGTTCGGCTCCAGCCTCAGCCCCCACCTCGCCCTTACCTGGGCTTGGGATTTTGGGGTTTTTTGGGGGTTTTGGGGTGTCCCCCCCCGGCCGCGGTGTCCTGGGAGTGGCGGGGGAGTTTTCCCGGGTTTTTCCCGGATTTTCCTGGTTTTTTTTTTCTCGCTTTTTTCCCGTTTATTTCCGTTTCCCCCCCTTTTTTTCCTCGATTTTCCCTGGTTTTTCCCGTTTTTTTTCTCGATTTCCCCCCGTTTTTTCCCTTTTTTTCCCCCCCGGGGTTTCCCGGGGTTTGTTCCTGTTTTTTCCCCGTTTTTCCTCCCGTTTTTTTTTTTTCCCGTTTTTTCCCCATTTTTCCCCCCGTTTTTTACCCGTTTTTTTTTACCCTTTTTTCCCCCCGTTTTTCCCCCCGTTTTTTCTCGTTTTTTTTTTTTTTCTCGTTTTTTTTTTCTCGTTTTTTTTTTTCTCGTTTTTTTTTTCCCCCGTTTTTTCCCCCCGTTTTTTCCCCCCGTTTTTTCCCCCCGTTTTTTTCCCCCCGTTTTTTCCCATTTTTTCCCCTTTTTTTTCCCCCCCCGTTTCCCGCCCCCCCCCCCCTTTTTTTTCCCCGTTTTTTTTTCCCCCCCCGATTTTTCCTGTTTTTTTTTTTTTCCCCGTTTTTTCTTCCAGCTCTTTCCTTGCCCTGATTACCACCCGCGGGGCGGGAACGGGACTGCGGGAATGGGGGGAATTTGGGGGACCCCCCTTTCCCTGTGTTGTCCCACAGGGCGGGTCCCCCTTTCTGCGGGGTCGGGAGCCCCTCGGTGCCAGATCCCTTTGGCCTGGGGTCGCCTTTTTCTGGGCTCCCCGAAATGAAACCCCTTGTTGTGGGTTCCCCCCGTTTGTGGGATCCTCTTTTTTTGTGGGATCCCCTTTTTTTTGGGATTTCTATTTTTGCGGGATCCCCCTTTTTTTTGTGGGATCGCCCTTTTCCGTGGGATCCCCTCTCTCCCTCTGACCCCTTCCTCCACGGGAACCCCCAAATGAGACCCCTTTTTTTGGGGATCCCCTTTTTGTGGGATCTCCCTTTCCATGGGATCCCCATTTCTGTGGGATCCCCGCTTTTTTTCGGGATCCCCTTTTTGCGGGATCCCTCTTTTTGTGGGGTCCCCCTTTTTTTTTTTTGGGATTCCCCTTTGCCATAAGACCCCTTTCCTTGTGACCCCATTTCTCTGGGATCCCCTTTTTGTGGGATCCCTTTTCCATGGGATCCCCTTTTTTTCTGGGACCCCCCTTTTTTGTGGGATCCCCATTCCCTGGGATCCCTTTTCTTGGGATCCCCCTTTCCATGTAACCCCTTTTTGGTGGGATCCCAGGGATCCTTTTTCCCCTGGGACCCCTTTTTTTGTGGGATCCCCTTTTTTACGGGATCCCCCTTTTTTTGTGGGATCCCCCTTTTTATGGGATTCCCCCTTTCCACGTAACGCCTTTTTTTTTGGGATCCCCATTCCCTGAGATCCCGTGGGGTTTTTTTTGGGATCCCCATTCCCTGGGATCCCCCTCGGTGTCCCCCCAGCCTGACCCGGGGGGCGTGACCCCGCTCGGGGTCCCCCAGATGTCCCCAAACCCCAGGTGACCCCCCCCCATGTCCCAACGTTCCCAGGGGTGCTGGTGTCACCATTCCCAGCGGGGTGGGGACACTGGGATGGGGACATTGGGATGGGGACAGGGTGGCATTGTGTCCTCCACCCCGCTGTCCCCAACAGTGTCACCAGTGCCGTGGCAGGAGGGACACTGGGATGGGGACACTGGGATGGGGACAGGGTGGCATTGTGTCCTCCACCCTGCTGTCCCCAACAGTGTCACCAGTGTCACGCCAGGGGGGACACTGGTGTGGGGACACTGGGATGGGGACGGTGGGGTGGGGACAGGTGTGTCCCCCACCCCGCTGTCCCCAAAAGTGTCACCAGTGCCGTGGCAGGAGGGACACTGGGATGGGGACACTGGGATGGGGACAGTGGGGTGGGGACAGGAGGGGACAAAGGGACACTGGGATGGACAGGATGGGACATGGGAATGGGGACACTGGGATGGGGACAGGAAGGGACAAAGGGACAGTGGGATGGGGACAGAATGGGACAGTGGGATGGGGACAGTGGGATGGGGACAGTGGGGTGGGGACAGGAGGGGACAAAGGGACACTGGGATGGACAGGATGGGACACGGGAATGGGGACACTGGGATGGGGACAGGGTGGCACAACGGGGTGGGGACAGAGCAGGACAGGAGGGGACGGAAGAATGGGGACAAGATGGGGACACTGGGATGGGGACACTGGGATTGGGACGGGGTGGGACAGTGGGGTGGGGACAGTGGAAGAGGGATGGGATGGGGACAGGGGTGGTGACAAGAAGGGACAACAGAATGGGGACACTGAGATGGGGACAGTGGGGTGGGGACAGTGGGGTGGGGACACCAGGACTGGGATGGGGACAATGATGGGGTGGTGACAAGAAGGGACAACGGAACGGGGACAAAATGGGGACATTGAGATGGGGCAGAATGGGGACAGTGGGATGGGGACAAAATGGGGACACTGGGATGGGGACAGTGGCATGGGGACAATGTTTGGGTGGTGACAAGCAGGGACATTGAGATGGGGACAAAACGGGGACAAAATGGCGACACCGGGATGGAGACACCAGGACTGGGATGGGGACAACGATGGGGTGGTGACAACAAGGGACAACGGAATGGGGACAAAATGGCAACAAAATGGGGACACTGGGGTGGGGACACTGGGGGTAGGGGACACATTTTTTGTGTCCCCCCCCCCCCTTTATTGTTTTGTCCCCCGAATCCCCAGGTTTTTCCTCAAGTTTTTCCTCAAGTGCAACCAGAACTGCCTGAAGAACGCCGGGAACCCGCGGGACATGCGGCGCTTCCAGGTGACACTTGGGGACACTTGGGGGGGAGGGTGCAGGCGACCCCAAAAGGATTCCCCCAAAGGGGTCGAGGGGAATTTGGGGACTCGATTTCCCCCAAATGTCCCCAAATGCATCTTGACCCCTTTAAAAAACCCCGAATCCACAAAAATTTCACCCCGGCCCTATAAAAAAAACCCCCAAATCCACCCTGAAAAACCCTAAAAAGGGGTGGAGGCCACCCCAAAAAACGGGTGGAGACGACCCCACCCCCCCAAAAAAAAAATATCCCAAAGGGATCGAGGGGATTTTGGGAATCGATTCCCCCCTTTGGAAAAAAAAAAAACCAAAACCCAAATCCACAAAAAAATCAATCCCTGCCTTATAAAAAACCCCAAATCCACCCCGGCCCTATAAAAACCCCCTAAATCCGGCCCGGAAAACCCTAAAAAGGGGTGGAGGCGACCCCAAAAGGATTCTCCAAAGGGGTCGAGGCGCGTTTGGGGACTCGATTCCCCCCGTTCGGGGGGAATCGAGTCCCCAAACGCGCCTCGACCCCTTTGAGCAAAAATCCCCCAAATCCGCAAAAAATCCATCCCGGCCCTATAAAAAACCCCAAAAAGGGGTGGAGGCGACCCCAAAAGGATTCTCCAAAGGGGTCGAGGCGCGTTTGGGGACTCGATTCCCCCCGTTCGGGGGGAATCGAGTCCCCAAACGCGCCTCGACCCCTTTGAGCAAAAATCCCCCAAATCCGCAAAAAATCCATCCCGGCCCTATAAAAAACCCCAAATCCGACCCGAAAAAAAACCCCCCCAAAAAAACTCCCTGTTCCCCTCCCCCACCCCTCGGTCGCAGCTGGGTCCCCTCCCCTCCCCCCCCCCTCCCCCGGCGAGGTTCATCAGGGCTCGGTTAACGAGATGTTAATTGTGACATTTCGGTGATTAACGACCCCATTTGCATCGCGGCGCCGGCGGGCGGGCGGGAGAGGGGAGAGAGGGGACGGGGGGGTTTGGGGAGGGGGTTTTTATGGGTTTTTTTTTTTTTTTTTTGTGGGGTTTTGGGGCGGTCCTAAAAGGGGTTTGGGGTTTTTGTGGGGTTTAGTTGTTTTTTTTTTATTTTTTAAATTTTTTTTGGGGGGGGGTTTTGGGGTTTTTCTGGGGGTTTGGGGTTTTTTTTTTTGTGGGGTTTTGGGGTGGTCCTAAAGGGGTTTGGGGTTTTTTTGGGGGGGGGTTTTGGGGTGGTCCTAAAAGGGGTTTGGGGTTTTTGTGGGGTTTAGTTGTTTTTTTTTTTTATTTTAAAAATTTTTTTGGTGGGGTTTTTCTGGGGTTTTGGGGTTTTTTTTTTTGGGTTTTTTTTGTGGGGTTTTTGTGGGGTTTAGGGGGGCCCTAAAAGGGGGTTTTGGAATTCTTGTGGGGTTTTTATGGGGTTTGGTTGTTTTATTTTTTATTTTTTATTTTTTTTTTGGTGGGGTTTTTCTGGGGTTTTTGGGGGGTTTAGGGTTTTTTTTTTTTGTGGGGTTTTGGGGTGGTCCTAAAAGGGGTTTGGGGTTTTTGTGGGGTTTAGTTGGTTTTTTTATTTTTTTTTAAATTTTTTTTGTGGGTTTTTCTGGGGTTTTGGGGGTTTTTTGTGGGGTTTTTCTGGGGTTTTAGGTTTTTTTGGGGGTTTTTTTTTGTGGGGTTTTTGTGGGGTTTAGGGGGGCCCTAAAAGGGGGTTTTGGAATTCTTGTGGGGTTTTTATGGGGTTTGGTTGTTTTATTTTTTATTTTTTATTTTTTTTTTGGTGGGGTTTTTCTGGGGTTTTTGGGGGGTTTAGGGTTTTTTTTTTTTGTGGGGTTTTGGGGTGGCCCTAAAAGGGGTTTGGGGTTTTTGTGGGGTTTGGTTGGTTTTTTTTATTTTTTAAATTTTTTTGGGGGGGGTTTTTGGGGGTTTTTCTGGGGGTTTGGGGTTTTTTTTTTGTGGGGTTTTGGGGTGGTCCTAAAGGGGTTTGGGTTCTTTTTGTGGGTTTTTTTTTGTGGGGTTTTGGGGTGGTCCTAAAAGGGGTTTGGGGTTTTTGTGGGGTTTAGTTGGTTTTTATTTATTTTTTAAATTTTTTTGGGAGGGGGTTTTGGGGTTTTTCTGGGGGTTTGGGTTTTTTTTTTTTGTGGGGTTTTGGGGTGGTCCTAAAGGGGTTTGGGGTTTTTTTGGGTGGGGGGGGGATTTGGGGTGGTCCTAAAAGGGGTTTGGGGTTTTTGTGGGGTTTAGTTGGTTTTTTATTTTTTTAATATTTTTTGAGGAGGGTTTTTGGGGGTTTTTCTGGGGTTTTGGTTTTTTTTTTTTTTTTTTTTTTTTTTTTTTTTTGTGGGGTTTTGGGGTGGTCCTAAAGGGGTTTGGGTTCTTTTTATGGGGTTTTTTTTTTGGGGAGGGGGGGTTTGGGGTGGTCCTAAAAGGGGTTTGGGGTTTTTGTGGGGTTTAGTTGGTTTTTTATTTTTTTAATTTTTTTGGTGGGGTTTTTCTGGGGTTTTGGGGGTTTTTTTGGGGGTTTTTTTTGGTGGGGTTTTGGGGATGGCCCTAAAAGGGGTTTGGGGTTTTTGTGGGGTTTAGTTGGTTTTTTTTATTTTTTAAAATTTTTTGGGGGGGTTTTTTAGGGGTTTTTCTGGGGTTTTTGGGGGGTTTAGGGTTTTTTTTTGTGGGGTTTTGGGGTGGTCCTAAAATGGGTTTGGGTTTTTTTTTTGGTGGGGTTTTGGGGATGGCCCTAAAAGGGGTTTGGGGTTTTTGTGGGGTTTAGTTGGTTTTTTTTATTTTTTAAATTTTTTTGTGGGGTTTTTCTGGGGTTTTGGGGGTTTTTTTGGGTTTTTTTTTGTGGGGTTTTTGTGGGGTTTAGGGGGGTCCTAAAAGGGGGTTTGGGTTCTTTTTGTGGGGTTTTGCTTTTTTTGGGGGGGGTGTTTGGGGTGGTCCTAAAAGGGGTTTGGGGTTTTTGTGGGGTTTAGTTGTTTTTTTTTTATTTTTAAATTTTTTTTGTGGGGTTTTTCTGGGGTTTTGGGTTTTTTTTTTTGGGTTTTTTTTGTGGGGTTTTTGTGGGGTTTAGGGGGGTCCTAAAAGGGGTTTGGGGTTTTTGTGGGGTTTTTGTGGGGTTTGGTTGGTTTTTTTATTTTTTTTTAAATTTTTTTTGTGGGTTTTTCTGGGGTTTTGGGGTTTTTTTGGGGTTTTTCTGGGGTTTTGGGTTTTTTTGGGGGGTTTTTTTTGGTGGGGTTTTTGTGGGATTTAGGGGGGCCCTAAAAGGGGGTTTTGGAATTTTTGTGGGGTTTTTGTGGGGTTTGGTTGTTTTATTTTTATTTTTTTTTTTTGGTGGGTTTTTTCTGGGGTTTTTGGGGTTTTTCTGGGGGTTTAGGGTTTTTTTTTGTGGGGTTTTGGGGTGGTCCTAAAGGGGTTTGGGGTTTTTGTGGGGTTTAGTTGTTTTTTTTTTATTTTTTAAATTTTTTTGGGGGTTTTTTTCTGGGGTTTTTCTGGGGTTTTTGGGGGGTTTAGGGTTTTTTTTTTGTGGGGTTTTGGGGTGGTCCTAAAGGGGTTTGGGGTTTTTTTGGGGGGGGGGATTTGGGGTGGTCCTAAAAGGGGTTTGGGGTTTTTGTGGGGTTTAGTTGGTTTTTTATTTTTTTAAATTTTTTTTTGGTGGGGTTTTTCTGTTTTTTTTTTTTTTTTTTTTTTTTTTTTTGGTGGGGTTTTTCTGGGGTTTTGGGTTTTTTTTTGGGTTTTTTTTTTTTGTGGGGCTTAGGGGGGCCCTAAAAGGGGGTTTTGGAATTTTTGTGGGGTTTTTGTGGGGTTTTTGTGGGGTTTTTGTGGGGTTTTTGTGGGGTTTTTGTGGGGTTTTTGTGGGGTTTTGTGGTTTTTTTGTGGGGTTTTTGTGGGTTTTTTGTGGGGGTTTTTTGAGGTTTTTATGGGGGTTTTGTGGTGTTTTTGTGGGTTTTTTTGTGGGGTTTTGTGGGTTTTTGTGGGGTTTTTTGTGGGGTTTTTGTGGGGTTTTTGTGGGGTTTTTGTGGGTTTTTGTGGGGTTTTTGTGGGTTTTTATGGGGTTTTTTGTGGGTTTTTTTGTGGGGTTTTTGTGGGGTTTTGTGGGTTTTTTGTGGGGTTTAGGAGGTTTAGGGGCGCCCTAAAAGGGGTTTGGGGTTTGTGGGATCTAGGGGATTTGGGGGGGGACGGGAGAGTTCCTTTTAGGGGATTTAGGGGACTGGGGGTGGCCCTAGAGGGGTTTGGGGTCCCCCGGGTGTCCCCGGGGAAGGACTTCGGTGTCCCCTGGGGGCGCTGGTGGCCCCGGGTGGTTGGGGACACCCTCGGGCCACCCCTGTGACACCGCGGGGACACCACGGCCAGTCCCGCTGGGGTGTGACAGGGGTGGGGACACCGCGGGGACACCACACACAGTGTCCCCACGGTGTGACAGGGCTGTGACAGGGATGGGGACATTGTGAGGACACCACGGCCTGTCCCCCTGTGGTGTGACGAGGGAGGGGACACCACGGGGACACCATGGGGACACCACAGCTGGCCCCCTCGTGGTGTGACATGGATGGGGACGCCACGGGGACACCATGGGGACACCACAGCTGGCCCCCTTGTGGTGTGACATGGATGGGGACACCACGGGGACACCATGGGGACACCACAGCTGGCCCCCTCGTGGTGTGACATGGATGGGGACGCCATGGGGACATCGTGGGGACACCACAGCCGGTCCCCCTGTGATGTGACAGGACTGTGACAGGGGAGGGGACATTGTGGGGACACCGTGGGGACACCACACACAGCGTCCCTGTGGTTTGACAGGGATGGGGACACCATGGGGACATTGTGGGAACACCCCAGACAGTGTCCCCACGCTGTGCCATGGCCATGGCAGGGGAGGGGACATTGTGGGGACACCACACACAGCGTCCCTGTGGTTTGACAGGGATGGGGACACCATGGGGACATCGTGGGGACACCACCGCTGGCCCCCCTGTGGGTGTGACATGGATGGGGACACAGTGGGGACACCACACACAGCGTCCCTGTGGTTTGACATGGATGGGGACACCATGGGGACATTGTGGGAACACCCCAGACAGTGTCCCCACGCTGTGCCATGGCCATGGCAGGGGAGGGGACATTGTGGGGACACCGTGGGGACAGCACACACAGTGTCCCTGTGGTTTGACAGGGATGGGGACATCGTGGGGACATCGTGGGGACACCACCGCTGGCCCCCCTGTGGGTGTGACATGGATGGGGACACAGTGGGGACACCACACACAGCGTCCCCACGCTGTGCCATGGCCGTGGCAGGGGAGGGGACACCGCGGGGACACCACAGGCGGTGCCCCTGCGGTGTGGCAGGGCAGGGGACACCCCAGGGGTGGTGACGGTGTGTCCCCTCGTGTCCCCTCGTGTCCCCGTGTCCCCGCAGGTGGTGGTGTCCACCACGGTGCACGTGGACGGCCACGTCCTGGCCGTGTCCGACAACATGTTCGTCCACAACAACTCCAAGCACGGCCGGCGCGCCCGGCGCCTCGATCCCTCCGAAGGTCAGGGGACACCTGGGGACACCTGGGGACACCTTGGGGACGTTTGTTGGGAGCCCCCCAGCGCGGCCTGGCACCCCCCGGGGTGACACCTGTGTCCCCACCCTGCTGTCCCCAAGTGTCCCTTGGGTGTCCGTGGGGGTGTCTCTGTCCCCACCCGTGTCACCGTGGTCACGCGTGTGTGTCCCCAGCCACGTCCACGTCCCTGTGGCCACCTGTGATTGTCCCCATCTGTGTCCCCCATGTCTGCCCCCAGTCATGTCTCTGTGGCCGCTTCTGTGTCCCCAGCCATGTCCATGTCCCCATGCCTGTCCCAGGCCATGTCCCCATGTCCCTGTGGCCACCTGTGAGTCCCAATCCATGTCCATGTCCCCATGTCCCCGTCCCCATGTCTGTCCTCGTCCATGTCCCCATGCCTGTCCTGGTGTCCCCATGCCTGTCCCCTCTTCTCTGTCCCCACCCCACCGCCTCCAACCTCACCTCTCCTCCGTGTCCTCGCCATCGCTGTCCCTGTCCCTTTGGTGTCCCCGCCATCGCTGTCCCTGTCCCCTGGCTGTCCCTGCCATCGCTGTCCCTGTCCCCTCCGTGTCCCTGCCTTCGCTATCGCTGTCCCCTCTGTGTCCCCACCATCACCGTCCCTGTCCCCTGGCTGTCCCTGCCATCGCTGTCCCTGTCCCCTCCATGTCCCTGCCATCGCTGTCCCTGTCCCCTCTGTGTCCCCACCATCACTGTCGATGTCTCCTCCGTGTCCCCACCATCGCTGTTGCTGTCCCCTCCGCACCCCTGGGTGTCCCCACCATCACTGTCCCTGTCCCCTCCTCAACCCTGGCTGTCCCCGCCATTGCTGTCACTGTCCCCTCCATGTCCCCGCCATCACCGTCCCTGTCCTCTGGGTGTCCCCACCATCACTGTCCTTGTCCCCTCTGTGTCCCCACCATCGCTGTCCCCGTCCCCTGGCTGTCCCTGCCATTGCTGTCCCTGTCTCCTCCGTGTCCCCACCATCGCCGTCCCTGTCCCCTGGGTGTCCCCACGGTCCCTGTCGCTGTCCCCTGGGTGTCCCCACCATCACTGTCCTTGTCCCCTCCGTGTCCCCACCATCGCTGTCCCCGTCCCCTGGCTGTCCCCGCCATCGCCGTCCCTGTCCCCTGGGTGTCCCCACGGTCCCTGTCGCTGTCCCCTCCAGCAGCCACCCCGTGCATCAAGGCCATCAGCCCCAGCGAGGGCTGGACCACGGGCGGCGCCACCGTCATCGTCATCGGCGACAACTTCTTCGACGGCCTCCAGGTGCTCTTCGGCACCGTGCTGGTGTGGAGCGAGGTACGGGTCACACGGGGACGTGGGGACAGCTTGGGGACACCGAGGGGACACGGGCTGAGGCCGTGTGTCACCCCCTCCCCGCAGCTCATCACCCCGCACGCCATCCGCGTGCAGACGCCGCCGCGCCACATCCCGGGCGTGGTGGAGGTGACGTTGTCCTACAAGGCCAAGCACTTCTGCAAGGGCGCGCCGGGGCGCTTCGTCTACACCGGTGAGGGGACAGCGGGAATGGGGACGGTGACACTGGGGACAGCGGGACTGGGGACAGAGACAATGGGGACAGCGGGACTGGGGACAGAGACAATGGGGACAGCGGGAATGGGGACGGCGACACTGGGGACAGCGGGAATGGGGACAGCGGGAATGGGGACGGCGACACTGGGGACAGCGGGAATGGGGACAGAGACAATGGGGACAGCGGGAATGGGGACAGAGACAATGGGGACAGCGGGACTGGGGACAGAGACACTGGGGACAGCGGGAAAGGGGACGGCGACACTGGGGACGGCGGGAAAGGGGACGGCGGGACTGGGGACAGAGACACTGGGGACAGCGGGACTGGGGACAGAGACAATGGGGACAGCGGGAATGGGGACGGCGACACTGGGGACAGCGGGAAAGGGGACAGCGACACTGGGGACAGCGGGAATGGGGACAGAGACACTGGGGACAGCGGGAATGGGGACGGCGACACTGGGGACGGTGGGGCTGGGGACAGCGGGAATGGGGACAGAGACACTGGGGACAGCGGGAATGGGGACGGCGACACTGGGGACGGTGACGCTGGGGGCAGCGGGGCTGGGGACAGCGACACTGGGGACAGCGGGAATGGGGACAGCGGGAATGGGGACAGCGGGAAAGGGGACAGCGACACTGGGGACAGCGGGAATGGGGACAGAGACACTGGGGACAGCGGGAATGGGGACGGCGACACTGGGGACAGCGGGACTGGGGACAGAGACACTGGGGACAGCGGGAATGGGGACGGCGACACTGGGGACAGCGGGATTGCGGACAGCGGGAATGGGGTGGGGACAGCGACACTGGGGACTGTGGGATTGGGGTGGGGACAGTGGGACTGGGGTGGGGACAGCGACACTGGGGACAGTGAGATTGGGGACAGTGGGATTGGGGACCGCGACACTGGGGTGGGGACAGTGGGATTGGGGTGGGGACAGCGACACTGGGCTGGGGACAGGGACACTGGGGTGGGAACAGAGGGAATGGGACATTGGGTCTGGGGTGGGGACAGAGGGATTGGGGACCTGGGGGTTGGGGTGGGGACAGAGGGCGGGGACAGCGGCATTGGGGTGGGGACATCTGGACTGGGGACATCGACATCGCGGTGGGGACAGCGGGAATGGGAACAGAGGGATTGGGGACATCGGGGTGGGGACAGAGGGATTGTGGGCAGCGGGGTAGGGGTGGGGACAGCAGGAATGGGGTGGGGACATCGGGAATGGGATGGGGACATTGGGAACGGGATGGGGACACCCGGGAATGGGACGGGGATGTCGGGATTGGGGTGGGGACACCTGGGGCTGTGACAGACGCTTGTGGGCTGGGGACCCAGACCCCAGGAAAGGTGACACAGACCCCAGGAAGGGGACAGTGACCCCTGTGACAATGACACAGCCCCCGGGGAGGGGACAGAGCCCGCTGTGACAATGTCCTCGCCCGCGGGGAGGGGACAGTGACGGCGGCGTGTCCCCTGTCCCCAGCCCTGAACGAGCCCACCATCGATTACGGCTTCCAGCGGCTGCAGAAGGTGATCCCGCGACACCCCGGGGACCCCGAGCGCCTGCCCAAGGTAGGGGACAGGGGACAGGGACACCCCCCGGGGGACGGGAGGGACACCCCGGGGACACGGGGGTTCCCCGGCAGCGCCGCAGGGAGGGGTGACAGTTGTTGTGTCCCCCGGGTGTGGCAGAGCTTGGGGCAGGAGGGGTTGGGGACACAAGGGGGGACATTGGGGACACAGAATGGGGGGACACGGGGGCCATGGGGGGTGGGCTGGGGGGGTGCAGCATCCCCCCGAGCCCCCTGTCCCCTCCCTGTCCCCTCCCTGTCCCCAGGAGGTGCTGCTGAAGCGCGCGGCCGACCTGGTGGAGGCGCTCTATGGGGTCCCCCACAGCAACCAGGTGGGTGGGGACACCCCCGGGACCCCCTTGGGGACACCCCCTTGGGGACACCCCCTTGGGGACACCCCCGGGGCACCCCCGGGACACCCCTGGGACATGTGGGAGGTCCCTGTCCCCTCCCCAGCCCCGTCCTGGCCCATGGGTGACCCGGGAGGTGACACGAGCTGGGACATCCCAGGGGTCACCCCAGGCGCTGTGGGCGGTGGGGTGACACCGAGGGGTGGCACTGTGGGGTGACACTGTGGGGTGACACCGAGGAGTTACTCTGTGGGGTGGCACCAAGAGGTGACACTGAGGGGTGACACCAAGGGCTGGGTGACACGGTGGGGCACAATCCAGGGGTGACAATGAGAGGTGACACTGGAGGGTGACGCTGTGCTGGAGGGTGACACTGTGGGGTGACACTGCGGGGTGGCACTGTGGGGCACTATTGAGGGGTGGCACTGGAGAGGTGGCACTGAGAGGTGACACTGAGCGTCACTGAAGGGTGACATGATGGGGTGACACCGAGGGGTGACACCGTGGGGCAGCATCCAGGGGTGACAATGAGAGGTGACACTTTGGGGTGACACTGTGCTGGAGGGTGACACTGCAGGATGTCACTTTAGGGCGACACTGAGGGGTGGCACTGTGGGGCGACACTGAGGGATGTCACTTTAGGGTGACACGGTGCTGGAGGGTGACCCCGAGGGGTGACACTACAAGGTGACACCGCGGGGTGCCACCAAGCGGTGCCACCCTCCCGCGGTGACACGGCCGCCGTGTCCCCAGGACGTGCTGCTGAAGCGGGCGGCCGACGTGGCCGAGGCGCTGTACAGTGTCCCCAGGGCGCCCGCGCATGTCACTGTCCCCTCCTTCGGCGGGGGACAGCTCGGCCTGGCCATGGGCGACTCCCCGCAGGGCTCCGAACAAGGTGCGCGGTGGCCTCGGGGTGGCGGCAGGGCTTTTGTCCCCTCCCCGGTTGGTGTCACCTGTCCCTGTCCCCTCAGGGCTGTCACCAAGCTGCGGGGAGGCGGGAAGGTTTTTGTCCCCTCCCCGGTTGGTGTCACCTGTCCCTGTCCTCTCAGGGCTCCCCATAAAGTGACCTCGGGGCGGGTTTTGTCCCCTCCCCGGCCGGTGTCACCGTGTCGCTGTCCCCTCAGGGCTGTCACCAAGCTGCACGGTGACCTCGGGGCGGGTTTTGTCCCCTCCCCGGCCGGTGTCACCGTGTCGCTGTCCCCGCGGTCGCTGTCACGGTGTCGCTGTCCCTGCGGCCGCCATCACGGTGTCGCTGTCCCCGCGGGCGGTGTCACGGTGTCGCTGTCCCCGCAGGGTTCTGTCGCAGCCCCGGCTCGCCCCCGGCGCGGGGCTTGGGTCCCCCGGGCTCTGTCCCCCAGCCCGGCTTCGCCGGGGCCACCGGCGGCTTCGGCGGCGCCACCATGGCCGGCCTGGGGGTCCCCGGGTCCCCCCCGAGCTTCCTCAACGGCTCCACCGCCACCTCCCCCTACGCCAGTGAGTGACACGCGCGGGGACACCCGTGGGGAGGGGACACGGGGTCGTGGAGGGCGTCACCAAAGCCTGTCCTTGTCCCTGTCCTTGTCCCTGTCCTTGCCCCTGTCCTTGCCCTTTTCTCTCTCTCTCTGTCCCCATCCCTGCCCCTGTCACTCTCCCCATCCCTGTCACTGTCCCCTGTCCCCATCCCTGTCCCCAGCCCATTGTCGTGTCCCTGGGAGGGTCCCCAGAGTCATGGCCCAGCCCTGTGGGGTCCCCCATACCATGTGACAACCCCGGAGTGTCCCCAAAGCCATCACTGAGGGCAGGAGAGGGAGTGGGGACGTGGCCAGCTGAGGTGGGACAGCCCTGTCCCCATCCCCGTCACTGTCCCCACCCCCGTCCCATCCCCATCCCCTGGCGCTGTCCGCTGTCCCCTGTCCCCAAACCGAGCCGTGTGTGGGCTGTCCCCTCAGTCCTGCCCGCCAGCCCCCCTCTGGGCGCCTCGTCTGTCACTGTCACCTCGGGCACGGCCACCCCCCCCGGCGGCTTCTCCTTCTCTCCGGTGACGATGATCTCGGCCGTGAAGCAGAAGAGCGCCTTCGCCCCCGTGCTGCGGCCGCAGGGCTCGCCCCCGCCCGCCTGCGCCAGCGCCCTGCAAGGTGAGACTGTCCCCGAGGCCACCGAGGCCACCAGCGAGGCCGCCGAGGTCACCCATGTCCAGCCCCGCGTGGCCCGGAGGGGCCCCGGTGTCACCGCGCTCCTGTACGTGGGCGTGGTTGAGTGTGCCCTGTGCCTCTCTGCCAGTGTCCCCAGTGTCCCCAGGGTCCCTGACCAAGGTCCTCAGTGTCCCCAGGGTCCCTGACATCTGTCCCCAGGGTCCCTGACATCTGTCCCCAAGTGGCTCCTGCCCCACGGAGGGTCCCCGGTGTCACCACACTCGCGTACGTGGGTGTGGTTGGGTGTGCCCTGTGCTTCTCTGCCGGTGTCCCCAGTGTCCCCAGGGTCCCTGACCAAGGTCCTCAGTGTCCCCAGGGTCCCTGACATCTGTCCCCAGGGTCCCTGACATCTGTCCCCAAGTGGCTCCTGCCCCACGGAGGGTCCCCGGTGTCACCACACTCGCGTACGTGGGTGTGGTTGGGTGTGCCCTGTGCTTCTCTGCCGGTGTCCCCAAGCTCCAGGACATCTGTCCCCAAGTCCCCAGGGTCCCTGGCATCTGTCCCACGGAGGGTCCCCGGTGTCACCACACTCCTGATGTCCTGTATGTGGGTGTGGTTGGGTGTGCCCTGTGCCACCCTTGTGCCTGTCTCCCAGTGTCCCCAAGGTCCCTGGCAATCTGTCCCCAGGGTCCCCAGTGTCCCCAGGGTCCCTGACATCTGTCCCCAGGTGGCTCCTGCCCCACGGAGGGTCCCCGGTGTCACCAGACCCCTGTACGTGGGTGTGGTTGGGTGTGCCTCTCTGCCAGTGTCCCCAGTGTCCCCAATGTCCCCCAGTGTCCCCAACACCCACCCCGAGTCCCCCCTGCCCCACAGAGAGTCCCCAATGTCCCCGCACTCCCTGCCGGATGTCCCTGCCCATGTTCCACCCATACCTGGCGTTGTCCTATGCCACCCTTGTCCCTGTCCCCCGGTGTCCCCAATGTCCCCCCGGTGTCCCCAATGTCCCCCGGTGTCCCCAGTGTCCCCTGGCTGACGCTGTCCCTGCCCTGCCCAGACCCGGCTTTCGAGGACTCGGATAAATTCCACGCTCCGGCGCGGCCGCTCCAGGGCTTGGCCTATTCCTAAGGAGGGGCTCCGGACCCCCCGTCCCACCAGGACAGGAGCGGGGACAAGGATTGGGGACATCCCTGTCCCCTGTGCCCTCCCCTCGGAGCCGGGGTGGCGCCGGAGCCGCCGGGCGGAGCGGGATGACAGGGACACGGCCTCGCGATGTCCCCGGCCCGGGTGACCCCGGCCTGGCCCGGCTGAGGGGGGGACTCGGGGAAATCCTGGAATGAGCCAAAATTCCCGGGTTTGGCCTCGGGAAGAGGCGGAGAGAGCCGGGAATGGGGGGAGAGGAGGGCGCCAGGTGGAGGCGCCGGGATGGGCGGGATGGGTGACCCAGGTGGGGTGGATGATCCAAGGTGGGGTGGATGGGCTGGAAAAGGATGGATGATCCAGGGTGGGATGGAAGATCCGGGTCGGTGGAAGCTCTGGATAAGGATGGGTGATCCAAGGTGGGATGGAAGCTCTGGATAAGGATGGATGGTCCAAGGTGGGATGGAAGTTCTGGAAAAGGATGGATTGATCCATGGTGGGATGGAAGTTCCGGGTCGGTGGAAGCTCTGGATAAGGATGGGTGATCCAAGGTGGGATGGAAGCTCTGGATAAGGATGGGTGGTCCAAGGTGGGATGGAAGCTCCAGGATGGGCTGAGTGTTCGAAGGTGGAATGGATGATCCAAGGTTGGATGCATGATCCAAGGTGGGATGGATGATCCAGGAGAGATGGATGCTCTGGAAAAGGATGGATGATCTGAGGTGGGATGGAAACTCTGGAAAGGGACGGATGATCCAAGGTGGGATGGATGACCCAAGGTGGGATGGAAGCTCTGGAAAAGGAGCGATGATCCAAGGTGGGATGGAAGGTGGGATGGAAGCTCCAGGTGGGATGGATGATCCAAGGTGAGAGGGGTGATCCAGAAAAGGATGGATGATCCAAGGTTGGATGGATGATCTGGGTGGGAGGGATGATCCTGGTGGGATGGATGATCCAAGGTTGGATGGATGTTCCATGTGGGATGGAAGCTCTGGAAAAGGATGGACGGTCTGAGGTGGGATGGATGATCCAAGGTGGGATGGAACCTTTGGAAAAGGACAGATGATCCATGTGGTATGGATGACCCAAGTTGGAGCGGATGATCCAAGGTGGGTTGGATGCTCTGGAATACGATGGGTGCTCCAGGTGGAATGGATGCTCCAGAATAGGATGGATGATCCAGAGCGAGGTGGATACTCGGGGTTGGAGAGATGATCCAGGATGGGCTGGATGCTCCGGAACAAGATGGATATTGGGGATTAGGGGGATAATCCAGGAAAAGATGGATGCTCCTGGGCAGGGGGGAAGATCTGGAGTGGGATGGATGGACGGATGGACGGACGGACGGATGGATGGATGATGGATGGATGATGGATGATGGGTGGATGGATGGATGATGGATGGATGATGGGTGGATGGATGGATGGATGGATGATGGATGGATGATGGATGGATGGATGATGGATGGACGATGCATGGATGATGGATGATGGATGGATGATGGGTGGATGGATGGATGATGGATGGATGATGGGTGGATGGATGGATGGATGGATGATGGATGGATGATGGATGATGGATGATGGATGGATGATGGGTGGATGGATGGATGATGGGTGGATGGATGGATGATGGGTGGATGGTGGATGATGGATGGATGATTGATGGATGGATGATGGATGGATGGATGATGGATGATGGATGGATGGATGATGGATGGTGGATGGATGGTGGATGGATGATGGATGGATGATGGATGGATGATGGATGGATGGATGATGGATGATGGATGGACAATGGATGATGGATGGACGATGCATGGATGATGGATGATGGACGGACGATGGATGGACAATGGATGATGGATGGACGATGGATGGATCCTCCAAGGCAGGTGGGATGATCTGGGACAGGGCGGATGCTCCCAGGAGAGATGGATTCTCCGGGTGGGATGGATTCTCCAGGAACAGGACGGGTTTTCCGGGTGGGATGGATTCTCCAGGTGGGATGGACACCCCAGGCCAGGACGGACATCCCGGGTGGGACTCAGCTCCCCGCACCTTTCCCGGCTCTCTCCCCACTCCACATCCGGAGCCTCACCCGCAATTCCAGAATCCCATTCCCACAATTCCAGGTCCCGGATCTGGATCCCGGTGCCACCCGGGGCTTGGGGACACCTCGGTCCCTGTCCCCTGCCATTAATTATCGCCATGATTACCAATATTAATTATCAGAATTATTTTGACCGCAGGGAGGGGGGAGGTCCCTGGGTGTCCCCAGGGTGTCCCCTGGGTGTCCCTGTCCCCTCCTCCCGCCGGGAATTTTGTACATAAAACGGGAACAATTCCCAACATTCCCCCTTTCCCCCTCCGTGTCTGTCCCCTCTCGGTGTCACCGCGTGTCCCCTCCCACCACCCCCGGGGCTGGGGGAGGGAGGGAGGGGGGTGACCCTTGGGGACAATGTCCCCCCCGTTGTCGCGGAGGTGTCGCAGGGCGTGGCCGGGGGGCCGGGGCGGACCCCAATTGGGAATTAAAAGACCTCGTGGAAAAGCTGCGACTCCCGGGATTTGTGACACCCGTGTCACCCCCCCGGCGTGTCCCCACCCCCCCGCTTTGGGGACACAGCGGTGATGTCCCCACCCCCCAGCCCCGGCTCATTCCCAACGCTGGAATCCCGGGAATGCTCCAGGCGCGACCCCCCCCGCCCTCCCCCCCCTCCCCCTCCAGGCCACCCCCCGGTCCCCTCCAGCTGCGGTGTCACCTCCTGTCACCTCCCCCCGCCCCCGCGCGCCGGCAGGAGCTCAGGAGGAGCTGGAATTAATTGCGTTAATCAAGAAAGGTTAATGAGGAGGCGGCGGGGGCGGGGGGGGGGGGGGGGGGGACGGCACAGCTGGCACCGGCACGGGGGTGGCGACACCGGGCGGGGACACCGAGAGGCGACACGGGGCTGGCAGCGCGGCTGGGGACACCGCGGGACCCCCGTGGGGACAGGGGGACACCGAGAGGCGACACGGGGCTGGCAGCGCGGCTGGGGACACCGAGTGACCCCCGTGGGGACAGGGGGGACACCGAGAGGCGACACGGGGCTGGCAGCGCGGCTGGGGACACCGAGTGACCCCCGTGGGGACAGGGGGGACACCGAGAGGCGACACGGGGCTGGCAGCGCGGCTGGGGACACCGCGGGACCCCCGTGGGGACAGGGGGACACCGGGACCAGGCTGGGGTGGTGGCACCGGCAGCACGCGTGGCCCAGGCGGTGGGGACAGTCACGGGGGTTGGGGGCACGTGGAGGTGTTGGGGACACGCATGTGGCACACGGCATGGGGACACAGGTGTTGGGGACACTCACAGGGGCCGGGGACACTCACAGGGTTGGGGACACAGGTGTGACACATGTTGAGGGGACGCACAGGTGGCACTTCCCATGGGGACTGTCACAGGTGTTGGGGACACTCAGAGGTGCTGGGGACACACATGTGGCACTTCCCATGGGGACACTCAGAGGTGCTGGGGACAGTCACAGGTAGTGGGGACGCTCCCAGGGGTTGGGGACACCTGCAGAGGTTGGGGACACTCACAGGTGATGGGGACACTGATGTGGTGGGGACACTCGCAGGGATTGGGGACACTCATATGGCACAGGGGTAGGGGACACTCGCGGGGTTGGGGACACTTGCGGGGGTTGGGGACACCGGCAGGGGTTGGGGACACTCATGGCGTTGGGGACACTCACAGGGTTGGGGACACTTGCGGGGGTTGGGGACACTGGCAGGGGTTGGGGACACTCGTGGGGGTTGGCAACACTCACAGGGGTTGGGGACACTCACAGTCATTGGGGACACTCATGGGATTGGGGACACTCGTGGAGTTGGGGACACTGGCGGGCGTTGGGGACACTCACAGGTGATGGGGACGCTGATGTGGTGGGGACACTCGTGGGCGTTGGGGACACTCATATGGCACAGGGGTTGGGGACACTCGCGGGGTTGGGGACACTCGCGGGGTTGGGGACACTGATGTGGCGGGGACACTCGTGGGCGTTGGGGACACTGGCAGGGGTTGGGGTCACTCGCGGGCTTGGGGACACTCGCGGGGGTTGGGGACACTCGTGGAGGTTGGGGACACTCGCGGGGTTGGGGACACTCACAGGCGTTGGGGACACTGATGTGGCGGGGACACTCGTGGGGGTTGGGGACACTCGTGGGCGTTGGGGACACTCACAGGCGTTGGGGACACTGATGTGGCGGGGACACTCGTGGGGGTTGGGGACACTCGTGGGCGTTGGGGACACTCACAGGCGTTGGGGACACTGATGTGGCGGGGACACTCGTGGGGGTTGGGGACACTCGCGGGGTTGGGGACATTCACAGGGGTTGGGGACACTCGTGGGGTTGGGGACACTCCCGGCTCTTCTGGCTTTGGGGTCGCGGCTGAGCCTGGAATTTGGGGCCGGGAAAAATGGGATCGGGGTTGGATAAATCCAAAGAGGGAAAAATGGGAATGGGATCGGATAAATCCAAAGAAGAAAAAACGGGGATGGGATAAATCCAAGAAGGAAAAAGTGGGAATGGCGTTGGATGAACCCAAAGAAGGAAAACCAGGAATGGGATAAACTTCAAGAGGGAAAAGCAGGAATGGGGGTTGGATAAATGGGAATGGGGTCGGATAAATCCAGAGGGAAAAGGGGAATGGGGTTGGAAAAACCCAAAGAAGGAAAAATGGGAATGGGATCGGATAAACCCAAAGTGGGAAAAGTGGGAATGGGGTCAGAAAAATGGGAATGGGGTTGGAAAAATCCAAAAAGGGGAAAACCAGGAATGGGATTTTCCAAGGAGGGAAAATCGGGAATGAGGGGAAGGGATCCGGGGGAAACCAGGGAAAAGGCGGATCCCGGATCCCAGATCCCGGATCCCGGATCCCATCCCGGTTTTGGGGCGGGATCTCCCGAAGCGGATTTCTGGGAAAGGCCGTGGCTGGAAAGAATTCCCAAAAATAGCCGGAGGGAGGGGGCGGGGCCGTGCCCAGCTGTTCCCGCCCCAATCCCAAAACGGGGCGTGGGGACCCCGAAATCCCCCCGGGGAAAACTGACGGGGGTGGGGACCCCAAAATTCCCTCTTGGGGACAAAGGGGGGGTGGGGACCCCAGAATTCCCGCCTTGGGGACAATGTGGGGGTGGGGACCCCAAAACTTCTTGATGTCCCCAAAGGAGGGGTGGGGACCCCGAAATTCCCGCCTTGGGGACAATGTGGGGGAGTGGGGACCCCAAAATCCCCCCGATGTCCCCAAAGGTGGGTGGGGACCCCAAAATTCCCTTTCTGGTGACACTGAGGGGGTGGGCACCCCAAAATTCCCTCTTGGGGACAATGGAGCGTTGGGGACCCCAAAATCCGTCCCGATGTCCCCAAAGGGGGGGAGGGGACCCCAAAATTCCCTCTTGGGGACAGTGGGGGCTGTAGGGACCCCAAAACCCCACCGATGTCCCCAAAGGGGGGGGTGGGGACCCCGAAATTCCCTTTCTGGTGACACCGAGGGAGTGGGGACCCCAAAATTCCCGCCTTGGGGACCCCAAAATCCCCCCGATGTCCCCGAAGGGGGGTGGGGACCCCAAAATTCCCGCCTTGGGGACAGTGCGGGGGTGGGGACCCCCAAATCCCCCCGATGTCCCCAAGGGGGGGGTGTCCCCACAGCCCCGCCCCTCCCCCAGGCCCGGGGCCCTTTAAGGGAGGCGGAGCTCGGGGCGGGGGGAAAATCCCGGGATTTTTTTTTTTTTGGGAATCGAAGGGGGGCGGGGGATGCAGAAGGGGGTGGGGGAGGGGACGATGCTCCGCGTCTTCGTGCTGCGGGCCGAGAATGTCCTCACGGGCGACAGCGACATCAGCGACACCTACTGCTCCTCCACCTTCCAAGGTGGGGATAAAAACCGGGATTTGGGGGGATTTGGGGGATTTGGGGGATTTTGAGGCGCTTCGACCACGCCCCGCTTCTCCTCAAAGTTTGGGATGGGGTTGGGAGAGCAGCGGGTGTCCCCCCCCCCCCCGGCTTGTCGCCGTCGTCGCCGTCACCTCTTTGGTGTCCCCTCCCCATTCCAAGGTCTGGAGGGGGGGGAGAAATTGAAAAAAAAATATCGGGATTTAGGGGAAAAAAGATCGGGAATTAGGGGGGGAAAAATCGGGATTTAGGGGAAAAAAATCGGGATTTAGGGGGGGGAAAATTGGGAATTAGGGGGGAAAAAGATTGGGACTTGGGGGAAAAAAATCGGGATTTAGGGGAAAAAAAAATCAGAATTTAAGGGGAAAAAATTCGGGATTTAGGGAGGAAAAAAATTTGGGATTTAGAGGGGAAAAATCGGGATTTAGGGGGAAAAATTGAGATTTGGGGGGAAATAATTGGGATTTAGGGGGGAAAAATCGGGATTTAGGGAGAAAAAAATGGGATTTAGGGGAAAAAATTGGGATTTAGGGGGGAAAAAAATCGGGATTTAGGGGAAAAAAAGATCGGGATTTAGGGGGGGAAAAATCGGGACTTGGGGGAAAAAAATCAGAATTTAAGGGGAAAAATTTCGGGATTTAGGGAGGAAAAAAAATGGGATTTAGGGGAAAAATTTGGGATTTAGGGGAAAAAAATCGGGATTTAGGGAGGAAAAAAATCGGGATTTAGGGGGAAAAAATTGGGATTTTAGGGGGAAAAAATCGGGATTTAGGGAGGAAAAAAATCGAGATTTAGGGGGAAAAAATCGGGATTTTAGGGGAAAAAAATCGGGATTTTAGGGGGAAAAAAGGGATCGAGGGGAATTTTGGGGTTTTTTTTGGCAGAATTTGAGGGAACTTTGGCCCCGAAAGTCGCGAGAGCCGCGCGTCCTCGCTGTCGCCGTTGTCGCCACCCCCCCTTCGGTGTCGCCGCCCGGCTGGTGGCACTTGGGGACCCCCCTAAAGCCACCCCCGGGCCCCGAGCGCCGCCGGCCCCGGTTTATTTTGGGATTTTCCGCCCGCTGGGGGGGAAGGGAACGATCCCAAATTTGGGAATGACGGGGAATTTTCCCGGTGTCACCCTTTGGGGACAGAAGTGACGCCGAGGGGGACAAAAGGGGCCGTGACGTCACGGCTTGGTCGGGGTTTTATTTTGGGGTTTTTTTTTTGGGGAAAAAAGCGGCTTTTTTTGGGATTCTCCCATGAGGGAGCGCTCCCGGTTTGGTTGTTTTTTGTTTTTTTTTTTTTTTTTTTTCATGGAATTCTCCCGTTGTGGGCGTGGCATTCCCAGCGTTCCCGCCCATCCCGAATTCCCGAGTTTTTTGGGGGAGGGTTTGGTGTCTCTGGGATTGCGGCGTTCCCGAATCCCGGGAATTCCCATCCCAGATCGCAATCCTGAGTCATCCTCAGGCCTTGGAGAATTCCCAAATCCCGGGGATTTATTCCCGATCCCTGAATTCTCAAATCCCAGTCCCGGGATATCCTCGGGCTTTCCAGGATTCCTGAATTCCCAGCATTCCTGAATTCCCAAAGTTTTCAGTCCCCATCCCTGGGAACTGTGGGATTCCCAGATCCCAGGGATTCATTCCCCATCCCTGGAGTTCCAGCATTCCCAAATCCCGGTTTTTTGAGCTTCCCTGGCCTTTCCAGCATTCCTGAAATCCCAGGATTTCATTCCCCATCCCTGAGGTTCCCAGAATTCCCAAATCCTGGTGCTGGGTCATCCTCAGGCTTTGGAGCATCCCTGAATCCCAGGGATTTATTCCCGATCCCTGAATTCCCAACATTCCCAAATCCCGGTGCCAGGTTATCCCTGGGCTTTCCAGAATTCCCAAATTCCCAAAAGTTTTCATTTCCCATCCCTGGGGTTCCCAGAATTCCCAAATCCCGGTGCTGGGTCATCCTCAGGCCTTGGAGAATTCCCCAATCCCAGGGATTTATTTCCTGTCCTTGGGATCGGCAGAATTCCTGGATCTCGTGGGTTTATTCCTTATCCCTGGAGTTCCAGCATTCCCAAATCCCGGTTTTTGAGCTTCCCTGGCGTTTCCAGCATTCCCGAAATCCCGGGATTTCATTCCCCATCCCTGGGAATTGCGGGATCCTGGGAATTCATTCCCTATTCCTGAGGCTCCAGCATTCCCAAATCCCAGTTTTTGGCCATCCTTGGGGTTTCCAGCATTCCTGAAATCCCAGGATTTCATTCCCCATCCCCGGGAATTGCGGGATCCCCATTTCCCCATCCCCGCTCTTCCCACCATTCCCAAATCCCGGTTTTTTTGAGTTTTTTTTTTTTTTTCCCATCCCCGGCAATCCCAACCACCCCAAATCCCGAGGATTTTATCCCCCAACTCCCCTTTTCCTGGAATTCCCGGGATGAATTCCCAAACTCCCGCCCTTCCCAACTCTCCTTCCCACTATCCCGGTTTTTTTTTTTTCCATTCCAGCTTCTCCGGGGGCGTTCCCGGGAAGGGCCGGACCGGGAAAAGGGGCCGGCAACGGGATAAACCGGCCCATCCTTATCCCGCTTCTTCCAATCCCGGTTTTTTCCCCGATCCCGCTTTTTCCAATCCCGGATTTTTTTTTCCTCCGATCCCGGTTTTTTTTCCCCTCCGATCCCGGATTTTTTCCCCCCCGATCCCGGCCATGCTCCGCTGCCTGCTCCAAAGGGCTTCCCAACTTCCCAACGTGGAAAAGCGGGATAAACAGAGCGATCCCGTGGCCAGCCTGACGTTCCGAGGTGAGGGAATCCCGAGGGTTTTTTGGGTTTTTTTTTTTTGGGAGGGTTTGGAATATTTCTGGCCGCTCCGGAAGCAAAAAAAAAAAAAAATTTGGGAATCTGGGAAGCTCCGAAATCCTTGGGAAAAATCTTTCCCTTTGAGCCTTTTATCGCTCCCATCCCGATAGTTTTTGTTTTTTTTAAGGGATATCCCTGGGAATTCCATGAAATTCTTGAATAATTCCGGATTGGGATGGAGGTGGAGAATCCCACCTGGAGCAGGGGTTATCCCGTTCCCGAGGGATGGATTTCCCGGGAAAACCGAGGGGTTTGCATTCCCAAAAATTCCCGTTGAGGGGACGGCGCTGCTTTGGGATTTTCCCGGAGTTGGAAAATTTGGGGAAGGGGGGAAAGGAAAAAAAAAAAAAATTCCCGTTTTTAACAAAACTTAAGGAAAAGGACGAGCGGCTCCCGATCCAGGTTTTCCATCTCGGGCCAAATCCCAACTCGGGGGCGATTCCAGGGCTCTGAATCCCGGGAATAAAAATAAAAATTAAAATAATAATAATAATAATAATAATAAAATCAGGAATGAGACGGGAATAAATCTCCGGGATGAGTTTTCCGTATTCCCGGAGCCGGGAATTTCGGTTTTTCCCGATGAAAAAGAAGGAAGGAGACGCTGAACGGGGACCAAAAAAAAAAACCCCGGGAATATTTGGAATTATCCCGGGAGTCTCCCGGGATTTGAGTCACCTCCCATTGTTCGGCCTTTTCCTTTTCCTCTTCCCGCGGGGGGTCCCTCCCTTGGGATGCGGCGGCGGGGGCGACATTCCAAGGGGAATGACATTCCAAGGAGGGAGGGGGCGTGGCTTTGGGAATTGGGGCTGGGGATGGAGAATTCCCAGGATTGGGAATGTTGGATTTGGGGGAATTCCGGGATTCCCATCCGTGGGGGTTGGTTTCTTTGGGGAGGGAATCCCGGGGGGAAACTGAGGCAGCACCCCCGAGGTTTGGGAATAATGTTTGGGAATGTTTGGGATCTCCTCTTCCCAAATCCCCAAATCCCCGGGAAACCTTTGGATTCTCCTGGGGAAACCGAGGTGAGGAAGGGATTCCGTGGGATTTTTTTTTTTTTTTTTCCAGCGTTTTTTTTTTCCGGCCTGGAAAAGTTGGGGATTCAAGCGGAATCTTGGATCTAATCCCTGAATTCCCAGCCCCTTGCTTGGGAATAGGGAATGGGGCCGGATCCTGGGAATTGTGGGAATTTCTGGAAGTTCAGCTCCACCTGGGAGCAGAGAATGGGATCCAATAATTTTCCTAAAAATTCTTGGAAGTTCAGCTCCAGCTGGGATCAGGGAATGGAGCCTGATCCCGATCCTGGGAATTGTGGGAATTTCTGGAAGTTCAGCCCCAGCTGGGATCAGGGAATGGAGCCTGATCCTGCTCCTGGGAATTGTGGTAATTTCTGGAAGTTCAGCCCCAGCTGGGATCGGATTTTCATTCCCGGGATCCCAATCCCTGGGAAAATCCCGATCCCGTTTTTTCTCCTTCCAGGTGTCAAGAAGAGGACAAAGGTCATCAAGAACAATGTGAATCCAGTCTGGAATGAGGTGAGAATTCCCGATCCCTGGATTTATCCCCGTTCCCAGGCCCGAGCCCAGGTGATTCCTTGGGGCTTCTGCTCCATGGAAAATTTGGGATGGTGCTTTTCTCCTCCGGAATTCCAGGCAGAATTCCAACCTCTTTCCCTTCCATTAAGGTCTTAACCAGACTCAGCACAAACATTCCAGGAAAATTTTATGGAATGAGAATTTTTCCAGCATCTTTTCCCTTCCAACCCCGTCCTGGCGCTCCCATGGGCCGAAATTCCCAAAAAAAAAAAGGGAATTTGGTGGAAAAACGGGCAGAAATTTGGGGCTGGAGCAGCTCCCGGGATTTGCTCCTTCCCGGTAATCTATGGCCAAGGAAAACTTTCCTCCCGAGGTGGATTTCCTGGGAATTTCGGCTTCCCGCTGCGATTCCAAAGGCGGCGTTTCGGGATTTGGGTTCTCCTCTTCCGGCTGCCGATCCCGACCTCTCCCTCCTCTTTTTTTTTTTCCCCCGCCCAGGGATTCGAGTGGGATCTGAAGGGAATCCCGCTGGATCCCGACGCCGAGCTCACCGTGGTGGTCAAGGACCATGAAACCGTGGGAAGAAACAGGTTTGGGAGGGGGGAGGGGGGCGGGAAAAAAAAAATTATTCCTGAAGCGGGAATTAATTTTTTGAGAGGGACGCGACCCCCTCGCTCTCCCTTTTCCCGTTCCCTGGGGTTCATCCCAAACCCAGCTTTTCCCAAACTCCTCGGGAATTCCCGTCGGTGGGAGCCGGGGGTGGCCGTGGGAGGCCGGAGCCGCATTTTTTTTTGGGCTTGGAATTCCAAGCGGGAGGAGGAAAATTCCAGCGTTGGAAGGTCGGGAATACATTGGGGGTGGGGGGGTGGGTGATCCTTGTTTGGGGATGGAGAGTTTTGGAAGCTTGGCCGGGATTTGGGAAGAGCTGCCAAGATCGTTGCCGAGGCGCCGGCGGTGCCGGGAAAGGGCGGCGGGTGCGGAGCCTCCGGTTTCCTTCCTCCGGCCTGATCCCGGTGCTCCCCCACATTCCAGAGGGTTCCCCCGTGGATCGGGCAGTGAGGAATGAGGGGATTCCCATCATTCCAGGTTTTTCCAACCTCCCTGGGCTGGGCGAAGGTGCTTGGAAAAAAAGGGGGAGGAAAAAAAAACCCCCAAAAAATAGAGGAAGGGGTTTTATTTTTCGGGAGAGGAGGTTGGGAATGCGGCCTGGACGGGAAGGATCCTGATTCCGAGGCTGGAGCTGGAATTGCCGCTGGGCTGAAATCCAAAGGAGCTGGAATTTGGGGCTGCTCCAACTCCCGGGTGTCCATGAATAGCCACGGGAAAATGGGAGGAGGGTCCCGGGGCGGGAAGATTCCGGCTGACACGCCCCCGCTGTCACAGGGGGATCCAACCCGGCCTTGGGCATTCCCAGGGATCCAGGGAAATCTGGGAATTCCAGCCCAGCCCCTACCCACCCTCCCAGGCAGGAATTGCTAATTCCCAAGATCCCAGCCCAGTGTCCCCTTTCCCAGTGGGAAGCCATTCCCTGTGTCCTGTCCCTCCAGGCCTTGGCCCCAGCCCCTCTCCAGCTCTCCCGGAGCCCCTTTGGGCACTCTGAGCATTCCCGGGATTTTTCCCTTCTCCGGGGGAACATTCCCAGCTCTCCCAGCCCGGCTCCATCCCCGGCTCTGGGGTGGGTTGGGTGCTCTGGGCTCAGCGCTGTCCCCGTTTCCCGCAGGTTTTTGGGAGAATCCCGGGTGCCGCTCCGGGATGTTCTGGGCGCTCCCAGCCTGGCGGCCTCGTTCAACCTCCCCCTGCTGGACTCGCGCAAGGAGAGCACCGGGGTGAGGGCCGGGCCAGCGGGGCTCCCAGTTTGGGACCAGTTGGGGCTCCCAGTTTGGGACCAGTACGAGCCACGAGTTGGCCATGGGGCTCCCAGTTTGGGACCAGTTGGGGCTCCCAGTTTGGGACCAGTTGGGGCTCCCAGTTTGGGACCAGTACGAGCCATGAGTTGGCCATGGGGCTCCCAGTTTGGGACCAGTTGGGGCTCCCAGTTTGGGACCAGTACGAGCCATGAGTTGGCCATGGGGCTCCCAGTTTGGGACCAGTTGGGGCTCCCAGTTTGGGACCAGTACGAGCCATGAGTTGGCCATGGGGCTCCCAGTTTGGGACCAGTTGGGGCTCCCAGTTTGGGACCAGTACGAGCCATGAGTTGGCCATGGGGCTCCCAGTTTGGGACCAGTTGGGGCTCCCAGTTTGGGACCAGTACGAGCCATGACTTGGCCATGGGGCTCCCAGTTTGGGACCAGTTGGGGCTCCCAGTTTGAAACCAGTCCAAGCCATGACATGGTCATGGGGGCTCCCAGTTTGGGACCAGTTGGGGCTCCCAGTTTGGGACCAGTGGGGTTTCCAGTTAGGTATCAGCTGGGGCTCCCAGTTTGGGACCAGTACAAGCCATGACTCGGCCCTGGGGGTCCCAGCTTAGGACCAATTGGGGATTCCAGTTTGGGACCAGTTGAAGCTCCCACTTTTGTCCCAGTCTGAATCCCTTCCCACCCAGTTTGATTCCAGTCCGAGCCACGTCCCTCCCAGTTTGGTCCCAGTCTGAATCCCTGTCCCTCCCAGTTTGCTCCCAGTCTGAATCCCTGTCCCTCCCAGTTTGATCCCAGTCTGAGCCCTGTCCCTCCCAGTTTGGTCCCAGTCTGAGCCTGTCCCTCCCAGTTTGCTCCCAGTCTGAGCCTGTCCCTCCCAGTTTGCTCCCAGTCTGAATCCCTGTCCCTCCCAGTTTGCTCCCAGTCTGAATCCCTTCCCTCCCAGTTTGCTCCCAGTCTGAGCCCTGTCCCTCCCAGTTTGATCCCAGTCCGAATCCCTTCCCTCCCAGTTTGCTCCCAGTCCGAGCCTGTCCCTCCCAGTCTGATCCCAGTCCGAATCCCTTCCCTCCCAGTTTGCTCCCAGTCCGAGCCTGTCCCTCCCAGTCTGATCCCAGTCTGAATCCCTGTCCCTCCCAGTTTGCTCCCAGTCTGAATCCCTGTCCCTCCCAGTTTGCTCCCAGTCTGAATCCCTTCCCTCCCAGTTTGCTCCCAGTCTGAGCCCTGTCCCTCCCAGTTTGATCCCAGTCCGAATCCCTTCCCTCCCAGTTTGCTCCCAGTCCGAGCCTGTCCCTCCCAGTCTGATCCCAGTCCGAATCCCTTCCCTCCCAGTTTGCTCCCAGTCCGAGCCTGTCCCTCCCAGTCTGATCCCAGTCTGAATCCCTGTCCCTCCCAGTTTGATCCCAGTCTGAATCCCTGTCCCTCCCAGTCTGATCCCAGTCTGAATCCCTTCCCTCCCAGTTTGATCCCAGCCTGAATCCCTTCCCTCCCAGTTTGCTCCCAGTCTGAGCCTGTCCCTCCCAGTTTGATCCCAGTCCGAGCCTGTCCCTCCCAGTTTGCTCCCAGTCTGAATCCCTGTCCCTCCCAGTTTGATCCCAGTCTGAATCCCTGTCCCTCCCAGTCTGATCCCAGTCTGAATCCCTTCCCTCCCAGTTTGGTCCCAGTCTGAATCCCTTCCCTCCCAGTTTGCTCCCAGTCCAAGCCTGTCCCTCCCAGTCTGATCCCACCGCGGCCTCTCCAGCGCTCATTCCCTCTTTTCCAGGCCTTCCTGTTCCTGCAGGTTTCCTACATCCCCCCTCCGGGCTCCATCCCGCTTTTCCCTCCCCCGGCCCCTCCGGAGCCGGCGCCGGCCGCCGCCGCCGAGCTGGACACGGTCACCGGTAACCACAACCCCAGCCCGCTTTTGTTGGGATCCCACCCCATTCCCAAATCCCACTTTTTTCCCTTCTCCCGGCGGGCAGAGACGGCCGGAGAGGAGGACACGGAGGATGCGGAGGCGGCCGGGGACACGGAGCCCTCGGCGGCGTCCTCGGGAGCGCCGGGCTCGGAGCCGCCCTCGTTCCCGAGGAAACCGCCCGGGAATCACAGCCAGGGGGTGAAGAGGAGGAGGAGGAGCTCTCCCAAAAAACCTTTGCTCAACAAGCCGCAGGATTTCCAGGTGGGGTGAGCTGTTCCCGGGAAATCCGGCGGCTTGGCCTGGTGATTCCTTGTCCTCCATCCCGTCCCAAATCCCGGTGGTTCCCTGTCCCCCATCCTGTGGGATCCGGGTGATTCCCTGTGGACCTTCCCAGATCCCGGTGATTCCCTGTCCCCCATCCTCTCGAATGATCCCAGTGATTCCTTGTCCTCCATCCCATGGGATGATCCCAGTGATTCCTTGTCCTCCATCCCATGGGATGATCCCAGTGATTCCCTGTCCTCCGTCCCATGGGATGATCCCGGTGATTCCTTGCTCTCCATCCCATGGGATGATCCCAGTGATTCCCTGTTCTCCATCCCATGGGATGATCCCGGGCGATTCCTTGCTCTCCATCCCATCCCTGATCCCAGTGACTCCCACCCTGATGATTCCTCATTCTCCATCCTTTGGGATGATCCCGGTGATTCCCATCCCGATGATTCCCTGTCCCCCATCCCATCCCTGATCCCGGTCATTCCTTTTCCTCCATCCCATGGGATAATCCTGGTGATTCCTTGCTCTCCATCCCATGGGATGATCTCAGTGATTCCCTGTCCCCCATCCCATGGGATGATCCCGATGATTCCCATCCCGCTGATTCCCTGTCCCCCATCCCATGGGATGATCCCGGTGATTCCCATCCCGCTGATTCCCTGTCCTCCATCCCATGGGATGATCCCAGTGATTCCCTGTCCCCCATCCCATGGGATGATCCCGGTGATTCCCATCCCACTGATTCCCTGTCCTCCATCCCATGGGATGATCCCAGTGATTCCCTGTCCCCCATCCCATGGGATGATCCCGGTGATTCCCATCCCGCTGATTCCCTGTCCTCCATCCCATGGGATGATCCCAGTGATTCCCTGTCCCCCATCCCATGGGATGATCCCGATGATTCCCATCCCGCTGATTCCCTGTCCCCCATCCCATCCCAGATCCGGGTGAGGGTCATCGAGGCCCGGCAGCTTCCCGGGATCCAGATCCGGCCGGTGGTGAAGGTGACGGTGGCCGGACAGACCCGGAGAACGCGGATCCGCAAAGGGAACAGCCCCTTCTTCGATGAGGTCAGCGGGAAAATTCCCTCCCCAGCAATTCCTGGGAGATTCCAGGGTGTGGGAATGGGGGAAAAACCGGGAGAACGCCTCATCCTCATCCCGCTTTTCCACAGACTTTCTTCTTCAACGTCTTCGAGTCCCCGTCGGAGCTGTTCGACGCTCCCATTTTCCTCACGGTGAGCGCTGGCAAATCCCGGAATTCTGCCCTTCCCGCTGTTCCCCGGGATCCTCCAGCCCGGCGGGATTCGGGTGGCATCGCCCGGTTTTTCCCTCATTTTCAGGTCGTGGATTCTCGGTCGTTCCGCACGGATTCGGTGATCGGGGAATTCCGGGTAAGGGAATTCCCGTCTCCTTATTCCCGGCGTTTCCCGCTCTGGATGAACTCTGGAATCTCCTTTAATCCCGCAGATGGACGTGGAGACCGTTTACTCCGAGCCAAGTGAGCCTTGGGAAACTCCTTTGGGGTTTGTTGGTTTTTTTTGGGAAACGCGCCCACACATCGCGGCTCTTCCGCAGAGGAAGCCCGGATCCGTGCTCATGGAATCCCGGAATGGTTTGGGCGGGAAGGGAATTTATGGATCATCTGCTTCCATCCAGGGATAAATTCCGTCATCCCAGATGGATCCAAGCCCCATTGTCCAACCTGGCCTTGGACAATTCCAGGGGTGGAGCATCCACAGCAAATCTGGGAATTCTGTTCCCAAGAATTCCATTCCCTGCTCCCTTCCTGGGAAAGGAACGGAAACATTCCCTTATCCCATTCCATGAGTTTCATTCAAACCCCACCCAGGAGCATCCCTGTCCTCCCTGCACATCCAAGGGCCAGTTCCCAGTTTTCCAACATTTTCCCGCAGAACACAATTCCCATTTTCCCACGTTTTCCCACAGAACACAATTCCCGTTTTCCCACAGAACACAATTCCCAGTTTTCCACATTTCCCCCCAGAACACAATTCCCATTTTTCCCACAGAACACAATTCCCATTTCCCACGTTTCCCCACAGAACACAATTCCCATTTTCCCACAGAACACAATTCCCATTTTTCCCACAGAACACAATTCCCATTTCCCACGTTTCCCCACAGAACACAATTCCCATTTTCCCACAGAACACAATTCCCATTTTCCCACAGAACACAATTCCCATTTCCCACATTTCCCCACAGAACACAATTCCCATTTTTCCCACAGAACACAATTCCCATTTCCCCACAGAACACAATTCCCATTTTTCCCACGTTTCCCCGCAGAACACGCTTTCCGCCGGAAGTGGCTGCTCCTCTCGGATCCCGAGGATTTTTCCGCCGGAGCCAAGGGATACCTGAAGGTCAGCGCCTGCGTGCTGGGGCCTGGAGACGAAGCTCCCGTGAGTATTCCCGCTGGGAACGGGGGAACGTTCCAAGCCCGGGATATTCCAGCCCTGGAATCATGGAATGGGTTGGGGGAGGAGCTTAAATCCCACCCAGAGACACCTCCCACCATCCCAGGTGGATCCAACCCGGCCTTGGGCATTCCCAGGGATCCAGGGGCAGCCCCAGGAAACCTGGGAATTCCATTCCCAGGAATTGCTAATTCCCAAGATCCCAGCCCAATGTCCCCTTTCCCAGTGGGATCCATTCCCTGTGTCCTGTCCCTCCAGGCCTTGGCCCCAGCCCCTCTCCAGCTCTCCTGGAGCCCCTCTGGGCACTCTGAGCATTCCCGGGATTTTTCCCTTCTCCAGGGGAACATTCCCAGCTCTCCCAGCCTGGCTCCAGGATCCTGGAATGGTTTGGGTTTGGAAGTGACCTTAAATCCCATCCCACATCCAGGGACACCTCCCGTTATCCCAGTTTTCTCCAAACCCCTTCCGACCTCACCTTGGCCACTCCCCTCATCCAAACCCACCCCGCCTCTCCCTTTTTTGGGATTCTCCCGCTCATTCCTGGAATCCGGGGTGACTTTTCCCCGCAGCTGGAGAAGAAGGAGGTGGCCGAGGACAAGGAGGACATCGAGGCCAACCTGCTGCGCCCCACCGGGGTCACCCTCAGGGCCGCCCAGTTCTGCCTCAAGGTCTTCAAAGCCGAGGATTTGCCCCAGAGTAGGTTCTTCCCTTCGGAATCGTGACATTCCGGGCAGGAATTCTGGCCCGGAGGAGGGAAGGATCAAGATCCGTGTCTCAATCCGAGGGTATCGGTTGGTTTTGTGGGAGAGGAGTTTTTTTCCCCGCTCCAAACTGGTTTTATCCCACCCCGCTTTTCCCGCCCGGAGTGGGGTTTCCACCCTGGGAATGCTCATCCCGTTGGGATGCGGGATGGAAAGTTCCGGACGCCGCCGGAATTCCGTGGGTTTTGGCACTTCCTTCTTTTTCCCCCCAGTGGATGACGCCGTCATGGACAACGTCCGGCAGGTCTTCGGCTTCGAGAGCAACAAGAAGAACCTGGTGGATCCTTTCGTGGAAGTCAGCTTTGCCGGGAAAACGGTCCGCGGATCCCGCGGCATCCCGGGAATGGCAGCGGGAGGAAGCCGGGGCTGGGATAACAGCGGGATCATCCTGGGATTGGGAATGGCAGCGGGATCATCCTGGGATTGGGAATGGCAGCGGGATCATCCTGGGATTGGGATTTCAGTGGGATGTCCTTGAGGCTGGAATGGCAGCGGGACATTTCCACCCAGATCTTTGGGATTGGGATGGCACTGGGATGTCCTTGAGGTTGGAATAGCGGTGGGACATTCCTTCCCAGATCTTTGGGATTGGGATTTCAGTGGGATGGTCCCTTTTGGATCTTTGGGATTGGGATTTCAGTGGGATGTCCCTGAGGCTGGAATGGCAGCAGGACAGTCCCCAGGAATTTGGGATTGGGATGGCAGTGGGACATTCCCACCCAGATCTTTGGGATTGGGATGGCAGCGGGATGTCCTCAGGGTGGGGCTGGCAGCGGGAAGTTCCCTGTGGATCCCCAGGCCTGCTCCTGGAATGGGGGAATTTGGTCTTGGAATGGGGGAATTCCGTCCTGGAATGGGGGAATTTGGTCTTGGAATGGGGGAATTCCGTCCTGGAATGGGGGAATTCCGTCCTGGAATGGGGGAATTTGGTCTTGGAATGGGGGAATTCCGTCCTGGAATGGGGGAATTTGACTCTGGAATGGGGCAAATGTGATCCTGCTGGTCCCGAGGTGGGAAGATCCCTGGGGAACCCGAAACATCCTCGGCCTCCTGTGCCTGGGGGTTTAGGAACCCCATGGAATGGAGGGTGGACTTCAGGGAATCTGAGGCGGGATTTTAGGGAATCTGAGGCGGGATTTTAGGGAATCTGAGGCCGGATTTTAGGGAATCTGAGGCTGGATTTTAGGGAATCTTAGACTGGATTTTAGGGAACCCGAGGCCAGATTTCAGGGAATCTGAGGCCGGATTTTAGGGAATCTGAGGCCGGATTTTAGGGAATCTGAGGCTGTATTTTAGGGAACTCGAGGCCGGATTTTAGGGAATCTGAGGCCAGATTTTAGGGAATCTTAGACTGGATTTTAGGGAACCCGAGGCCGGATTTTAGGGAATCTTCGGCCGGATTTTCGGGAACCTGAAGCTTCCCGACCCCACGCACTGCTCCGACCCCAACTTTTCCCTCTCCCCGTCCCTCCCTCCCAGCTCTACTCGCGGATCCTGGAGAAAAACGCCAACCCCCAGTGGAACCAGTGCCTGACTCTGCCGGCCATGGTGAGCACCGCTGTCCCCAAGGTCCCCTCCCGCTGTCCCCAAGGTCCCCTCCCGCTGTCCCCAAGGTCCCCTCCCGCTGTCCCCAGCGCCGCTCACCCTTTTCCCGTGTCCCTTTTCTCCCAGTTCCCGTCCATGTGCGAGCGGATGAGGATCCGAGTGACCGACTGGTGAGCGGGAAGGGAATTCCCGGCGGGTGGGATTGCCTGGGGACACGTCCCCTTTGTCCCCACCCCCGTCCCCAAAGTGACGGTGTCACCTGGCAGGGACCGCCTGACGCACAACGACGTCATCGGCACGGCGTTCCTGGGCATGTCCAAGATTTCGGCGCCCGGCGGGGAGCTGGAGGGTAAGGGCGGGAAGCGGGCCGGGATTTGGGATGCATGGCCTTGGAGGAGCGGCATGGCCTGGCTGGAGGTCGCTGGTGGCTTTGGGGACGTCACAGCTGTCACCGTCCCCGCCTTGGGGACACGGGATGGGGTCACTCCGAGCTGTGCCCCATTTCTGGCTGGATCCAACCCCTCTGGATTTAGGATTTGGTGGATTCTTGGGAATGAGGAAAGACGTTGCAGATGTGTGGCGTGGCTGGAGGTCGGTGGTGGCTTTGGGGACATCACAGGTGTCACCGTCCCCGCCTTGGGGACACGGGATGGGGTCACGCGTCATTCCAATGATGGATCCCTCTGGATTTGGGATTTGGTGGATTCTTGGGAATGGGGCTATGGAGGAGCGGCATGGCCTGGCTGGAGGTCGCTGGTGGCTTTGGGGACGTCACAGCTGTCACCATCCCCACCTTGGGGACACGGGATGGGGTCACGCGTCATTCCAATGATGGATCCCTCTGGATTTAGGATTTGGTGGATTCTTGGGAATGGGGGAAGGAAGTTGCAGGCCCATGGCCTGGCTGGAGGTCGCTGGTGGCTTTGGGGACATCACAGGTGTCACTGTCACCGCCTTGGGGACATGGGATGGGATCACGCGTCATTCCAATGATGGATCCCTCTGGATTTGGGATTTGGTGGATTCTTGGGAATGGGGCTATGGAGGAGCGGCACGGCGTGGCTGGAGGTCGGTGGTGGCTTTGGGGACGTCACAGCTGTCACCGTCCCCGCCTTGGGGACAGTGATGGGGTCCCGCGGTCATTCCAAGCTGTGCGCGCTTTCCGGATGGATCCAGCCCCTCTGGATTTAGGATTCGGTGCATTTGGGACACGGCTTTGGAGCTGCTCGGAGCTTCCACCTGCATGAGCTTTTCCTGCTGCCGGCGCTTCCACGGAATCTGCGATCCCGGCGGGAATTCCGCCCTTGGCTTTGTGACCGCGGGGACACGGGATGGCCGGGCTGGAAAAAGCTTGGAGCACTTTGGGATAGTGGGATGCGTCCCTGCCCATGGGATGGGATGAGCTCTGAGGTCCTTCCAAGCCATTCCGTGATTCCATGGGTGGGGACACGATCCAGGGGCTCCACCCTTTTCCCAATCCCACCAGAGATCCTGGGATGGGCTGGAGACACAGAGAGAGAGAGAGAGAGGCCGGGTGGGAGGATGGGAATGGGGGGATCCGGGATTGGGATCTCCCTTCCCACCGCTGGGATCTGCCTGATCCCGAGGAAACGCCTGGGAATGCAACCCAGGGGCGCTCCAATCCTACTGCCAGCCTCTGGAATGGTCCAAGGCCAGGCTGGACAAGGCTTGGAATGACCTGGGATAACGGGAAGTGTCCCTGGATGCACCTGGATGGGCTTTAAAGTCCTTTCCCATGCCAACCGTTCCATGATTCCTTAATTCCGTGACTCCATGACTCCATGATCCCTTGATTCCATGACTCCATGATTCTTGATTTCTCGATTCCATGATTCTATGACTTCATTATTCCATGATTCCTTGATTCCATGATTTCTTGATTCCATGATTTCTTGATTCCATGATTTCATGATGCCATGACTCCATGATTCCATGGCTCCATTATTCCATGATTCCTTGATTTCTCGATTCCATGATTACTTGACTCCATGACTCCATGATTCCTCGATTCCATGATTTTATGATTCCTCCATTCCATGACTCCACGATTCCATTATTCCATGACTCCATGACTCCATGGTTCCTCAATTCCATGACTCCATGACTCCATGATTCCATGATTCCATGATTCCTCAATTCTGTGACTCCATGATTCCATGACTCCATGATTTCTGGATTCCATGATTCCATGACTCCATGATTCCACGACTCCATGATTCCTTGATTTCTCGATTCCATGATTCCATGGTTCCTCGATTCCATGACTCCATGACCCCATGACTCCACGATTCCTCGATTCCATGATTCCATGAAAAACCTCTCCCTTTCTCTCTCTCCCTCTCCGCTCTGAAACCCGTGGGAACCTCCACCCTCATCCCCATCTCCCCGTCCCTTTTCCCGGCTCCTCTTCCCACCTTTCCCAACCTCTCTTCCCTCTCTTTGTGCCTCAGATGAGTTTCCTGTTCCCGCGAAGCCTCCGAAACCCTCGGACCGTACGTTCCCAGTAACGTCCCGGTTTTCCGGCGCCTCCCGGCACTGGTTTTACTGGTTCCGCTCTCTGGACTGGGGGAAGGAGGATCGGCTGCGATGAGTTGGGCGCCTTGGGAAAAAGGGAATTGGCCCTCTGGGGATTCCCGGGATGCTGGGATGTGTCTGGAATGCGGAGCCAGCTGGGCGCACGGAGCTCTCAGGGCAGGATTCCCGAGCAAAATTCCGTAAAAAATGAGTGGTTCTCCTCATGGAATCGCAGGATTGGGAAAAATCCCTCGGATCCATGGGCTTGCCAAGGCCACCCCGTATCCGTGTCCCCAAGTGTCCCCAAGTGCCACATCCACAGGGATGTTCAATCCCTCCCCGGGGATGGGGACAGCCCTTTCCAGGCAGGAATTTTTCCCGAAAAATCCAGCCGAAACCTCCCTTGGCACATCCCGAGGATCTTCCCTCTCTCCTGTCACTCTCACTCTTGTCCCGCCCCTCTCTGACCTTGCCCTTTCCCACGGGGACTTTTCCTGGGATCGGGAATTCCCAGGATTCGGCGCCGCGCCCACCCGCTCCAAGGTGAGGTGGCGGGACTCGAAACGGGCGGAAATCCCAGGATTTTGGTGCGTGGGAGATCCTCACAGCCAGCGCGACGCATTCCCAACGTGCCGCCAGGGATCCCTAATCCCCGTTTTCCCTGCCATTCCCAGTGGATGACGGGCTGGGATTCCTGCCGACCTTCGGGCCTTGCTACATCAACCTGTACGGCAGCCCCCGGGAATTCACCGGATTCCCCGATCCCTACGAGACGCTCAATCTGGGAAAGGTGACATCGGCTGCTTCCCGAAAAAAACCAGCAAATAACTCTCCGGCTCCTCTTTTCCCAAAAAACCCCAAAATACTAAAGCTGCTTCTAACCCGACCTGGCTTTGTCATCAGGTTTCCCGCTCCCGGCTATTCCCGCTAACGCCTCCCGATCCCGCTCTGCTCCCAAAATCCCGCCCTGGAAGCGCCGGCTGGAATTCTTTGGAATTCTCCATGATGAAGCTCCCGGGAAGGAGAGGCCTCGGGAAAAGGGAATTTCCGGGATCCTGACGGTTCTTCCCGGTCTGTCCCAAAGGGCGAGGGGGTGGCGTACCGGGGCCGGATCCTGGTGGAGCTGCAGACCAAGCTGGTGGAGCACATGGAGCAGAAGGTGGAGGAGATCCCTGCCGATGACATCCTGAGGGTGGAGGTACTGGAATTCCCAGGAAATTTTCTGGGATGGGACGCCACCGAAGGGATGTTGGCCGTGGGTGGGGCTTTGTCCCGCGCTCCGTGAGCTCCTGGATGGGCTCTCCTGCTGGAATTCCATCCCAAAGTGTCCCGGGCGTGGTGAATTGTGGGATGGTGGAGTGGTTTGAGTGGGAATGGACCTTGAAGCTGATCCCGTCCCATGGGCGGGGAGAACTTTCCCTGATCCCAGGTGGATCCAAGTCCAATCTTCCCATCTCCCTCAGCTTTCCCTGCTTCTCCAGCTCATTCCCAATTCCCTCAGCTTCTCCTGCTTCTCCAATCCCTTTCCCAACTCCCTCAGCTGTCCTCGGTTCTCCAGCCTTTTCCTGGCTCTCCATCTCCTTCCCAACTCCCTCAGCTTTCCTCGGTTCTCCAGCCTTTTCCTGGTTCTCCATCTCCTTCCCAACTCCCTCAGCTTTTCCCAGTTCTCCAGCCTTTTCCTGGTTCTCCATCTCCTTCCCAACTCCCTCAGCTTTTCCCGGTTCTCCAGCCTTTTCCTGGTTCTCCATCTCCTTCCCAACTCCCTCAGCTGTCCTCAGTTCTCCAGCCTTTTCCTGGTTCTCCATCTCCTTCCCAACTCCCTCAGCTTTTCCCAGTTCTCCAGCCTTTTCCTGGCTCTCCATCTCCTTCCCAACTCCCTCAGCTGTCCTCAGTTCTCCAGCCTTTTCCTGGTTCTCCATCTCCTTCCCAACTCCCTCAGCTTTCCTCAGTTCTCCAGCCTTTTCCTGGCTCTCCATCTCCTTCCCAACTCCCTCAGCTTTTCCCGGTTCTCCAGCCTTTTCCTGGTTCTCCATCTCCTTCCCAACTCCCTCAGCTTTCCCTGATTTTCCAGCCCCTTCCCAATTCTCTCAGTTCTCCTGCTTCTCCAGCCTTTTCCCGGTTCTCCAACCTTTTCCCAATTCCCTCAGCTTTCCCTGCTTCTCCCTCCCCTTCCCAACTCCCTCGGCTTTCCCCTTCCCAACTCCCTCAGCCTCTCCTTAGGATTCGCCCTCCAGCCTCCTCCGGCTCAAACTCCCGCCGATCATTCCCATCACCTCCTCCACGTCCGATTCCCCGAAAATTCCTAATTCCAGAAATTCCTGCGCCGACGGAAGTATTCCCTCTTCGCCGCCTTCTACTCGGCCACGATGCTGCAGGGGGTGGACGGGGCCGTGCAGTTCGAGGTCAGCGTCGGCAATTACGGCAACAAGTTCGACACCACCTGCCTGCCCCTGGCCTCCACCACCCAGTACAGCCGCGCCGTCTTCGACGGTCAGCACCGACTTCGCTCCCGACCCTCGGGATGGTCCGAACCCCGCGGCTGGGAGGGAATCGTGCAATTGGGGAATGGCTTGGGGTGTTTCTCGGGTTGGGGTGTGTCCCACTGTCCCGGGTGGATTTAAATCCAGCCAGCATGGCCTTGGGCATTCCCAGGGATCCAGGGAAATGTGGGAATTCCAGGCCAGCCCCTCCCCGCCCTCCCAGGCAGGAATTGCTAATTCCCAAGATCCCAGCCCAATGGCCCCTTTCCCAGTGGGAAGCCATTCCCTGTGTCCTGTCCCTCCAGGCCTTGGCCCCAGCCCCTCTCCAGCTCTCCTGGAGCCCCTCTGGGGACTCTGAGCATTCCCGGGATTTTTCCCTTCTCCGGGGGAACATTCCCAGCTCTCCCAGCCTGGCTCCAGAGCAGAATCCTGGAATGATTTGATTTGGAAAAGACCTCCAATCCCATCCCATTCCCACCCCATCCATGTTCTGGGACACCTCCCACTATCCCAGTTTTCTCCAAGCCCCAATGTCCAACCTGGCTTTGGACACTCCCAGGGATCCAGGGGCAGCCCGGGGTTGTGTCCAGGTGATCCTGCTGAAGGTGTCCCTCCTTGGAGCCGAAAACTCCAGAGGGTTTTCCCACCTCAGCCGGGGGGAGTTTGTGTCTGGGAAGGAGCAGGGGAGCCGGGACTTCTCTCGGCTTCATGGGCTGGTTTTTGGGAGCTCCTTTCCCTGGCCATTCCCTGGCCATTCCCGGGCCATTCCCGGGCCATTCCCGGGCCATTCCCAGGCCATTCCCGGGCCATTCCCGGGCCATTCCCAGGCCATTCCCAGGCCATTCCCGGGCCATTCCCAGGCCATTCCCTGGCCATTCCCGGGCCATTCCCAGGCCATTCCCTGGCCATTCCCTGGTCATTCCCAGGTCATTCCCGGGCCATTCCCGGGCCATTCCCGGGCCATTCCCAGGCCATTCCCTGGCCATTCCCCGGCCATTCCCAGGCCATTCCCGGGCCATTCCCTGGCCATTCCCAGGCCATTCCCTGGCCATTCCCTGGCCATTCCCAGGCCATTCCCAGGTTATTCCCAAGCCATTCCCGGGCCATTCCCAGGCCATTCCCAGGCCATTCCCAGGTTATTCCCAAGCCATTCCCAAGCCATTCCCAGGTCATTCCCAGGCCATTCCCTGGCCATTCCCAGGTCATTCCCACGTCATTCCCAGGTCATTCCCAGGCCATTCCCAGGCCATTCCCTGGCCATTCCCTGGCCATTCCCGGGCCATTCCCAGGTTATTCCCAAGCCATTCCCGGGCCATTCCCAGGTCATTCCCAGGCCATTCCCAGGTCATTCCCAGGTCATTCCCAGGCCATTCCCAGGCCATTCCCAGGCCATTCCCAGGCCATTCCCAGGTCATTCCCAGGCCATTCCCGGGCCATTCCCAGGCCATTCCCAGGCCATTCCCGGGCCATTCCCGGGCCATTCCCGGGCCATTCCCGGGCCATTCCCAGGCCATTCCCGGGCCATTCCCGGGCCATTCCCTGGCCATTCCCGGGCCATTCCCGGGCCATTCCCAGGCCATTCCCAGGCCATTCCCGGGCCATTGCCAGGTTATTCCCTGGTCATTCCCAGGCCATTCCCAGGCCATTCCCGGGCCATTCCCAGGCCATTCCCGGGCCATTCCCGGGCCATTCCCTGGCCATTCCCGGGCCATTCCCAGGCCATTCCCGGGCCATTCCCGGGCCATTCCCGGGCCATTCCCGGGCCATTCCCGGGCCATTCCCGGGCCATTCCCAGGCCATTCCCAGGCCATTCCCTGGCCATTCCCAGGCCATTCCCAGGTTATTCCCAAGCCATTCCCAGGTTATTCCCAGGCCATTCCCGGGCCATTCCCAGGCCATTCCCAGGCCATTCCCGGGCCATTGCCAGGTTATTCCCTGGTCATTCCCAGGCCATTCCCAGGCCATTCCCGGGCCATTCCCGGGCCATTCCCGGGCCATTCCCGGGCCATTCCCAGGCCATTCCCAGGCCATTCCCTGGCCATTCCCAGGCCATTCCCAGGCCATTCCCAGGCCATTCCCAGGCCATTCCCAGGTTATTCCCAAGCCATTCCCAGGCCATTCCCGGGCCATTCCCGGGCCATTCCCTGGCCATTCCCGGGCCATTCCCAGGCCATTCCCTGGCCATTCCCAGGCCATTCCCGGGCCATTGCCAGGTTATTCCCTGGTCATTCCCAGGCCATTCCCAGGCCATTCCCGGGCCATTCCCGGGCCATTCCCGGGCCATTCCCTGGCCATTCCCGGGCCATTCCCGGGCCATTCCCTGGCCATTCCCAGGCCATTCCCGGGCCATTGCCAGGTTATTCCCTGGTCATTCCCAGGCCATTCCCAGGCCATTCCCGGGCCATTCCCAGGCCATTCCCGGGCCATTCCCAGGCCATTCCCAGGTTATTCCCAAGCCATTCCCAAGCCATTCCCAGGTTATTCCCAGGTTATTCCCAGGTTATTCCCAGGTCATTCCCAAGCCATTCCCAGGCCATTCCCAGGTTATTCCCAAGCCATTCCCAAGCCATTCCCGGGCCATTCCCAGGCCATTCCCAGGCCATTCCCAGGTTATTCCCAGGCCATTCCCAGGCCATTCCCAGGCCATTCCCAGGCCATTCCCAAGCCATTCCCAAGCCATTCCCAGGTTATTCCCAGGCCATTCCCCGGCCATTCCCTCTCTCCCATCCTCATCCCACCAGGAATCCTGTGCTGGTTTCCGGCCTCGTTGCCGGACCCGTGGACTCAGATCCCGCTGGATCTCGGTGGGATCTCCAGGATTTGGGATGCCCACCTTCCTCCCAATCCCGTTTTCCCCCCTCCATCCCCGCTCCCGAGGGCTGGCTCCCGCTGTCCCCGAGGTGACGCCGTGCCGTCCCCCAGGTTGTCACTACTATTACCTGCCCTGGGGGAACGTCAAGCCCGTGGTGGTGCTGTCCTCCTACTGGGAGGACATCGGCCACCGCACGGACGCCCAGAACCTGCTGCTGCACGGGGCCCGGCGGCTGGTGAGTGACCGGGGACACCATGGGGACACCCTGGGGACACCCCTGGGGACAGGGGACACCTCTGCGCTGGGGAGTGACCGGGGACACCCCGGGGACACCCCGGGACACCCCGAGGGGACAGGGGACACCTCTGCGCTGGGGAGTGACCGGGGACACCCCTGGGGACATCCCTGGGGACACCTCCGGGCTGGGGAGTGACCGGGGTCATCCCTGGGGACACCCCTGGGGACACCCCGGGACACCCCGAGGGGACAGGGGACACCTCTGGGCTGGGGAGTGACCAGGGACACCCCGGGACACCCCTGGGGACATCCCTGGGGACACCCCTGGGGACATCCCTGGGGACAGCCCTGGGGACAGCCCTGGGGACACCCCTGGGGACATCCCTGGGGACAGGGGACACCTCCAGGGTGGGGAGTGTCTGGTGACATCCCTGGGGACACCCCTGGGGACATCCCTGAGGACAGCCCTGGGGACACCCCTGGGGACATCCCTGGGGACAGCCCTGGGGACATCCCTGGGGACATCCCTGGGGACATCCCTGGGGACGCCCCTGGGGACATCCCCGAGGACGCCCCTGGGGACATCCCTGGGGACATCCCTGGGGACAGCCCTGGGGACACCTCCAGGCTGGGGAGCGACTGGGGACACCCCGAGGGGACAGGGGACACCTCCAGGTTCCTGAATGTTTGGGGACATCCCTGGGGACATCCCTGAGGGGACAGAGGCCACCTCCAGGCTGGGGAGTGTCTGGGGACATCCCTGAGGACACCCCTGGGGACAGGGGACACCTCGGGCCTGGGGAGTGTCCCAGCTGTGCATCTGCTGGATGAGGAGCAGCATGGAATCACGGAATCCTGGAATGGTTTGGGTGGGAAGGGACCTTCAATCCCATCCCGTTCCCACCCCATCCATGGGCAGGGACACTTCCCACCATCCCAGGTGGATCCAACCCGGCCTTGGACATTCCCAGGGATCCAGGGAAATCTGGGAATTCCAGCCCAGGCAGGAATTGCTAATTCCCAAGATCCCAGCCCAATGTCCCCTTTCCCAGTGGGAAGCCATTCCCTGTGTCCTGTCCCTCCAGGCCTTGGCCCCAGCCCCTCTCCAGCTCTCCTGGAGCCCCTTTGGGGACTCTGAGCATTCCCGGGATTTTTCCCTTCTCCAGGGGAACATTCCCAGCTCTCCCAGAGCAGAGGAGCTCCGGAACCCTGGAATGGTTTTGGATTTGGAGGAACTTTAAATCCCATCCCATTCCACGTTCAGGAAAACCTTCCGCAATCCCAGTTTTCTCCAAGCCCTGCCCAACCCGGAGACAATTCCAGGGCTCCAGGGGCCGTCCCTCAGCTCCCGAGATTTCCTGTTGGATTTCCCTGCCGGTTCCACCTGGAGCTCCAAACTTCTGGATGCGGATCCCCGAGTGGAATTGGGGAACAATCCCCCAACCCTTTGCTGGGAACGTTCCGGAAGCTGGACGGGATTCCGGGCGATTCCTGATGCCCGTTTTTCCTGCAGGAAGAAAACCTGGAGAAGGTGCAGGTGGCCCTGAAATCCAACCGCTCTCCCCTGGAGCTGGAGGCGCTGGGCTCCCAACTGCTCGACGACGTCATCGCCGACTGCAGGTACTCCGGGAATTCGGGCTGAGAAACGCTTCCTGGTGTTTCTTCTGGATCTCGGAATGGCCCATTGGCTCCACCCCTCTCCTTCTTTGTTTTCCCCTCCCTTTTCTGCCTTTTCCCCCCCTTTTTTCCCTTTTTTTTCCCTTTTCCCCTCTTTTTTCCCCCTTTCCCTCCTATTTTCCCCCCTTTTTCCACTTTCTCCCCCTTTTTTCCCTTTTCCCCTTTTTCCCCTTTTTTTGCCTTTTTTGCTTTTTCTTCCCTATTTTCTTTTTTCTTTTCTTTTTTCTTTTTTTCTTTTTTCTTTTTTTTTTCTCTTTTTTTTCTTTTTTTCTTCTTTCTTTCTTTTTTTGTTTTTCGTTTTTCTTTTTTCGTTTTTTGTTTTTCTTTTTTCGTTTTTCTTTTCTCTTTTTTCTTTCTTCTTTCTTCTTTTTTTTCTTTTTTAATTTTCTTTTTTCGTTTTTCTTTTTTCATTTTTCGTTTTTCTTTTTTCTTTCTTTTTTTTTTCTTTTTTCATTTTTCTTTTTTTCGTTTTTTCTTTTTTCATTTTTCGTTTTCCTTTTTCCGTTTTTCTTTTTTTATTTTTTTCCTGTTTTGTTTTTCCTTTTTCTTTTTTCTCTTTTTCCTTTTTTCCTTTTTTTCTTTTTTCTTTTCTCTTTCTTCTTTTTTCTTTTTTCATTTTTCGTTTTTCTTTTTTTCGTTTTTTTTTTCCTTTTTCCTTTTTTCTTTTTTCTTTTCCTTTTTTCTTTTTTCTTTTTTCTTTTTTTTCTTTCTTTTTCTTTCTTTTTTTTCTTTCTTTTTTCTTCTTTCTTCTTTCTTCTTTCTTCTTTCTTCTTTCTTCTTTCTTCTTTCTTCTTTCTTCTTTCTTCTTTCTTCTTTCTTCTTTCTTCTTTCTTCTTTCTTCTTTCTTCTTTCTTCATTTTTCCTTCTCCTTTTCTCCCCCTCACTCCAAATCCTCATCCCTGGAAATCTCCAGAGCCAGGCTGGACAGAGCTTGGAGCAATCCCTGATAGTGGAAGATCCCAAACCATTCCACAATTCCACGTTCTCCCTGCTTATATTCAATAAAACCAGGATTTGCGGATCCCAATTCCCGAGGTGGGAAGGCATCCTTAAAAAACCTCCTTCCAAACCTCCCCGCGGCCTAAAAAGAAATTCGTCTCTCTGTCCGTCTATTTTTTCCGGAGGAAATCCTGATTTGCGGCTCGGGAGCCGGGAGCAGGAAGTTCATTTGTAGCAGCGGATCCATAAATCCTGGAGTTTTACAGGAGCGACCTCCCAGTTTGGCTCCTGATCCGTTTTTCCAGGATCTTGGATCAATGGATGTTCAAGTGTGGGTGTGGCTCGTTCCCATCCTGATTCCAGAGGGAATTCCGGCCGTGGAATTGCTCTTCCTGTTCCCAGATATCTTCGGGGGCTTCTCAATTCCTTGGGAACTCCCCGAAAATGTGGAAAAAACATTTAAAAAGGGCCGGAAAATCCCTCAAGAAGCTGGATGAGCTACTGGGGGGAGATTTGGGATGGATTAATGGCCATTAATGATGATTGGTGACCATTAATGACCTTTAATGATCACTAATGACCACTAATGATGATTGGTGACCATTAATGACCATTAATGACCTTTAATGATCACTAATGATGATTGGTGACCATTAATGACCTTTAATGATCACTAATGACCACTAATGACCACTAATGATGATTGGTGACCATTAATGACCTGTAATGAGCATTAATGACCATTATTGACCATTCATGATGATTGGTGACCATCAATGACCATTAATGACCTTTAATGATCACTAATGACCACTAATGATGATTGGTGACCATTAATGACCATTAATGATCACTAATGACCACTAATGATGATTGGTGACCATTAATGACCATTAATGACCGTTATTGACCATTATTGACCATTCATGATGACTGGTGACCTTTAATGACCATTATTGACCAATAATGATGATTAGTGACCATTAATGACCATTAATGATGATTAGTGACCTTTAACGACCTTTAAGGACCATTAATGACCATTAGCAACCATCCATGATGATTGATGACTGTTAGTGACCATTAATGACCATCAATGATGATTGGTGACCATTAATGACCATTCATGACCATAAATGATTATTGGTAACCTTTAATGACCATGAACGGCCATTAATGATGATTAGTGATCGTTAATGACCTGTAATAATTACTAACAACCATTTACGACCTTCCATGATGATTGATGACCATTAATGACCCATAATGACCATTAATGACCAATAATGACCATTAATGACCATTAATGATAAGTGGTGACCTTTGATGACCATTAATGATGATTGGTGACCATTAGTGACCGTTAATGACCATTAATGATGATTGGTGACCATGAATGACCTTTAATGATGTTAGTGACCTTTAATGACCTTTAATGATCATTAATGTCCATCCATGGTGATTGGTGACCATTAATGACCTGTAATGACCATTAACGACCATTAGTGACCATCGATGATGATTGGTGACTATGAATGACCATTAATGACCATTGATAATGACTGCTGACCATTAATGACCTGTAATGACCATTAACGACCATTAGTGACCATCGATGATGATTGGTGACCATGGATGACCATTAATGACCATTGATAATGATTGCTGACCATTAATGACCTGCAATGACCATTAACGACCATTAGTGACCATCGATGATGATTGGTGACTATGAATGACCATTAATGACCATTGATAATGATTGCTGACCATTAATGACCTGTAATGACCATTAACGACCATTAGTGACCATCGATGATGATTGGTGACTATGAATGACCATTAATGACCATTGATAATGACTGCTGACCATTAATGACCTGTAATGACCATTAACGACCATTAGTGACCATCGATGATGATTGGTGACTATGAATGACCATTAATGGCCATTGATAATGATTGCTGACCATTAATGACCGGTAATGACCTGTAATGACCATTAGTGACCATCGATGATGATTGGTGACTATGAATGACCATTAATGACCATTGATAATGATTGCTGACCATTAATGACCTGTAATGACCATTAACGACCATTAGTGACCATCGATGATGATTGGTGACTATGAATGACCATTAATGACCATTGATAATGATTGCTGACCATTAATGACCTGTAATGACCTGTAATGACCATTAGTGACCATCGATGATGATTGGTGACTATGAATGACCATTAATGGCCATTGATAATGATTGCTGACCATTAATGACCTGTAATGACCTGTAATGACCATTAGTGACCATCGATGATGATTGGTGACTATGAATAACCATTAATGACCATTGATAATGATTGCTGACCATTAATGACCTGTAATGACCATTAATGACCATTAGTGACCATCGATGATGATTGGTGACCATGGATGACCATTAATGGCCATTGATAATGATTGCTGACCATTAATGACCTGTAATGACCATTAACGACCATTAGTGACCATCGATGATGATTGGTGACTATGAATGACCATTAATGACCATTGATAATGATTGCTGACCATTAATGACCTGTAATGACCATTAACGACCATTAGTGACCATCGATGACGATTGGTGACCATGGATGACCATTAATGGCCATTGATAATGATTGCTGACCATTAATGACCTGTAATGACCATTAATGACCATTAGTGACCATCGATGATGATTGGTGACCATGGATGACCATTAATGACCGCTAATGGTGATCAGTGACAATTAACAACCCTTAACGACCTCCGAGGTCCATCCTGATCCACCCCGACCCCTGATTCCCGCCCATCCCCGCAGCCTGAAGCTTCCCAACGTCCTGGAGAAGGCCTCCAGCACCCACCTGGACCAGAACCTGTTCCGCTTCCGGAGCACCCACCTGGAGCAGATCCTGAAGGTGGCCCTGAGGCTCAAGCACGACAATTCCGGCCTCTCCCAAATCCTGGATCAGGCGGAGGATTGGCTGTGCCGGCTCCGGGCCATGGCCGAGGAGGTGACTCTTCCCGTTTTTTTTTTCCCGTCGTGGTTTTTGTGGGATTGTTGGGGGGGGTGTTCCAGCCCGGCTCCCGAATCCGTGGATTCTCCCGCGGCGTCAGGTTTGGCTCCGGTGGTTGAGGTTGGTCTCGGTCGCGGATGAGTTGAGGTCAACTCATGGATTGGGAGAAGCCCTGGGAGAAGGACTTGGGCTGTTGGTGGGTGGGAAGCTCCACGTGCTCTGGGTTGATCCCACAGCAGGAAAAAGGGGAATTCTGCCCCTCTGCTCTGGGAGAGCTGGGAATGTTCCCCCGGAGAAGGGAAAAATCCCGGGAATGCTCAGAGTGCCCAAAGGGGCTCCAGGAGAGCTGGAGAGGGACTGGGGCCAAGGCCTGGAGGGACAGGACACAGGGAATGGCTTCCCACTGGGAAAGGGGACATTGGGCTGGGATCTTGGGAATGGAATTCCCAGATTCCCAGGGGCTGCTCCTGGATCCCTGGGAATGCCCAAGGCCAGGTTGGATGGATTTGAATCCACCTGGGATAACGGAAGATCTCCCTGCCCTGGAGCTGGATGAGCTTTAGGATCCCTCCCAACCCCAAACCATTCTGCGATTTCCCGATCCCCTGGTGAATCCTTCCCAAGGGGATCCCGTGGATTTGTGTTTTTCCAGCCTCAGAACAGCCTCCCGGACATCATCATCTGGATGCTCCAGGGGGACAAACGCGTGGCTTTCGCCCGTGTCCCGGCCCACCAGGTCCTGTATTCCCGGAACATCCCCAACTGCTGCGGCCGGAACTGCGGGAAGCTCCAGACCATCTTCCTCAAGGTACCTCTGGAAGCGGGTCCGGGTGGAATCTTGATTTTTTTCTTCTTTCCACTAAAAAATAATAATTGAAAAAAAAAAAGATGGAAAATCCAGCGGGGAAAGCTCAAATCCCAGCGCAAGGTTCAGCCCCGGTTTTGTGGAATCATGGGAAGGTTTGGGTTGGGAGAGGCCTTAAATCCCAACAATTCCACCCCAGTCCGTGGGCAGGGACAGCTTCCGTTATCCCAGGTGGATCCAAGTCCATCCAGCCTGGCCTTGGACACTTCCAGGGATGGAGCAGCCACAGCAAATCTGGGAATTCCACCCGGTTGAAACTGCAGGAAAAATTCCAGGATTTGCTTCTGGCGGAGTCCAGCTCCTCCTCCATGGAGCTGCAGCAGATTCCTTGGATATCTCCCCCTATCCTGCAATTCTAAGGCAGGGAAGATTATTCCCACTTCGTGCTTTTTTTTTTAGGAAAATCCATTTTTTTTTTCTTCATTTTTAAAATATTTTTCCAAATTCCCGACCCTTTGCCACCCCAGAAAATTTTGGCTGCTGCCTCCTCTCCCTGGCACTTCCCGAGCTTCTCCCATCTCCGAGGATATTTCAGGTCTGGAAGATGCCGACAGCCGGAAATCAGCATGGAACAAGTTGAAAATAAATTTAAAAAAAAAGGAAATAAAATAAATGGAATAAAATCCCAATTCCCGAACCCAGCCGGCAACAAAAAGGAGCTCAAATCTCAAAATTGGGATTTTTCCTTATCCGTGATTTTCGGATGGAAAACCAGCAGTGCTCGGAGCGGGAAAAAGGTGGCTGGGAGAGAGGGAAAGGAGAAGTGAGGAAAAATTCCCGGAGTTTGTTCCTGGTTTTTGGTGAATGTGTGGGTTGGCTTTGGTGCCCTGACCCTGGAGGGTGTCCTCATCCTCATCCTCATCCTCATCCTCATCCTCATCCTCATCCTCATCCTCATCCTCATCCTCATCCTCATCCTCATCCTCATCCTCCTCTTTCTCCTCCTCCTCCTCCTCCTCCTCCTTCTCTTTCTCTTTCTCTTTCTCTTTCTCTTTCTCCTTCTCCTTCTCCTTCTCCTTCTCCTTCTCCTTCTCCTTCTCCTTCTCCTTCTCCTTCTCCTTCTCCTTCTCCTTCTCCTTCTCCTTCTCCTTCTCCTTCTCCTTCTCCTTCTCCTTCTCCTTCTCCTTCTCCTTCTCCTTCTCCTTCTCCTTCTCCTTCTCCTTCTCCTCCTCCTCCTCCTCCTCCTCCTCCTCCTCCTCCTCCTCCTCCTCCTCCTCCTCCTTCTCCCTCACCCTTTGTCCATGTCCTTGTCCTCTTCCCTGACCTTGTCCCTGTTCCTGTCCTTGTCCTTGTTCTTTTCCTTGTCGCTCTCCTTGTCCCTCTCCACAGGCTTATCCCTGTTCCTGTCCCTGTCCTTTTCCCTGTCCTTGTCCCTCACCTTGTCCATGTCCTTTTCCTTATCCCTGTCCCTGATCTTTTCGTGACCTTGTTCATGTCTTGTCCCTGTCCCTGTCCTTTTCCGTGTCCTTGTCCTTGTCCCTGACCTTGTCCTTGTCCCTGTCCTTTTCCCTGTCCTTGTCTTTTCCCCTATTCCCTGGCCGTGTCCCTGACCTTGTCCCTGACCTTGTCCATGTCCTTTACCCTATCCCTGTCCATATCCTTGTCCATGTCCTCGTCCCCGTCCCTGACCTTCCTGTGACCCTGTCCATAGCCCTGTCCTTGTCTCCGACCTTGACCTTGTCCTCTTCCCTGTTCCTGACCTTGGCCTTGTCCCTGACCTTGTCCATGTCCTTTTCCCTGTCCTTGTCCCTGACCTTGTCCTTTTCCCTATCCCTCTTCATGTCCCTGTCCTTGTCCTTGTCCTTTGTCCATGTCCTTATCCCTGACCTTGACCTTGTCCTTGTCCCTGACCTTGTCCGTGTCCTTGTCCCTGTCTTTGTCCATGTCCTTGTCCCTGTCTCTGACCTTTCTGTGACCTTGTCCTTGTCCCTGACCTTGTCCCTGTCCTTGTCCATGTCCTTGTCCCTGTCTCTGACCTTTCTGTGACCTTGTCCTTGTCCCTGTCCTTGTCCCTGTCCTTGTCCCTGACCTTTCCGTAACCTTGTCCATGTCCCTGTCTCTGTCCCTGTCCTTGTCCATGTCCTTGTCCATGTCCTTGTCCCTGTCTCTGACCTTTCTGTGACCTTGTCCTTGTCCCTGTCCTTTTCCCTGACCTTGTCCATGTCCTTGTCCCTGTCTCTGACCTTTCTGTGACCTTGTCCTTGTCCCTGTCTCTGACCTTTCTGTGACCTTGTCCTTGTCCACGTCCTTGTCCCTGTCCTTGTCCCTGACCTTGTCCATGTCCTTGTCCCTGTCTCTGACCTTTCTGTGACCTTGTCCCTGTCCCTGTCCTTGTCCCTGACCCTGTCCAGGCCCCCTGGAATCTCGCAGCTCCCCAAGCTCACCTGGGGACACGTTTCAGGGACGTTGGTGGTGGCGTTGGGATGACCCTGAAGGTCTTTTTCCATCCTCAATCCCGTGACTCCCAAAGCGCTCCGCCCGCTCCTGACAGTATCCCAGAATTCCGAGAATTCCCGTTAATCCCTTCCCCGGGGGCCTTTCCCTCGGCAGTACCCCCAGGAGGAGGCGATGGGGCCGCGGATCCCGGCGCAGATCCGGGTGCGCCTCTGGTTCGGATTGGCCGTGGATGAGAAGGAATTCAACCAGTTCGCCGAGGGAAAACTCTCCGTCTTCGCCGAAACCGTGAGCGTTCCCGAGGGATCCCCATCGTTCCCTAAAAACTGGGGGAAGGAGGAGCTGGTTCCATCAGCTCGGCCTGGAATGCGGAAGGGGAAAGTTGGGAACGAGCCGCGGAGCTGGGTTGTCCCTCCAAAAGGGAAAATTAGGGTGCCGTGGGATGGGTTGGGATTTTCCCGGGAAATCTGTCCCTCGGCAGGGATTATCCATGGGACTCTATGGGATTAATAACGGGATTCTATGGGATTATCCATGGGATTCTATGGGATTATCCATGGGATCCTGTGGGATTATCCATGGGATTATATGGGATCACTCATGGGATTCTGTGGGATTATCCATGGGAATCTATGGGATTATCCATGGGATTCTATGGGATTATCCATGGGATTATATGGGATCACTCATGGGATTCTATGGGATTATCCATAGCATTCTGGGATTCTATGGGATTATCTGTGGGATTCTGTGGGATTAATAATGGGATTCTGTGGGATTATCCACGGGATTCTATGAGATTATCCATGGGATTCTATGGGATTATCCACGGGATTCTGTGGGATTATCTGTAGGATTCTGTGGGATTATCCATGGGATTCTGTGGGATCATTAACGGGATTCTATGGGGTTATCCATGGGATGCTATGGGATTATCCATGGGATTCTATTGGATTATCCATGGGATTCTATGGGATTATCCATGGGATTATATGGGATCACTCATGGGATTCTATGGGATTATCCATGGGATTCTGTGGGATTATCCATGGGATTCTGTGGGATTATCAGTGGGATTCTGTGGGATTATCCATGGGATTTTGTGGGATTATCCATGGTATTCTGTGGGATTATCCATGGGATTCTGTGGGATTATCCATGGAATTCCGTTATTCCACCCCCAGATCCGTCTCTTTTCCTTTTTTTTGGCTCTCCCAGTACGAGAACCAGACCAAGCTGGCGCTGGTGGGGAACTGGGGCACCACGGGCCTCACTTATCCCAAATATTCCGACGTCACCGGCCGGATCAAGCTTCCCAAGGACAGCTTCCGGCCTTCCGCGGGATGGACCTGGGCCGGGGATTGGTTCGTCTGTCCCGAAAAGACGTGAGTGGGGCTTTTCCGCCGGGAATTCCCGGGAATCCCCAAAATCTGGGATGCCCCAGTGGTTCCTCATCTGTGCTTCCCCCTCATCCGAATCTCGGGATGCTCCAAATCCGAGGAGCTTTTGGGGGTGGGGTTTGATTTGGGTTTTTTCCTGCGGGGAAAACTTCGCTTGGAGGGGCGGGAGAAATTTGGGAATGTTCGGGGGGGGAGGCGGGATGGAGAATCCCTGATTTTTTGGGGTATTCCCGGGATTCAGGCTGCTGCACGACGTGGACGCCGGCCACCTGAGCTTCGTGGAGGAGGTTTTTGAGAACCAGGTCCGGCTGCCCGGAGGGCAGTGGATCCACATGACCGATTCCTACACGGACGTGGTGAGGGGGAAAACCGGGAATTCCGGGAGCCCGGGGCTGGAATTCCGGGGGGAAATCTCGGGTTGGGTTTGGGTGAGGATTGCCTGTGTCCCACAGAACGGGGAGAAGGTGCTGCCCAAGGATGAGATCGAGTGTCCTCCGGGCTGGAAGTGGGAAGATGTGGAATGGGACACGGATCTCAACAGGGCTGTGGATGAGAAAGGTACCGGAGACGGGATTTCGGGATCTGGGAAGTTTGGGATCCTGGACTGGGGAATTTTGGGATCTGGGATTTGGGGATTTTTGGGATTTGGGAATTTTGAGAACCCAGACTGGAGAATTTTGGGATCTGGGATTTGGGAAGTTTGGGGATTTTGGGGTCCTGGACTGGGGAATTTTGGGGTCTGGGATTTGGGGATTTTGGGATCCTGGACTGGGGAATTTTGGGATCTGGGAATTTTGGGATCCTGGACTAGGGAATTTTGGGATCTGGGATTTGGAGATTTTGGGATCCTGGACTGGGGAATTTTGGGATCTGGGATTTGGAGATTTTGGGATCCTGGACTGGAGAATTTTGGGATCTGGGAATTTTGAGATCCTGGACTGGGGAATTTTGGGATCTGGGATTTGGGAAGTTTGGGGATTTTGAGATCCTGGACTGGGGAATTTTGGGATCTGGGAATTTTGAGATCCTGGACTGGAGAATTTTGGAATCTGGGATTTGGGAAGTTTGGGGATTTTGGGATCCTGGACTGGGGAATTTTGGGATCTGGGATTTGGGGATTTCGGGATCCTGGACTGGAGAATTTTGGGATCTGGGAATTTTGAGATCCTGGACTGGAGAATTTTGGGATCTGGGATTTGGGAAGTTTGGGGATTTTGGGATCCTGGACTGGGGAATTTTGGGATCTGGGATTTGGAGATTTTGGGATCCTGGACTGGGGAATTTTGGGATCTGGGATCTGGGAATTTTGAGATCCTGGACTGGGGAATTTTGGGATCTGGGAATTTTGAGATTCTGGACTGTGGAATTCTGGGATTTCTTCCCACGGTCTATGGATGAAAACATTCCCGTGGCTGTGGGGACCGGATCAGGCTCTGGGGGATCCTTCCCCCTTGTCTCTGCCTGGAGCTGCGGGATGGGAATTCCCAAAGGCAGCGCTGGGATAATCTGGGAATATCCTGTCGGAAAAAAACCCGGAAAACTCGGGGCTGGAGAGTGCTGGGACCGTCCCGGGGCTTGGAATGGCTGGAGGGAGGGTGGGAAGAGTCCCCGGGGTGGGATTTGGAACCCCGCGGATCCATCCCTGGGCGTTCCAGAGGGATGGAATGATGGGAAATCCAACCGGGAAATTTTCGCTGGATTCAGCCGCGCCTTCACTGCCAGAAATTCCCAGTGGGAGCCAAGACTGGAGCGGTGGGATCCTCTTCTCCCGCCTCCAGCAGGTGTTTATTCCCTTCTTCCCGAGGCTGGGAATACGGGATCACCATCCCTCCGGAGCGCAAGCCCAAGGCCTGGGTGCCGGCGGAGAAGATGTTCCACACCAACCGGCGCCGGCGCTGGGTGCGGCTCCGCCGGCGCGACCTGGAGCACATGGAAGCCGGCAGAAAGGTGGGATGGGCCGGGAAAAAGCTCCCACGGCATCGGCCTGTGGCTCCCGTCCCTTCCCGGGGGCGCCTGGATTTGGCAGGATCTGCTTCTCCTTGGGGATTTGGCCGGGGGTTGTTCCAGGTTTTCGGCGGAAAACGCCGCGTTCCCGAGGGTGGGGAATGTTCCGGAGGGATTGGGGTGGGATGGGGACATCCGGGAAAATCCTGGAGTGTGGGAAATGTGGGAGGGACGATGTGCCCAGCCTGGCCCTATCCCGCTTCCCTCTAGATGGTGCCCTTGAACCGGGAATGGCAATTCCCAGCTTCCCAAGGCCGCTCGTCTCCCTTCCCGGAAAATTTTTCGGGATAATTGTAACCGCCGTCACCCCATTCGCTGTGGGTGAAAAACCTTCTCCGCGGCTTGTGGGCGGGTGATCCAGGGGGAAATTCCAGAGGCGGCAGAGGCGCGGGATGGGGTCGGGATGACGGCAAAGGGAAAAGCGGGACGGGAAGTGGAGCTGCTGGAGCTCCAGGCCAGCGATCCCGCTCCGAGTGGGATTCATCCCAGGGCTCAGCTCCCGGTGGTGGATCCAGCGGTGTTAAGGGTTGGATTGGGAGAATCCAGCTCCATGCTGGGAATGTCCAAGGCCAGGTTGGACATTGGGGCTTGGAGAAAACCGGGATGGTGGAAGTGTCCCTGGGGTGGGGTGGGATTTAAGGTTCCTCCAAACCCAAACCATTCCAGGATTCGGGAGAGCTGGGAATGTTCTCCTGGAGAAGGGAAAAAATCCCGGGAATGCTCAGAGTCCCCAAAGGGGCTCCAGGAGAGCTGGAGAGGGGCTGGGGCCAAGGCCTGGAGGGACAGGACACAGGGAATGGCTTCCCACTGGGAAAGGGGACATTGGGCTGGGATCTTGGGAATCAGCAATTCCTGCCTGGGAGGGTGGGCAGGGGCTGGGCTGGAATTCCCAGATTTCCCTGGATCCCTGGGAATGTCCAAGGCCGGGTTGGATCCACCCGGGACGGTGGGAGGTGTCCCTGGAACTGGGATGAGCTTTAAAGTCCCTTCCTTTCCAAACCATTCCACGATGATCTCCAGGGCCTTTCCCAACCTAAACCAACTGACCCTGGACATCTTTCCCACCCTGGCCATTCCCATTAATTCACTAATCCCATCGCTCCATTCCACGATCCCACCCTGGCGGGGGAAGACACAGGCAAAACCCGGGGGCGGAACAACATCCCGAAAAACCCCTCCCGGAATCCAACTTTTGCTCCGACCCTCGGAAAAAACCCGTGATCCCCTTGCCGGCAGCACAAGCAGGAGGAGCTGGACGGGGACGGTTGGGAATACGCTTCCCTCTTCGGCTGGCGCTTCCACCTCCGGCAGCGCCGCTCCGACTCCTTCCGCCGGCGCCGCTGGAGACGCCGGATGGAGCCCCTGGAACGCGCCGGCCCCGCCGCCGTCTTCGCCCTGGAAGGGGCTCTGGTAGGTCTCGTGTTTCGAGTCCGAGGTCCCCCCGATTAGATTGTTTTTTAAAATTCCTTTTCAAAGCCGGAATTTGAAAGAAGAGCGGAACTCGGACTCGAAAGGCGTTCCTTCAATTTTTTCCTCTGGAGGTCTCGAAAGGCGTTAATTCAATTTTTCCCTCTGGAGGTCTCGAAAGGCGTTGGTTCAATTTTTCCCTCTGGAGGTCTCCAAAGGCGTTCCTTCAATTTTTCCCTCTGGAGGTCTCGAAAGGCGTTCATTCAATTTTTCCCTCTGGAGGTCTCGAAAGGCGTTCATTCAATTTTTCCCTCTGAAGGTCTTGAAAGGCGTTTGTTCAATTTTTCCCTCTGGAGGTCTCGAAAGGCGTTTGTTCAATTTTTCCCTCTGGAGGTCTCGAAAGGCGTTTGTTCAATTTTTCCCTCTGGAGGTCTCGAAAGGCGTTTGTTCAATTTTTCCCTCTGGAGGTCTCGAAAGGCGTTCCTTAAATTTTTCCCTCGGGAGGTCTCGAAAGGCGTTCGTTCAATTTTTCCCTCTGGAGGTCTCGAAAGGCGTTCGTTCAATTTTTCCCTCTGGAGGTCTCGAAAGGCGTTCGTTCAATTTTTCCCTCTGGAGGTCTCCAAAGGCGTTCGTTCAATTTTTCCCTCCGGAGGTCTCGAAAGGCGTTCCTTCAATTTTTTCCTCCGTAGGTTGCTTTCCGCTTCCGTTCCACAAACCCCAAAACCGCCAATTTTCGCCCCGGGAGGAACGAAACCGGGAATTGTCACAAATTTCTTGCAATTTATCCGCAAACTGAACCGCTGCCTAATCTTCGCTGTTCTCAAACGGGGTCGGGAACGGCTTCTCCCATTCCCGGATTTCCAACCTCGGGAATGTTATCGGCCCGGCCGCTCGTTCCCTGCTTCCCGTTTTCCCGTTATCCGCCCCGTGTGTTCCCGGGTTTTTCCGCACTTTGGGTTTCCCAATCCTCCGCTTCTCCAGTGATTCCGCGAGAGCCAAAGCAGCGCTAAGTTCCCATTCTGTGTTTTTATGGAATTTTTTTTTCTTTTCCCTCTCCTTTTTGGCGCATTTTTTTTCCTCCCTCTTTCCTTGCTCTGGTTTTCCCTCCAATCCGGAGTTGATCCCTTTGGGATAAAAGCGGCTCCGTGGCGTTTTCCACGAGCTGCTCCCATCTTATAAAATCCCAGCTCCCAAAACTCCTGGTGGGATTATTCCCATCCCCCTTTTTCCCCATGGGATCCGCAGATGGGAATTCTCAGCCTTGGAAACCGCTCCTTTTCCCGCCAAAATTCCAAAGCCAATGGGGAATCAGGAGAACTCGAGAACCTCCAGGAGCTTTTCCAACCTAAATTTTAGGATTCTAGGGGACGCTGGAAAGCCCAGACTCCTCTTGGGCACCCCGGAGAATTCCATCCAGGGAATCCCGGAGGTGATCCCGGCATTCCCGACTTTCCGCGGTTTTCCTCGCAGGGAGGAGTGACGGATGACAAGAGCGACGACGGGAAATCCGACGGGAAATCCGCCTCCGCCCTGAGTTTCGGAGTCAACAGGCCCACAATCTCCTGCATTTTTGACTGTGAGGATCCCAGGGGAGCGGGAAAGGCCGTTTCCCACCCTTTTCCCGGAAAAAAAAAAAAAAGATGGAAAAAGAAACAAGGAGAAAGGGTGGAAGGGAGGACGGTGCTTATGGGAACATCCAGAGGCTCCGGGATGGGTGCTTGGGATATCCTGGGGGGATTGAGTCGGGATTCCCTCACATGGGTAACTGGGAATCTGGGATTTTTTTTTTTCCATGCTTCCCGTTTTTTTTCCGGCAGCCGGGAACAGATTCCACCTGCGCTGTTACCTGTACCAGGCTCGGGATCTGCTGGCCATGGACAAGGACAGCTTCTCCGGTGAGTCCGGGATGGAATTCCGGGAGCAGAGGGAACGTCCCATGGGCGGGGACAGCTCCCAGCTTCCCAGGTGGATCCAGCCCGGCCTTGGACATTCCCAGGGATCCAGGGAAATCTGGGAATTCCAGCCCAGCCCCTCCCCGCCCTCCCAGGCAGGAATTGCTAATTCCCAAGATCCCAGCCCGATGTCCCCTTTCCCAGTGGGAAGCCATTCCCTGTGTCCTGTCCCTCCAGGCCTTGGCCCCGGCCCCTCTCCAGCTCTCCCGGAGCTCCTCTGGGGTCTGGAATGCGCTCCAAGGAATCTCTGGAGCCTTTCCCTTCTCCAGGCTGGATATGATGGAGCACAGGGAGAAACTTCCATGGGATGTGTCCAGGGAAAATTCCAGAGGGTGACAGCTAATCCGGACCTTGGTCCCTTCTTCTCCAGCACCCTCGGGAAATTCCTTGTTGGATTTGATCCAGTGGACGGTTCCCGGCCCGTGGGGTTGGATCCGGATGATCCCTAAGGTCCCTTCCATCCCAAACCAGTCTGGGATTCCATGATTCCGTAATTCCTTAGAATCCCCCTTCTCCCAGCCGGACAGGGACGGCAGCGGTCCCTGGGGTTTGGGATTTAGGAAGGGGATTTCCATGGAAAACTGGGAATCCAGGGGGAAAACCGAGAGCGGCCTTTGGGGAGGAGTTTTCCACGTCCTGCTGCTCCGTCAATTCCCAGCACAACTCCAGGGATTTCGGAAATTCCCAGGATTGTGCTGGTGCGGTCAGGACTTCCCACCCTGGGGGATTTTTTTGGGATGGGAAAGAAGTTGGAATGGGAGAAATCCTTTTATCCATGGGATTTCCCTGCCAGAGGGGCTCGGATGGGGCTGGAACATCCCTTTGGAATGTGGTCGAGGGGGGATGGGATGCCTGGAATTATCCCGGCAGCAGGAAAATCTGGGAAAATCCCAGCCAGGTATTCCCGTGAACCCTTCAGAGCTGGAAAAGCAGGAAAAGGGGGAATGTCAGCTCCTCTGGATCAGAGCTGGGATCACGTGGAATGTCCCAAATCCCGGGAAAAAGAGTCCACCGGTGGGAGAGATTCCTCCCGGGCTCTCCCTGCTCCATTCCCACGGGGATTTATCCATGAGAAGGATTTGGTTGGGATTTCCCTCCAAATCCTGGGATTTCATCCACACATCCCGGGAATGACGGGAAACGGGGACAACCCCAAAATTCGGGAAGCAGCTGATCCTGAGGGAATCCTGCTTTTCCCAACGGAATAATGTGATTTCTTTTTTTTTTTTTTTTTTTTGGGAATAAACACCCCCCGAGCATCCCAAAAAAAAAAAAATTCCCCCGGTGGGTGTCTGCTCCCACCTGGAATTCCCACAAAAGGCTCCTTGTCGGGATGAGGAGGTGGGAGCGAGGTGAGCTCATGGCTCAGGGGAGGGAGAGTCCGGAATCTCGTTTTCCTTTGGAAAAATCCCGGCCAAGGACAACACGGGAGCGGCGACGTTTCCCACAATGCGGGATTGTGATTCCCGCCGCCGGGAATAAAGGAGTTCGTTAAAGGGGCTCGGGCGGTTGGAAAAATAAACATTCCCCGCTCCCGACAAAGGGGCTTTAGAGAGCTTTCCGTGGAAAAAAAAAAAAAAAAGGAGGAGGAGGAGGAGGAGGGAAAAAATGGGAAAAAAATGGAGGAGGAGGAGGAGGGAGGGAAAAAATGGGGAAAAAAAAAAGGAGGAGGAGGAGGGAGGGAAAAAAATGGGGAAAAAAAAAAGGAGGAGGAGAAGGGAGGGAAAAAATGGGAAAAAAATGGGGAAAAAAAAGAAGGAGGAGGAGGAGGGAGGGAAAAAATGGGAAAAAAAAGGAGGAGGAGGAGGGAGGGAAAAAATGGGAAAAAAATGGGGAAAAAAAAAGGAAGGAGGAGGAAGAGGGAGGGAAAAAAAAGGGGAAAAAATGGGGAAAAAAAAAAGGAGGAGGAGGAGGAGGAGGGAGGGAAAAAATGGGGAAGAAAAGAAGGAGGAGGAGGGAGGGAAAAAATGGGGAAAAAATGGGGAAAAAAAGGAGGAGGAGGAGGGAGGGAAAAAAATGGGAAAAAAATGGGGAAAAAAAGAGGAGGAGGAGAAGGGAGGGAAAAAATGGGGAAGAAAAGAAGGAGGAGGAGGGAGGGGAAAAATGGGAAAAAAATGGGGAAAAAAAAGGAGGAGGAGGAGAAGGGAGGGAAAAAAACGGGGAAAAAAAAAGGGAAAAGCGACTCCAAATCCAGGTTGTTTTTTTTTTTTTTTTTTTGATTGTAATGGATTTGGCTGAGGAAAAGCGGGAAGAGCTTTTCCCGGAGTGGGTTGTCGGGAATGGCCGAGTGGTCCCGGTTTGTTTAGTGTGGGTGGAGGGGAAAATCCGGCCCCGGTGCCACAATTCCTTGGAAAAGGGGGAATGCTGCTGGGATCAGCTGGCCCTGCTTCCAGGGATGTGGGATGATCCTGGGAGCCGAATCCAGGGATGTGGGATGATCCTGGGAGGTGAATCCAGGAATTTGGGAGAATCCTGGAAGCTGCGTCCTTTGACTCCCATGAAAGCTCCCAGGAATGTGTGGGATATTCCCGGAATCCTCGTGCAGGGATGTGCGGGATATTCCCGGAATCCGCGCGCAGGGATGTGTGGGATATTCCCGGAATCCTCGTGCAGGGATGTGTGGGATATTCCCGGAATCCGTGTGCAGGGATGTGTGGGATATTCCCGGAATCCTCGTGCAGGGATGTGTGGGATATTCCCGGAATCCTCGTGCAGGGATGTGTGGGATATTCCCGGAATCCGCGCGCAGGGATGTGTGGGATATTCCCGGAATCCTCGTGCAGGGATGTGTGGGATGCTCCTCTGCCTCCCAGCCGGGAATTCCCGCCCAAGCTCCCAGCCCAAAGTCCCCTTTCCCAGTGGGAAGCCGTTCCCGGGGTCCTTATCCCAAATCCCTCTCCAGCTCTCCTGGAGCCTCGTTAGGCGCTGGGATCGGCTCCAAGATTTCCTTGGATTTTTAGAACAATCCCAACTCTCAGACTGAGCCTTTCCAGCCGGAAAACCGCCTGGAAAGCCGGGAAGTTTGGGCTTGGAATGCCGAATTCCAGGTGGGACGGACTGGGCAGCTCCTCCCCCCTCAAGCAAGACCTGAGGATGAGACGGAGCGAGCTGAGAATTCCCAAATTCAGTTCTGGGTGGAGCTTGGAATTCCGGGAAGAGCCGGAGCTGCGGGGGTGGGGGGGGTGTCCAATCCCCGAATTCCCAACCCGCGGATCCCGTTCCCGCAGATCCCTACGCCATCGTGTCCTTCCTGCACCAGAGCCAGAAGACGGTGGTGGCGAAGAACACCCTGAACCCCACGTGGGACCAGACCCTGATCTTCTACGAGATCGAGATTTTCGGGAATGCTCGGGACGTGGCCGAGTGCCCTCCCGACATCCTGGTGGAAATCTACGACCACGACACCTACGTGAGTGCGGAGATTCCCGCCCGGGCAATTCCCGGCCTTTGGAATCCGGCATCCCGGAGTGCTCCCGGTTTTGAGGCGGATCTTCCGAATTCCGGGGGAAAACTCCTTGGGTGCGGTGTCCCTTGAGGTGCCGTTGGTTGAGCTTCCGCGCTGTTCTTCAAATCGGGAAAATTGACGGAGTCTCCCCGTGGAAAAACCTCGGGATAGAGTCGGAAGCGGTGATGGAAGTAGGGGAACACCCTCTGCTGTTTGCCGTGTCCAAAGGGCCTGGGAATGATGGGATGGTGGAATTTTGGGGGGGTTGGGGGCAGGAACTTCAGGTTTTTCCCAGAAAAACAAGGCTGGGCCGAAAAAACCCGAAAAAGCCTGGAAAAAACCTGGAAAAACCAAGTGCAGGAGGGAATTCTGTTGGAAAACACTTGGAATACACCTCGGGAATATCTCAGGAATCTTTGTTTTCCCCTCTCTCCTGCTCCTTCCCGGCAGGAAAGATTCCAAAGATCCCAGTGCAGAGCAGGGAATGGGAATTTTTAGGAGCTGCCATTCCTGCTCTGGAAAACCTGGGATAGGGAATTTTCACCTCCAAAGCCAAAACTCCCAAAAGACGTGTGTTTCCTGGAATTTTGGGAATTCCAGGGAGGAGCTGGAAAACCGGAAGCTCTGTGGGCGCCAATCCATTCATCCCGTAACGGGATCATCCCTCACTCCCGATTTTTGGCTGAGTGGGGCGGGGGAGGGGATGGATTTTTCCGGGAAAAGGGATGGGAAGGCCGGATCGCAATTCCCTGGAATTCCCTTTCCAGGGCGCCGATGAATTCATGGGACGCTGCATCTGCCGGCCCAGCCTGGAGCGCTCGCCGCGCCTTTCCTGGTATCCCGTCCTCAAATCCGGCCGGAATGTCGGCGAGCTCCTGGCCGCCTTCGAGCTCATCCAGAGGGAAAAGGTGAGATCCATCCCTGAGGCTGGAACGCTCCGGAATTCCCGGGTCTTCCCCCCAGCATCCGGCTTTTTCCGGGTGTCGGGTTTAGTCCGTCCGTTGGAAGAGCCGGGAGGGGTTTGGGATTTGTCCCTTTTTCTGAGGGGTGATTCCATGGGATGAGGGTTTTTCCAGGTGGGAAAAGAGGCGGTTTCGGGCTTGGCCCGATGGAAAAAGTGCAGGATTCCTTCAGAATTCCTGCATGGATCCTTCTCTCCTCGGACGAGTCCTGAGGAATTCAGGGATATCGGGGGAGCTGGGAATTGTCAAATCCCTAAGGAACTGGGGACTCCGTTTCCTGGGAATTCTTGCTGGAGGAGGTTTAGGAGAGCCGAAGCCACTCCGGCTTTTCCAATGGATGTGCCAGGAAAAAGGGATGGATTGGGAAGCTCAACCCCTGAATCCCATTCTTCCTTCCCAGCCCCCAGAGGTTTATCTGGGAACGGGAATCCCAGAATTCCCTCTTCCCCGGAATTTCGGGCCCAAACATCAGGACAAGACCCCAAATGTCCCTGTGGCCTCTTCCTCCTCCTCATTCCCTCAGAGCCGGGTGGGAAAGGGATTGGAAAAGCCTTGGAAAAGCCTTGGAAAAGCCTTGGAGTGGGATGTGCTCCTGCTTGATCCCGGTGGGAATTCTCCGGCTGGATTTGGTGCTTCCTGGCTGGATGAAAATCCAGGATTTTTACAGCTGGGAAGGGGCGGGGCTGAAGTTTCCCTGCTGGGAAAAAGGAGGAATTAACAGCGGGAATGTTGATGGGAATTGTGTTCTCTCCCCGCAGCCGGCCGTTCACCACATCCCTGGATTTGAGGTAATTCCCGCAAATTCCCCTCCGCAAATCCGGCAGCATTCCCAGCATTCCCGGGGATGTGGAGCCCCTTTCCAGCCCTGCGGCAATCCCTCCGTCCTGTCCTGGGCAATTCTTGGACGATGGAGGAATTCCCGCGTAGAGATTCCGCTTTTCCTCAGCTGATCAGGAAAACCGGGAGCGGAGCAGGGGAAGTTTATCCCATTCCAGGATCCGGAGGATCCCACGGAGATACTCCAAAGGCTCTGGAGCCAAGCTGGGAAAGCTGGAGAAGGGAAAAATCCCGGGAATGCTCAGAGTCCCCAGAGGGGCTCCAGGAGAGCTGGAGAGGGGCTGGGGCCAAGGCCTGGAGGGACAGGACACAGGGAATGGCTTCCCACTGGGAAAGGGGACATTGGGCCGGGATCTTGGGAAGGAATTCCTGCCTGGGCTGGAATTCCCACATTTCCCTGGATCCCTGGGAATTCCCAAGGCCGGGCTGGATCCATCAGGAACAGGGGAAGGGGACTGGTTGGGATTTAAGGATCTTTTCCCCGCCCCCCAACCATTCCCATGATTCCCTTCGCTTGCCAGCTCCAGTTACAAACCTTGGGATGGGCTTAGGGATGAGAATTCCTCTAATCCCGTCCTCTCCTCCTCTTTCCCAGAGCGAGCTCTCCTCCAGCCTGGACGAGGTGAGTCCTTGGGAATTCCTCGGTTTTCATCTTGGAATTGTTCACGTTTGCTTCCTTGGGAATTCCGCCTTTTCCTGGATGAATTAAGCTGGGAGCATCAGGATTTTGGGAATATGAGTGATCCCCCGGCCGGATGGGCTTTTCCTCATGGCCGGGAATGTTGGGATCCATTTACCCTCTGGAATGAGGTGTCCCACCCTTTCAACCTGGGAAACCGGAATTTCCTTGGGAAATCCCAATTCCGAACTTTCCGTAGGGAATCTGCCGTGAATCGAGGATGAGCTGGATTTTTCCAGTTGTTCCAAAGGATATTTTCATCCCTCATCCCGGGAAAAATTCAGGGATGGGGACTTGGAGCAACCTGGGATAGTGGAGGGTTCCCTGCTTGTGGAATGGGATGAGTTTTCCCAATGGAAACTCTTCCGTGATTCCATCATTCCCATGATTCCACACCCAGGATCCCAAGAATTTTTCCTCGTGCACCCCATGGAGCCGATCCCGGGCTGAACCGAGAGGTGGAGTCGGGATCTCAGGAAAACTCCCGGCAGGGAAAGGGAACAACCCTTGGAATGTTGTGGTGGCCCTCGGAGCCGTTAATCCCAAAATCCGGGAGACGAGCTGGGAAAGACCTGAGCCACATTCCCGGGAAAGGATAAACGCAGTTTCCCAAGATTTTTTGTTTTTTGTTTTCCCGCCCGAGCCACCTTCCCTTGGGAATCTCATCCCGCTGTTCCGTGCCTCCGTAATCATCTCTCTCCTCTTTTTTCCCCCCCGCCGGAATTCCGGGATGGGGAATTCCACAGCTCTGCGTGCCTGCCGTGTTCTTGGAGGGGCTCCTCCAATGGGTATCGCTCTCTTCCCGTTCCTTCCCCTTTTCCCCAGAATCCGAGAAAATCCCGGCAGAGCCTTTCAGGGAGAGCAGGATTGTGGGAACCTCATCCCGGCGAAAATTCCCGAGGTTTCATCCCAAGGATTGGTGCCGGTGCCTCATGGATGCTCCTGAAGGACCAGGCTGGCTCCATCCTTATCCAGATTTTTTTTCTCTTGGGAATGGCCTTTGGGAGCCGAATTCCAAACTCTGGGATTTATCTTTGGATCCCATCCCAGCTTCCATAGAAAGTGGGAATCTTTTCCAGCTTTTTTTTTTTTTTTTTTGGCCTCATCCATGTTTGGTTCCAAATCCGGGTTGGAATCCGAGATCCCCAGAGCTCCTTCGCCGCCTGGATTCCCTCGGATTCATCCTTGTCCAACCCATCCTGGCTCCCGGCAGGATTTTCATGGATTTTCCTCCCTCCGGCCGGCTTTGTCCGGGAATTGTTTTTTTTTTCCCCATTCCCATCCTGATTCCCTCCCTGCTCCCGCCTCATCCTCGGCCTTCCCTGCCCGTTCCTGCCCATCCGGTGGAATCCAGGAGAACGCCTGGAAACCTGGAGGGGATGGATGGGGCAGGAGCTCTTCCCCGAGGGTTTCCCGTTGGATTTGCCGAAGGATTGAATGCTAAAATTCCAAGCGGAAACATTCCACGATTTTGGGCCTGAGCAGCCTGAAATGAGCTGGGGTTTTTTTGGTTTTTTTTGGGAATTAGAATTCCAGAGGTAATTCCCAGGGAATGTGGGAATTCTCTGCAGCTCTCCGTTCTCCTTCGGGTTATCCCGGCTAAAATTCCCGTTCCCCGCCAGCACTAACCGGCGCTGGGAGCACGAGGATCATGGGATGGAGGAGTGGCTGCTCCGTGTGGGAATCCCAGGCACCTTCTCCCACGTGGAATTCCCGAAAACCTTCGGCTATCGAACAGCTGGACTCAGGAACCAGCGATTCCCAGGGAAAAATTCAAGTTTGGAATTTTCTGGGAAGGGCAGTTGGAATTGGATGATCCCTAAGGTCCTTTCCAACCCCAACCATTCCACGGTTCCACGTGGAAAATCCCTCATCCAATCCCATCATTAAAACACACCCACACGTCGTTGAATCCCATAAAATTCCAGCTGGGAGAGAATTCCACGCTCCTGGGACGGATTTCCAGAGGTTTTGTTTTCATTCCGGCCTTTCTGGGAAAGAAAAAAAGGAGGAATTCTGCCTCCCGCTTCCCTCCTCCGGGAATTCCTCGGCTGCCTCCCAGGTTTGGGATGATCCCAAATGGAATTCCCAGGTAGTTTCGGCGGAGCCCTCCCCCGTGGATTTTGGGATTGTCCGTGAAGTGTGGGATGGACCACAGCCCCTTCCCGGATCCACGGGTGATGCCAATCCCTCATCCCAAGGTTGCTGCTCCCACTGAAATTTTTGGGAATTGCCCAACTAGGAACCCACCGCTGCTGCTTCATCCCTTTCCTCATCCCGCCGTGATCCCGGGATGGGATAGAGACGGTTCCATCCCGTCATTCCCTAAAAAACGGGATGGGACAGAGGTGATCCCATCCCGCCATTCCCTAAAAAACGGGATGAGATAGAGGTGATCCCATCCCATCATTCCCTAAAAAACGTTCAGCCTCGGAGGGCAGATCCTTCGCATTTCCCTGGGAAAAGCTCGGGAATGTTGGATCTTCTCCCGGACGGATTAAAGAGATGAAACCGCGTTTCCATCCCGCCCTTCCTCATCTCTCTCCTCCGGCTGTCCCGGATTTCCCGGGAGAGATGAGTTTGGCAGAGACGGAGATTCCGGCCGGATCCGACACGGAAAAGGGGTCGGATGTCCCATCCCGGCCGCTTCCCGACGTTTTCCTTTCCCGCAGTCCGAGGATTCCGACCTTCCCTACCCGCCGCCGCAGCGGGAGCCCAACGTCTACATGGTCCCGCAGGGAATCAAACCCGTCCTGCAGCGCACGGCCATCGAGGTGAGCCACGGAGCCGGGAACGGGAGCCGGGAACGGGAGCCGGGAACGGGAGCCGGGAACGGGAACCGGGAATGGGAGCCGGGAAGGGGAGCCGGGAAGGGGAGCCGGGAAGGGGAGCCGGGAAGGGGAGCCGGGAAGGGGAGCCGGGAACGGGAACCGGGAACGGGAACTGGGAAGGGGAGCCGGGAAGGGGAGCCGGGAAGGGGAGCCGGGAACGGGAGCCGGGAAGGGGAGCCGGGAAGGGGAGCCGGGAAGGGGAGCCGGGAAGGGGAGCCGGGAACGGGAGCCGGGGATGGGAGCCGGGAAGGGGAGCCGGGAACGGGAGCCGGGAAGGGGAGCCGGGAAGGGGAGCCGGGAAGGGGAGCCGGGAAGGGGAGCCGGGAACGGGAGCCGGGGATGGGAGCCGGGAAGGGGAGCCGGGAAGGGGAGCTGGGAATGGGAGCTGGAAATGGAATCCAGGATTCCTCCTGAAGGAAGGTGGAGCTAAAGGGGGCTGCTCCCGGGGAAGAAGGGATGGGATAAGGAGGAAGATCAGGGAACGAGGAATGGGATAGGGATGAAGTTCAGGGAATAAAGGATTGGATAAGGAGGAAGTTCAGGGAACGAGGGATGGGATAAGGAGGAAGCTCAGGGAACGAGGGATGGGATAAGGAGGAAGTTCAGGGAATGAGGGATGGGATAAGGAGGAAGTTCAGGGAATGAGGGATGGGATAAGGAGGAAGCTCAGGGAAGAAGGGATCAAACCCCTCCTGCAGCTCACCGCCATCAAGGTGAGTCATGGATCCCAAAATGGGATCCAAGATTTGGGATCCCGAAAAAGAGGAGGCTCCAGGAGGAACTTTTGGCTCTTCACAATTCCCTGAAGGAAGGTGGAGCTGGAGGGGCTGGGGGCTGCTCCCAGGGAAGAAGGGACGGGATAAGGAGGAAGTTCAGGGATCAGGGGGATGAAGTTCGGGTTGGACAGCAGCAGGAATTTCCTCATGGGAAGGGTGCTCAGGCCTTGGAAGCGCCCAGGGAGGTTTGGAATCCCCATCCCTGGAAGTGTCCAAGGAATTCCTTGTGCCGACGTGGGGATTGGTCACAGCTTGAACTCCGTGACCTCGGAGGTCTTTTCCAACCTCGAGGATTCCATAATTCCCACCACTGCTTGTCCTACGTGGTTCAACCTCCGTGTTCTCCTCCACTGTCGGCGATCTCCATGGGAACCCGGAAGCAGAGCTTTGGATCAGGGTTTGGTGTCCCCTCATCCCGCAGATCCTGGCCTGGGGCCTGAGGAACCTGAAGAGCTTCCAGCTGGCCAGCGTGACCTCGCCCAGCCTGGTGGTGGAGTGCGGGGGGCAGCGCGTCCAGTCCGGCGTCATCAAGAACGTCAAGAAGAACCCCAACTTCGACGTCTGCGTGCTCTTCATGGAAGTGGTGAGATCCCGGAGGGGCTGGGAAGGGAAGGTCCTCAAAAAATTGGGGTGAAGTGCCCTAAAATCCCGTCAAAGCGGATCTGGTGAAGGAGCTCAAAGTCCCGTAAAAGTGGGTTTTGTGAAGGTCCAAAAAAAAAGGTGGATCTTGGGGTGAAGGACCCCAAAGTCCCATAAAAATGTGTCCTGTGAAGGACCTCAAAGTCCCATGGGAAGGAAACGTCTTCTAAAGGATCTGGAGGTCCCGTAACATTTGATCTCATGTTGAAGGATCCCAAGGTCCCATAAAACTGGATCTTGTGGAGGGCCTGGAGGTCCCACACAAGTGGCTCGTGTGCTGGAGGACCTCGAAATTCCATAAAATTGGAGATTGTGGTGAAGGACCTCAAGATCCCACAAAATGTGACCTTGTGCTGAGGAGTCATGTGGAAGTGGACCTTGTGGAGGACCTCAAAGACCCATGAGACGGGATCTTGTTCTAAAGGATCTGGAGGTCCCGTAAAAGTGGATCTCGGGGTGAAGAACCTCTAAGTCCCATAAAAGTGGATGTTTTGAAGGCTCTGGAGGTCCCATAAAAGTGGTTCTTGGGGTGAAGGACATCGAAGTTCCATAAAAGTGGATCTTGTGAAGGGCCTGGAGGTCCCATAAAAGTGGATTTTGGGGTGAAGGACCTCGAAGTTCCATAAAAACGGATTTCACGGTGCAGGACCTCAAAACCCCATAAAAACGGATTTTTTGGTGAAGGACCTGGAGGTGTCGTAAAATTAGTTCTTCTGGTGAAGGGCCTCGAAATTCCATAAAAACGGTTCTTCCGGTGAAGTTCCTTCTGCCCTTTTGGGTTTGTTTTTTTTTTTTTGGGGATGGCGCAGGACCTCAAGCCCTCCTTTTCCAGCCTCATTCCCTGTTCCCGCAGCGTCTTCCCAAGGAGAGCCTCTACAGCCCCCCCATCATCCTGAAGATCATCGACAACCGCCCCTTCGGCCGGAGGCCCGTGGTGGGACAGTGCACCGTCCGTTCCCTGCAGGAATTCTACTGGGATCCCTCCCAGCAGGACACGGGGGCGCCCCAGGAGCAGCCGGGTAGGCGGGAATGTCGGGATTTGTGTCCATCGGGGGATGGTCGGGGTGGGAGGGAACTTCAAGGTGATCCCGTTGCACCCCATCCGTGGGTAGGGATACATCCCGTTATCCCAGGTGGATCCAAGCCCCAGTGTCCAACCCGGCCTTGGACATTCCCAGGGATCCAGGGAAATGTGGGAATTCCAGCCCAGCCCCTGCCCACCCTCCCAGGCAGGAATTGCTGATTCCCAAGATCCCAGCCCAATGTCCCCTTTCCCAGTGGGAAGCCATTCCCTGTGTCCTGTCCCTCCAGGCCTTGGCCCCAGCCCCTCTCCAGCTCTCCTGGAGCCCCTCTGGGGACTCTGAGCATTCCCGGGATTTTTCCCTTCTCCGGGGGAACATTCCCAGCTCTCCCAGAGCAGAGGGGCTCCAGAATCCTGGAATGGTTTGGGTTGGAAAAGACCCTAAATCCCCACCCATCCATCCCATTCCATGGGCAGGGACGCCTCCCACCATCCCAGGTGGATCCAACCCGGCCTTGGACATTCCCAGGGATCCAGAGAAATCTGGGAATTCCAGCCCAGCCCCTGCCCGCCCTCCCAGGCAGGAATTGCTGCCCAAGATCCCAGCCCAATGTCCCCTTTCCTTCAGTTCAATCCATTCCTTCTCCTGGCGCTCCGTGTCCTCGTCCCGAATCCCTCTCCTGACTCCTTGGGGACCTGGATTGGGATTTTGGAGATGAACTTTGGGTGGTGGGAAGGGTCTGGATGGGATTGGGATCACGGAGATGGGCTCTGGGAGAAGCTGGGATCGCTCCCGGAGGTCGATCCCGAGGTTTCTGGGATTTCTCCGGGAATTCCCAACTGCCGGCATGACGGTGCCGCCCCGCTCCGCTTGCAGATGACGTCAGCCTCACGCCCAGGGACGACGTCCTCATCGACATCGACGACAAGGAGCCCCTGATCCCCATCCAGGTACGGAAAACGCGGGAAGATCCCAAAGGTCTTCCCGGATCCCGGATTCTTTCCGTGCTCCGGTGGGTCTGGTGAGGGTGGAGCCAAGGCCGGATCCGGTTGGATCCATCCGTTTCCCACTTCCACGTGTTTTCCCTCCCTCTCCTCGCCTGCACAATCCCGAACTCCTCCCCGTTCCCTGTGTTGGGAATGAGGAGCCGGATTTGTTTTCCCGATGGGGAGAAATCCGTGCCGGGCTCTTCCCAAGGAAAGCAAAAAATTCCCTGAGGTTCCACGGCCGGGTCTCCTTTTCCCACTTTGGCTCCCGGATTGCGGGAATTTTACCGGACTGGGATCGCAGAATCCCGGATCCGTGGTGGTGGGAGCATGGAAGGAGGGGGGGGGGGGGAATTGGTGCAATTCCGATGAATTTGAGGCATCTCAGCATTCCTTTGGGAATGGATCAGGAACGGACACAGCCCTGGAGGTTCCGTTCTTCCAGAAACTTCCCGGATCCGCGGCCCTTGGATTCCTTTCCCAGCAGAAGGAATCTTTGGGACAGACCGGCGCCGAGCTGCGCCGATCCGGAGCGGCTGGGAATGGTGTCGGGAATGTTCGGTGGAGCTTTTCCTGGTCTCCCACCCCTCGGTGGGATATCAAGGGCTGGAATTTCCCCTTCTCCCCCATTCCTGGATGCCGCAGGGCTGGAAAAGCTGGAGTTTCCGGAAGGAATCTGCCTTCCGGGTGTTTCCTGCCTCAGTTTCCCCTGGCCTTGAGCGATTCCAGGGATGGAGGAGCTGCTAATTCCAAGACGTTCCAACTTGGGCGCGGATCCCGCTCTTTTTCCACATCCGTGATGGTTCCAGGGGTTTTCTATTCCCGAGGATTTTCTGGTGCTGTTGGATGTTTGTGGTGTATCCCAAGGCAGGCTCGGCCTGGGTCCCACATCAAGCTGGGAATCAGGAATTCGGCTAATTCCCAAAAAAACCCCCAACCCTATGGATGTGGCCCTGCTCGTTCCAAATCCTCATCCCTGGAAGTGTCCGAGGCCAGGTTGGATGAGGAGAAACCTGGGATAACGGGAGATGTCCCTGCCCACGGAAAAGCTGGAATGGGCTGGGATTGAAGATCCTTCCCAGCCAAACCGTTCCATGATTCCGTGATCCTATTCACGGCTCCGTTGGGATCTTATCCCGAAATCCTCCTTTAGGAACTGGAGAGGAGAATTGGGAAAAGTTGGCTCCGGGGAAAACTGTGGAAAGGGAAAAGCAGCTCCTGAAAATGCTGCGGATTGGAGCATCGGGAAATTGGGGAAGCGGCCACATTCCCTCCTTTTCCTTTCCCCTTTAAGGATTTATCCCTAAAATTGGCAGCTGAGCTTCGTCTTTTATCAGGGAAGTGACGGGAGCGTGTCCGTGGAAAAGATGGAATTTGGGAAGAGGAAGTTTTGTATCAAAATCCCCCTTTTTTTTTTTAGCCCAGGACGGAGAAACTTGGGAGAAAACCTTGGGAATAATGTGGGAATCTTCTGGGGGCTGAACCCACTGCGGGATCCCAGCTTGGGATGTGGAGCTTGAGCCCGAGTGTCCATGATCCCCATCCGGGGTTTCCCATAATCCTGGGATCGGAATTTCCCAGGATCCAGTGCTGGAAGTGGTGCTGGCCGTTCCCACTGCTGGCATTCCCGGTTTTTCCCCATGTTTTTCCAAGTGGTCAAGGAACACCCTGGAATTCCCAGAGCGGGATGGGCCATGCCCACGATTCCCTGGAATTCTCCGCTCAGATTTCCATGGTTTATTCCACGGAAAACCACGTTGGTGGCAAAGCCGCTCCCATTTTTTTTTTTTCCTTTGGGAATAAAACCTCTGGATAGGGACCCCCTGGAGCTCTGGGAGCTGCTGCCGGGAATTCGGGATCCCATCCCGAAGATTCCAGAGGAAGGAATGAGACGAAGCTTTGGAATCCTGGAGCTTCTTTCCCTGGGATAATTTTATTGAGAAATCTCCAAGCTCGGGGCAAATTTAGGGAAGAGTTTGAACAGCAGGAAAAGGGGGAGAGGGATGCGACAAAACCATTCCAAAGCGGAAAATTCCGGCGTTTTTTTTTTCCTGGAAAAACAAACAAACCCCCAAACATTTCCCAAACAACGCCCCTGCCACCAACGGAGTTGTTCCCTTTGATCCCAAATCCGTCCTTCTCCCTTTGCTTCTTTCCCCGTTTTCCCCGTTACTTCGGAAAAGGAGGGAGCTTCTTCCCGAAAAAAAAACCCCCACCCAACCCGAAAACTTCCCACCTGGGGAATTTCGGCCCTGGAAGCCGCTCCTCTCCTGGAGGTGGACACGGGGGGAGGCGTGGACGGAGCGTTGGGATCGTTCCGCCCGTCCAGGGCCAAACTCGGCAGGTCAAGGAGCAATCCCATCCTCGCGGGGATCATCCAGCTCCTCTTTCCCGGGAAAAGGGACGGATCCCAAGCCAGCGGCTCGTGCTCGGGGCTCTTTGGAAAAGCAGGAGCCGGGATTTTTTTTGTCACGGATGCGTTTCCTCGTGCGGCTCCGGAGATTTTTTTTTTGTTGTTTTCCTCCCTCCTTGCCGAGCCTGGCTTTGCTCCCTGCTCCCAAGGACGGTGGGAACAAAGGATCCCTTTGTTGCTTTCCCTGGAAAAATCGGGGAAAAAAACCCCAACCGGAGGTGAAATCCCTCTGCTCCGTGGTTTTTTTGGGAGCGCGTTATCCATCTCATCCGAGCGGGATCAGGAGTTCGGCCGGAGTTTAAAACCGGTTTTTAAGCGCACGGGAATCACATCCCGGCCACCCAAAGCGAGGAAAATCCTCCTAAAAATCCTGGGAAAGCGATTTTTTTCCCGGGCTAAGCCGGTTCAGGTTGGTTTTTTGGGAGAAGGGCAGGGAGCGGGCTTTTGGGAAATGTGGGATTTGTGGAAGAGGCCGCTGGGATCAGGCCTTGTCCCGCCTAACTCTGCTCCCGGTGTTTTCCGAGGGTTCATTCCCATGGGAAGAGGCTCGGGAAGGACTTCCGCAATTCCACGGGGTGAGCAGGGATTCGTTCCGTCCGCTCATGGAAAAATCAGCCGGGAAAGGAGCTGTTCCCAGGGAATCCGGGTGGGAAATGATCCTCGGGGAATTCTTTTCCCGACGGAAGAGCCGGAAATTGTGGAGTTTGGCCCGAGGATACGGGTCTGGACCTGGTGGGATCGGAGCCGGGAATTTTGGGAATGCTGATCCTCAAACCCGGCTGTTTTCTGGGAAGAACCTCTCATTCCTCCTTCCCTATTTCCACCTCCAAGGGATCCGTGGAATCCTGGAGCAGCGCAGCCGTTTCCTGCCCACGGGAATGATCCCGGGTTTTGGTTTTCCAAGGATGAGCCGGGCTTGGGCCTGGACCTCGATCCCATTCCCGATCCCCTTGGCTCAGATCCTTCCCTGGATTCCGGGATCACTCCCTGAGTTCGCAGCCCTCGGTATCCAGGGAAAAACCTCTCCTCCGCTGGGAATCACTGACGGCTTTTCCACCTTTTTCCCCTTCGTGCTCCCATTTTCCCCCTTTAACATCCCGTTTTTCCTCCGCCTCATTCCAGCTGTCCGCCGACCATCCCCAAAAACGAACCCTGCGCTCGTCCCAAATTTGCCTCATCCCGGGAAACGCCAGGGTTGGATCAGTTCGGATTAATTCGTTCCGATTAATTCGTTCGGATTAATTCGTTCCGATTAATCCCTTTAATTGTCGCCTTCGCTGCTGTGTGTTCGTTCCCCGTCCCCGGAATTCCTTGGATAACGGATCGTTTTGATTTGTAGCTTCCCGAGGGCTTGACGAGCTCAGCACTAATTAACATCCCGGATTGCCGGGCCCCGCCTCATGTAGGTATCCCTTCCTTTCTAATTGCTGATTAATCGCTTAATTAATTGATCGCTTAATTAATTGATCGCTTAATTAGTGGCCTGAATCCACGGGGGATAAGGATGGAAGGAGACGTTTTCCTTCTGGGAATGATCCCGCCTGGTGCCGAGGAAAGCGGCAATTCCAGTTTTCCATTTGGGTTTTCCGTTGGTTCCAAAGGAATTCCGTCCTGGAGAGCCCAGCACAGGAAGGACACGGAAATGTGGGAATGATCCAGAGGAGGGACCAAAATAATGAGAGGGATGGAGGAAAAGCTGGGAGAGCTGGGAATGTTCCCCTGGAGAAGGGAAAAATCCCGGGAATGCTCAGAGTCCCCAAAGGGGCTCCAGGAGAGCTGGAGAGGGGCTGGGGCCAAGGTCTGGAGGGACAGGACACAGGGAATGGCTTCCCACTGGGAAAGGGGACATTGGGCTGGGATCTTGGGAATCAGCAATTCCTGCCTGGGAGGGCGGGCAGGGGCTGGCCTGGAATTCCCAAAGAATCCTCGGATCCCTGGGAATGCCCAAGGCCAGCTCGGTTGGATTTGGATCCACCTGGGATCAGGGAATGTGTCCCTGGCCGTGGCACTGGGATGAGCTTTCAGCTCCCTTCCCATTCCATAATAATTCCATGATTCCATGATTCCCGGGCATGTCGCAGAGGACAGGAGCTCAGGCAGGACCCCGCGACCCCTCAGCTCCCCCATTCCCTGCCGAGGATCCCTCCAAGGCCGTCGTTACTCCGCTGTTACTCCGCTGTCACTCCGGCTCTTGCTCCTTCCCGTATTTCCCATCCCAGGCCACGCTGACGGAGCCGAGCGGAGCCAATTCCGGCCGGTCCGTGGCTGTGAACTCTTCGGGATAATCGGTTGTTTGCTGCCTCCGCTCCTCCCCAATCCGAGCTCCCATTTCACGGCTCCTCCGCTTGCCCTTCCTTGGAATGGCCCTGGGGGTTGGATGGCTCCTCCCGGGAATGGTTCCCATCCTTGAGCTCCTCCTGGAGCGTTCCCGCTGGTTCTGGTCTTCCCAGTGGGAGGGAGCCCATGGCACAGCCACTGGGGAAGGGGGAAAAGCGTTCCCGGGGAAAACTTCGGGAATTCCACGGCCGGGGTTTGTGGGATCATGGGATGGTTTGGGTGGGAAGGGAGGTGAGAGCTCATCCCAGTTCCGTGAGCAGCGACAAATTCCATGATCCCAGGTGGATCCAAATCCAACCGAGCTGGACATTCCCAGGGATCCAGGTGCAGCCCCGGGAAATCTGGGAATTCCAGCCCAGCCCCTCCCCACCCTCCCAGGCGGGAATTTTTTCCGCGAAGGAGAAATTCTCCTTCCTCCAGCCGTGCTTTGTTCCCGGAGCTGCTGCAGCTCCTGGGGTGGCAGGGTCGGGTGAGACGATCCCGTTATTCCCACGATATCCAAACGATGGATCCCTCTTGGGAAAAAGGTTGGAGTTTGTGGGATAGGGAGACAGGAAACCTCTGGATAATTACGGCAGCAGCTTTCCAGGTGGGAATAATTTTCCAGGAAAATTTCAGGATTTGGTCACTTGAGGTTAAATTTTTCCCCAAGGCATTCTCCCCTGGTGGGTTGTGCCCAGTGGGATCCATGAAAAAGCTGGAAAGGGAGCCCGGATCCCGATCCCCGAGATTGCGTGTGCCGCGGATAAACCCCTGGAGGTGGTTTGGGATACCTGGAGGGAATTTTCGCCATCCCCGGGATGAACGAAATGCCTCAACCCACCCTTTGCCCATCCATTGCTTTCCCATTCCCAAATGGAATCATATCCATCGCCGTTCACGTTCCAGCCGCTCCCCTTCCCACCTTTTTTTGCCTTTTCCCTGTTTTTTTTTTCCATCGGAATATCCGTCAAAATCCACCCAAGTCTCTAATCCGACTCTTTCCCTTTTGGGCTGCGGAAGATTCCGTGGGTAAGTCCTCGGGATGAATCCGAGGGTTTTTCCTTGTATCCCAACACCTGTGGAATGTCACGATGTCCGAGTGGAGCCTTTGGAATGATAAAATGGGAAGTGATGAGAGGAAAACCGGGATTTTCCCAAAAAAAAAAAAAAAAAAGAAAAAAAAAAGGTGGCAGAAGCCTTGGCGTGAATTTCCGAAATATTCCAATTAAATCCAGTAAAATCCCGAGCCGTTGGCTTCAAATGTAAATCCAACAAAACTCCATTTGGGATCCTCCGCGAGGTCACCGAGCTGGAATTCTGCGGCCTCCTAAAAGGAGACCCCGGGGATTTTCCCGGGATTTTTTTCACGGATTAAATCAGCAAAACCACGGGGTTCCCATAAAATCCGTGGAATATTGAGCCGGCGTGGCCGTGTTTCCTCTGGGAATGGCGTCCGTGGAGCGGGAAGGGTTTGCCCTGGGAGCGAGGCCATGGGAGATGGGGAGAGCTGAGCTTTTTGTGGGATTTTCCCAAGTTTTTTTTTCGTCCCAGGGTTGTGTCCTTCCGGAGACCTGAGCACCGTTGGGTTTTAACGGGAAGTTGGGAATTTTATGGATTTATTGATTTATCCGCAGGTTTTGTTGGGATGGGGAGGTGCTGGGATACAACCAGGAAGTCAATCCCCTGATTCCCAAATCCCAAAGATTTCCAGGGAAAGCCGAAAATTGGGGCATTTCAAGCTGTGGAATCGGTTAATTTGGTTAAGCAAATTAATTGGTTCAACCAAGTTCAATTGGTTCATTCCCTGCCTGGAAATCCCGGGAAAACCGCCCTCCGAGCGGCCGAAAATTCCCTAAAAAATGCTCCAGATTCTTGGAATATTCTTCTTGGAGCTCTACCTCTTGGGAATATCCTCTTGGGAATATCCACGGTGGCTGTGACGCCCGGATTTGGGCTGGGAGCATCCCGAAAAACCTGGGAATCAGGGATGGGCTTGATGCCGGCTTCACTTGCCGAATTTGGGAGCTGCTGATGCCGTTTTCCCGGGATTTTGTTCGTTTTTGTGGGAAATGAGTGACTCTGGGATCTCTGGCTGCAGGAGGAGGAATTCATCGACTGGTGGAGCAAATTTTACGCCTCCACGGGAGAGAGGGAAAAATGCGGATACTACCTGGAAAAGGGATTTGACACCTTGAAGGTGAGCGGCTTCCGTCGGGTGTGGATCCTTGGAATTCCGCTCTCCGCGATTTCCTTGGGAATTTTTTTTTTTTTTTTCCATCCAGGTTCAAAAAAAAAAAAACAAAAAAAAACCCAAAAAAACCCCGAAATATTTTCCCCAGGTGTGGAAAATTCTATTTCCTTGGGAAAATCCTTCAGGGAAGCTTCCGGAAATTTTCCCTTGGGAAGTGGTGGAAGGGAGTGAGGAACTGCCACCCTGGGAAGGGTTTGGGAATGAGGAAAACCAGGGATTTCTCAGGGAAAAGGGAAATTTAGGCGCAAGAAATGCTGAATTGAACCCAAACTCCCAAACAGGCAAGATTTTCCCTGGATTTAAGGAAAATATTCCCAGCTGGAAAATCTCTATCCATGAAAAACCCACCGGGAGACCTTGGCTTTGTCTGGGTCGTTGGGATAGGCTGGAATTTAGCGTAGGATTCCCGAATTCTCCTCTCCTCACTGCCCCAGAGGGAAATGAGGGGGAAAATTCCCAGAATTTCCTCCCCGCGGGATGGATTTTCCCAGGATTGAGGAATTCGCTTGGGATTTTTTTTCCTCGCTCCACCTTTTCCTCCACAGGTCTACGAGACGGAGCTGGAAAACGTCGAGGAATTCGAGCGCCTCTCCGACTTCTGCCACACCTTCAAACTGTTCCGCGGCAGATCCCAGGATTCCAGCGACGACCCCTCGGTGGTGGGGGAGTTCAAGGTGGGCTGGATTGTGTCCGTGGGGGTGGGAATTGGGGGATCTTCAGAGCCCTCGTCAATCCCAAATCATTCCGCGAGCCCGGGAGTTGCGGGAGTTGTGGAATCCTCATCCGTGGAAGTGTCCAAGGCTGCTTGAAAGGGGCTCGGATCCACCTGGGATAGCGGGAGGTGTCCCTGAACATGGAAAAAGTGGGAATGGGATGGGATTTAAGGTCACTCCAAACCCAAACCATTCCAGGATTCTGGAGCCACTCTGCGCTGGGAGAGCTGGGAATGTTCCCCTGGAGAAGGGAGAAATCCCGGGAATGCTCAGAGTGCCCAAAGGGGCTCCAGGAGAGCTGGAGAGGGGCTGGGGCCAAGGCCTGGAGGGACAGGACACAGGGAATGGCTTCCCACTGGGAAAGGGGACTTTGGGCTGGGATCTTGGGAATTAGCAATTCCTGCCTGGGAGGGTGGGCAGGGGCTGGGCTGGAATTCCCAAAGAATCCCTGGATCCCTGGGAATGCCCAAGGCCAGGTTGGACCCACCTGGGACAGTGGAAGGTGTCCACGGATGGATCTGGGTGGGATTTAAAGTCCATTCCAACCCCAACCATTCCATAATTCCACGATTCATTCCCGTCATTCCAAGCCTGCTCCCACGGGACCCATCTCCCTGAATTCCCGTCTCCTTCCCAGGGTTCCTTCAGGATTTACCCTCTTCCCGACGATCCGCGCGTCCCGGCGCCTCCCCGGCAATTCCAGCAGCTCCCGGCCCGGGGACTCCAGGAATGCCTGGTCCGGGTTTACGTCATCCGCGCCTTCGACCTCCAGCCCAAGGATTCCAACGGGAAGGTATTCCGGTGGGAAAGCTCCGGGTCGGCTCCTGCAGTGGATTCTGGGAGCAGCTCGGCGCTTATTGGTCAAAATTGGGTCAAAATTTGGGTCAAAATTTGATCAAAATCCGGTCAAAATTGGGTCAGAATTGGGTTAATATTGAGTCAATATTGGGTCAAAATTGGGCCAAAATTGGGTCAAATTTCTGTCAAAATTTCTGTCGAAATGGGGCCAAAATTGAGTCAAAATTGGCTCAATATTGGGTCAAAACTGGGTCAAAATCGGGTCAATATTGGGTCAAAATTGGGCTAAAATTGGGTCAAATTTCTTTCAAAATTGGCTCAATGTTGGGTCAAAACTGGGTCAAAATCGGGTCAATATTGGGTCAAATTTCTTTCAAAAATTGGGTCAGAATTGGGTCAAAATTGTCTCAAAATTGGGCTAAAATTGGGTCAAATTTCTTTCGAAATTAGGTCAAAATTGGGTCAAAATTTGAGTAAAAATTTGGTCAAAATCCGGTAAAAATTTGGTCAAAATTGGGTCAAAATCAGGTTAGTATTGAGTCAATACTGGGTCAATATTGGGTCAAAATTGGGCCAAAATTGGGTCAAATTTCTGTCAAAATTTCTGTCGAAATGGGGCCAAAACTGGGTCAAAATCGGGTCAATATTGGGTCAAAAGTGGGTCAAATTTCTTTCAAAAATTGGGTCAAAATTGGGTCAAAATTTGGGTAAAAATTTGGTCAAAATCGGGTCAAAATTTGGTCAAAATTGGGTCAAAATCAGGTTAGTATTGAGCCAATACTGGGTCAATATTGGGTCAAAATTGGGCCAAAATTGGGTCAAATTTCTGTCAAAATTTCTGTCGAAATGGGGCCAAAATTGAGTCAAAATTGGGTCAATATTGAGTCAATATTGGGTCAAAACTGGGTCAAAATCGGGTCAATATTGGGTCAAAAGTGGGTCAAAATTTGGTTGAAATTGGTTCAAAATTTGGTCAAAATTATGTCAGAATTGGATTGATACTGGGTCAGTATTGGGTCAATATTGGGTCAAATTTCTGTCAAAAATTGGGTGAAAATTGGGTCAAAATTTGATCAATGTTGGGTCAAAACTGGGTCAAAATTGGGTCAAAATTGGGTCAAAATTGGGTCAAAATTGTCTCAAAATTGGTCAAAATTGGGTCAAACTTCTTTCAAAATTGGGTCAATATTGGGCCAAAATTGGGTCACATTTCTGTCAAAAATGGGGTCAAAATTGGGTCAAAATTGGGTCAAAATCAGGTCAATTTTGGGTCAAAATTGGGTCAAAACTGGATCAAAATTGGGTCGAATTTTGGTCAAAACTTGGTCAAAATTTACAAACTTTCCCTAAAATTTAGGATTTTTTTCCTGTTTTTCTGCCTGCCTTGGAATATCTGGGAATTCCAGGAGCCAACTGTTCCTTTGGGAATTTTTCAGGATTAATTCCATGAGTTTTGGGGTTTATTTTAGGGATTTTTTTTATTGGTGTTTTGGTGCTGAAAGGAATAAAATCCCGGTTTTTTTTTCCCCAAAATTCCTTCTTGCAAAGGTTTGCTGGTCTGGAAGGAAAATTCTGGGAAAATGGGAATTGCTTTGGTCCAAAACTGCCCAAAAACTCAGGGAAGGGGGAAAATCCTTTTTACATCTCTTTGTTCCGCTGGAAAAGAGAGGAAAATTTAAGGAATGACGTGGGAAATATATGAGGAAATATATAGGAAAAACAGACGGGAAAATAGTAAATACGCATGGAAAATTTCTGGAAAAGTAACGAACAGATATGAAAATATATGGAAAACGTCTGGAAAAAATCTATGGAATGTGGGCAATATGTATGGAATACATGGAAAAGCAGCTGAAGGAATTCCAACCACTTCTGAATTTCCCCCATTTTTTAAAATGGATTTGGAGTGGAAGTGTTTAATTCCTTAGAAATCTCCCGTGAGTAATTCCCGAGGATTAAAAAGAAGGGGGAAAAAATTGGGAGTTTCTCCATTTAAAACCCCAAACCAACCCAAATTTGATCCCGAATTTCCCTTGGCCTGGGAATTCTCCAGAGGCTCATCCCAACCCGAGGAATACCCGGCTGCTCATTCCGTTCCCTGAGCGATGTTTCCCGTCCATTCCTTAAAAAACAAATCACCAGGAAAAGGGAAATCGGGGAGAAACGAGGAGAAAACCTGTCCTGGGTGATTTTTCCAAGGGAATCCTTGGATATGACTGGGATAGATCCAGATAAAGTCCTTTAGGTGGAATTGGATCTTTTCCTTGAATTTTTTCCCTTTCCTGACAAGAAATCCAACTTGGATTAAATTCCCCGTTTTCCAAATCCTTGCCGAATTCCCAGAATAATTTTATTTGGGAGAGGGGCGGGATTTGGGACAACCTGTGGAAAAGGGCGGGGCTGGATGAGCTTTAAGCTCGCTCCCAATCCAACAATCCCACGGGATTTCTTTTTGTGTTTCTTCCCGTGCCCGCCTCCAGTGCGATCCCTACGTGAAGATTTCCGTGGGAAAGAAATCCATAAACGACCAGGAAAATTACCTCCCCTGCACTCTGGAGCCTGTCTTTGGGAAGTAAGTGTGGATTCCAGGGGTTCGGGATCCGTGGAATTTTCTGGGTGTCCTGTTGAGGGAATTGCCGACACCCGATTCCGCGTTGGAGTGGGAAAGGAATCCACGGCAGGGGTTGGGAACGGGATGGATTTTAAGGTTTCTCCCATCCCAATCTATCCCGTGATTCCCTTGGCTCTCATTCGTCAATCCCTGGGATTTTGGAGCTGGAATTCCACAGCGGAGGAATCTGGATCATCCCATTGATGGGAAAGAGTTTGGGGAACTTCCTCTCATCCAGGAGCTTTGATCCGGTGGCTGAAGGGAAAGCCTGAGGGATGGAGAGGAATGGGACACCTCCAAATGTCCTGGAAGAGGATTATCCGTGGATAATTGAGTTGTTTCCCTCAGAAACGGGAGGAAATTCCAAGGATAGTGGTTTATTCTGGGAAAAGCCGTTCGGCAAGGCTGGAAAAGGAGCGGGGAAACTGAGGAAAGCTCAACTCCACGGCGTGTTGTTCTCCCGGAAAATCGGGGGAATCATGGAATTGGGTTGGACACGACCCGTAAGGATCATGGATCCGACTCCTTCCCAGGACAATCCCAACAATCCCACCCTGCCCCTGGGAATGTTGTCCAAGCGCTCCTGGAGCTCTGGCAGCCTTGGGAATGTGGCCATTCCCTGGGGAGGTGTTCCAGTGCTCCAACACCCTCTGGATGAGGAATCTTTTCCCAATATCCAACCTAAACCTCCCCTGGCACGGCTCCAGCCATTCCCTGGATCCTGTCCCAGAGATCAGAGCTGTCCTTTGGGACGAGCTCCAGGCTGCCAAAATCCGGGATTGGGGACACGAACAGGGATCAAATCCTGCTTCCCATGAAATCCATCTGATTTTCCAAGGCCGCTCCCACCAGTCCAGACCGCCGGTGCCGGGACACCTTCCCAACAAAGCAAGACGGGGAGGGAGATGAATTAAAATGGGATTTTGGGCGGGAATTCCTGCCTGGGAGGGTGGGGAGGGGCTGGGCTGGAATTCCCACATTTCCTGGGGCTGCGCCTGGATCCCTGGGAATGCCCAAGGCCGGGTTGGACACTGGGGCTCGGATCCATCTGGGATCATGGAAAGTGTGGCATGAGAAGGGTCGTTGAGGCGTCTCCCAACCCAACCCATTCCATGATCCCACGGTTCCTTGAAGAACGAGGCCGGCGCAGCTCTGGCCCCGCCCTGCTGGCTCCAGGTGACCCGGAAGGTGACCCGGAAGGTGACCCGGATCACGGGCTCTGCCCCATCCCATCCCCGGTGGGGTCGGCCGGGGGTGTGGCTCCATCCCCACGGAATTCCAGCAGCACGATCCTCTTTTTCCCAAGCCTCTCCCTGTTCCCTTCGTTCCCAGGATGTTCGAGCTGAGCTGCACCCTGCCCCTGGAGAAGGACCTCAAGGTCGCCCTCTACGACTACGACCTGCTGTCCAAGGACGAGAAGATCGGCGAGACCGTCATCGACCTGGAGAACCGCTTCCTGTCCAAATACGGGGCCCGCTGCGGCCTGCCCCAGACCTACTGCCTGTGGGTTCCTCCCTGGGCTCGGGATGCCCGGGAATCCCGGGATTGGGGTGCCGGCGTGGCCGCAGGGTCAGGGAAGGGTTGTCCAAGGGGATCCCGCTTCCCAGAGTTCTGGTTCTCCTCCAGGGAAGTTCCGTTCCATCCCTGGTGTCTCCTGGTGGCCTCGTGCTGGGGACATCCCCCGGAGGAGCTGTGGGTGCCCTATCCCGGGAAAATAGGAGGTTGGGTGGGGTCTTGGGATAGAATTCCTTGCTGGGAGGGGCTGGGCTGGAATTCCCAGATTTAATGGGGCTGCCCCTGGATCCCTGGGAGTGTCCAAGGCCAGGCCAGGTTGGACATTGGGGTTTGGATCCACCTGGGATGGTGGGAGGTGTCCCTGAACATGGATGGGGTGGGAATGGGATGGGATTTAAGGTCACTCCAAACCCAAACCATTCCAGGATTCTGCTCTGAGCCAGGCTGGGAGAGCTGGGAATGTTCCCCTGGAGAAGGGAAAAATCCCGGGAATGCTCAGAGTCCCCAGAGGGGCTCCAGGAGAGCTGGAGAGGGGCTGGGGCCAAGGCCTGGAGGGACAGGACACAGGGAATGGCTTCCCACTGGGAAAGGGGACATCGGGCTGGGATCTTGAGAATCAGCAATTCCTGCCTGGGAGGGTGGGCAGGGGCTGGGCTGGAATTCCCAGATTCCCTGGATCCTTGGGAATGCCCAAGGCCGGGCTGGATCCACCTGGGATGGCGGGAGGTGTCCCTGCCCATGGAATGGGATGAACTTTGACCTCTCCCCATCCCAACGCATCCCATGATTCCCTGATTCCGTTTGGTTTCAGCTCCGGCCCCAACCAGTGGCGAGACCAACTCCGCCCGTCCCAGCTGCTCCACCTGTTCTCCCTGCAGCACAACTACAAACCTCCCACTTACAAATCCGACCGGATCGTCTTCCGGGATCAGGAGTACGTGCTCTCCGAGCTGGGTAAGGTGCCAGGGATGCTTTGGGAGAGAGGAATTTCCTTGCTCGAGAATCGGGGATGGAGGTGGATGTCTGGAGGCATCACCAGGATTGAGTGGTGGCATTGGCCCCGTCCTCCTCCTCCTCCTCCTCCCCCTCTCTGTCCCCATTGGCTCTGAACCATTCCCAAACTTGGCTGTGCCCCAAATCCTGGGATTGGATCCAGAACTTCAACCAGGAGCATTGACCTTGAGTTTGCGGGAAGCTCCAGCCTGATGTCCCCAGTGCATGGTGACGTCATGAGGAGGGACATCATGGAGGCCAGCAGTGGGTGGTGCCATTGTCCCCGTCCTCCTCCTCCTCCCTGTCCCCGTGGGCTCGGAGCCATTCCCAAACTTGGCCGTGCCCCAAATCCTCGGATCGGACCCAGACCTTCAATCCCAGTAATCCCACCGTTCCTTCAAGGAATGTTGACCATGAGTTGGACCAAACCCTCCACCTCTGGATTGGGAGTGAGAAGCTCCAACCTGATGTTCCAGGTGCTGCCAGAGCCGGAAGAGCGGCTCTTCCGTTGGAATTTTGGGAATGGTCACTAGAGGGAGACAACGTCCCACACACAGACCTGGGAATTCTTTCGGGATTTGGGGGATGTGAGGGACGAACCCAACTTCTACAAAGAGGAGAAAAGTCCTGCGCTTTTGGGGAGGAGTTTTTTTGTTCGCCTGTGTCACCTCCCTCTGACCCAACATTCCCGAGGGGTTTTTTTTTTGGGAAAACTCTGCGTTAAGGGGCAAAAGGAAGGTTTTAGTGCCAGGAGGAGGTGAAATCCCACCGGGCCGGGCCCAGGAGCTGCACTTGGGAATCATGGAATGGTTTAAGTTGGGATCACAAAGATGATCCCGTTCCACCCCAGCCATGGGCAAGGACACCTCCCACCATCCCAGGTGGATCCAGAGATCCAGGCACGGCCGCAGCAAATCTGGGAATTTTCTTCCAGCCCCTCCCCACCCTCCCAGCCGAGGATTCCCAATATCCCCCCCCCCAAAAATTTTGTTGGGATTTTTGATGGATTTTTGACGGGACTTTTTGATTTTGATCCCTCTCCGCGCTCCTGGGAAACGAAGCGCAGATTCCTCCGGGAATTCCAGTTTTCCCCTGAGGAGAAGGGAAGCAAGGAACCCTTATGGAAAAGTTTTCCAGGGAGGGCCGGGGAGGTGTTAAAATGTGTCCCCCCCCTTTCCCCCGCTGTCACCTTCTCCGAGTTCAAACAGCAGAACAAAGCCCGAGGCTTGACCCGGAGCAGATCTGGAATCCAGCTGCGAGCTCCAGAGCCAGGCCGGGAATAAACCGGAGCCGTTAAACACGAGAGCTGGGATTTTACAAGCCCCGTTTCCCTCCCCCGCCCCCGGCCCGTTATTCCATAACTCCCGGATTTGGTTGTTCTCCGAGAGGGGCTCGTTCTTTTCCCGCCGTGTAAAGCCGCACGTGTGCGCTCACACGCCGGAATTCCAGGGTTTGGGAGGTCGTTGGGAATTAGCTCAGCTGGTTGGAGTTAAGGATTTCCATGCCAAGGGAGGAGCTGGGATATCTCACCAGGATTTGGTGGAGTTGGGATGGTATTTATGGAATCATAATTATGGAATACTATTTATGGGATACTATTTACGGGATACTATTTATGGAATAATAATTATGGAATAATATTTATGGGATGCTATTTATGGAATAATAATTATGGAACGATATTCATGGAATATTTATTATGAATTGCCTTGGAAGGTGCACGATGAGAGTGGGGTGAAGTCCACCAATCCCAGCCTGGGGTTTTGGGATCGTTTGGGTTGGGCTCAGAGAATCAGGGAATTTGGAAAGTTGGAAAAGATTTTGAAGATCCTGGAATTCCAGAATTCAGGTTGGAAAAGAGCCCCAAGATTGAGTCCAACCTTGTCCAAGTGTCATGTCCGGTTGTTCCTTGGACACCTCCAGGGCTGGGGACTTCACCACTTCCCTGATATCCAAGGACAGGGCATCGTGTCCCGTCCCAGGAATGGGGTGGGGAGGCAGGAGTTGGCCATTGGCTGTGGATGGATGGATGGATGATGGATGGATGATGGATGGATGATGGATGGATGATGGATGGATGGATGATGGATGGATGATGGGTGGACGGTGGATGATGGATGATGGATGGATGATGGATGGATGATGGATGGATGATGGATGATGGATGGATGATGGATGGATGGACGGATGGATGGATGATGGATGGATGGATGGATGGATGATGGATGATGGATGGATGATGGATGGATGATGGATGGATGATGGATGATGGATGGATGGATGGATGGATGATGGATGGATGATGGATGGATGATGGATGGATGATGGATGGATGATGGATGGATGATGGATGGATGGATGGATGGATGATGGATGGATGATGGATGGATGATGGATGATGGATGGATGATGGATGGATGATGGATGGATGATGGATGGATGATGGATGATGGATGATGGATGGATGATGGATGATGGATGATGGATGATGGATGATGGATGATGGATGGATGGATGATGGAGGATGGATGATGGATGATGGATGGATGATGGATGGATGGATGATGGATGGATGGATGATGGATGGATGATGGATGGATGGATGATGGATGATGGATGGATGATGGATGGATGATGGATGGATGATGGATGATGGATGGATGATGGATGGATGATGGATGGATGATGGATGGATGATGGATGATGGATGATGGATGGATGATGGATGGATGATGGATGGATGATGGATGGATGATGGATGGATGATGGATGATGGAGGATGGATGATGAATGAGAAGAAAAGGAAGGAATGTCCGTTTTTGAGGAATCTGGGCCCATTCGTGGCGGGATCAGGGGCTGATGTGGAGCAGGTGAGGAGGAGGAGATAATTCCAGGGCCACAAATATCCTGGTGGGACTGGAGCAGGGACTTGGACCAGAGTAGGAACTTGGAAATTTACAAATTTGCCCTAAAATTTAGGAATTTGTTCCCGTTTTCTGCCTCCCTCGGAATATCTGAGAATTCCACAAACTTGGAATTCTCATGGACTCTCATTCTCTCTCTTGGAATCGGATCCTGCTGGCCTGGAGGGACCACCATGGCTCTCCAGGCTGTGCTGGGGGTGTCTCCATGTCCTTCCTCCTCCTCCCATTCCCATCTTTCACCCCAAATCCCGCAGAGAAGAAACGGGATCCCACCGGGACCTCATTCCTGCCTGCCCAGCTGGAGATCCTGGATGACTTTAAACTCTGGGATAAACTCTTGGCAGTGGGGACATCGGCAAAGGGTTGATGGGAATCCCGATTTCCGGGACTTTAGGAGAGCTGGATCCAGCAGTGGGATCAATCATTGGATTCTCTTTTCCGTGGGATCCAAGTGGATCCTCGCACTCTTTCCCTGGCTCTGATTTGTGGGGCGGTTGCACGAGGGTCTCCGTGGGTTTTCCCACTGGGAACGGTTTATCCCTGATCCCAGGAGGGTTTGCGGCCGTGGATTCGGGAACGGAGGCCGTGCCGCTCCAGCTCTTCCAGCCCAAAATCCATCCCTGTGGGATTCATTGGGGTTTTTTTTTTTTTATTTTCCCCCCTGTGGCAGAGGATGGAAAAGCCCCGAATCCGCACCTGGGGCCGGCGGAGGAGCGGCTGGCCCTGGCCGCCCTCCGGAAACAGGGATTGGTTCCGGAGCACGTGGAGACCCGGCGCCTCTTCAGCCCCCTCCAGCCCGACATCGAGCAGGTGGGCCCTGGAATGTCTCGGGATGAGCCCGGGAGCGGCATTGCCTGGTCCAGCCCTGGCCAGGGGGAGAATCCCGCTGGGAATGTCTGCCCTGGGATACGGGGGGGTTGTTCCCCGGGGTGGTCGTTCCCTTTCGGCATATTCTCCCGGTTTTTGAATTTGATTTGATTGAATTGAATTGAATTCATTTGATTTCCGTTTTCGTTCAGTTTTTTATTTTACGGTTTTTGGTTTAAAAGTCCCACTCAGGATTCTTCTCCCGGAATCCCGGGATCATGGAGGTTGGAGAAGCCCTCCGAGGTCCTCAAGTCCCCATCCCCACCTTGGCACCGAGGGCCACATCCAGGAATTCCTTGGACACCTCCAGGGATGGGGGTTCCCAACCTCCCTGCGCACTTCCAGTGCTTCCCAAGGCTTTCCAGGAGGAAATTCCTGCTGCTGTCCACCCCGAGCCTCCCCTGGCCCAGCCTGAGGCCGTTCCCTCTTTTCCTGTTATTCCTTGGGAGCAGATCCCAACTCCCACCTGCTTCCAGCCTTTCAGGGATTTGTGGAGAGCCTGAAGTTCCCCCGGATCCCTGTTTTTTTTTTCCGGGATGAGCCCCTTTCCCAGCTCCCTCGGCTTTTCCTGGTGCTCCAGCCCCTTTCCCAGCTCCCTCAGCAGCTCCTCGGGATTTACATCCGTCAACGCATTCCCGCCTATCCCTAAAATAATTTTCGAATAACCTTTAATGCCACTTTTCCATGGAGGAATCCTCCCGGCCCGCCCAAGGATCGCAGATCTCCCGGGGGGATGTTCCCGTTTGGAATCTCCCGAAGTTTCAGGGCTCTGTTTTCCCACGCAGGGAAAGCTCCAGATGTGGGTGGATCTGTTCCCCAAATCCCTGGGACATCCCGGCCCCCCTTTCAACGTCACTCCGCGCAAAGCCAAGAGGTAACTTCCCATTTTTTTTTTTGGGAAAAGAGCTGGGAATGCTCGGAAGCCTCAGGTGGGGATGGATTCACTCGGCTGGATGAGGGGAAAAATGTGGGATCACCTCCGGGGAAACGGCTCCAGCAGGGAAATCCGTCAGTGGGGCAGCCAGGCTTCCAGCTGGATGAGTTTTCCACCTTCTCACGGTTTTATTCCCGGGATTTTCCAGGTTCTACCTGCGCTGCATCATCTGGAACACCAAGGACGTGATCCTGGACGACCTCAGCATCACCGGCGAGAAGATGAGCGACATCTACGTCAAAGGGTGAGTGTCCCGCTCCGGAGTCTCGCGGATTATTCCGGATTTTTCCGGAGGCGCAGGAGCAGCAGGGAAGGAATTCGGGTGGTCCTTGGATTGGGAGTTGCTGGGATAGACCTGGATCCTGCTGGGATGGAGGGACCATCGCGGCTCTCCGGTTATGGATCCATGAATTCCCAGCTGTGGGGTCACATCTCCAACTGTGGATCCACAATTCTCCAGCCGTGGGTCCACAAGTCTCCATCTGCGGATCCATGCTTTTCCAACTATGGATCCACACCTCTCCAGCCATGGATCCATGAACCTCCAGCCATGGATCCATGAATCTCCAGCCATGGATCCACCTCTCTCCAACTATGGATCCACACCTTTCCAGCTATGGATCCATGAATTTCCATCTATGGATCCACACCTCTTCAGCCATGGATCCACACCTTTCCAGCTATGGATCCATGAATTTCCAGCTATGGATCCATGAATTTCCAGCTATGGATCCACATCTCTCCAACTATGGATCCATGAATTTCCATCCATGGATCCACATCTTTCCAGCTATGGATCCATGAATTTCCAGCTATGGATCCACACCTTTCCAGCTATGGATCCATGAATTTCCATCCATGGATCCACACCTCTCCAGCTATGGATCCATGAATTTCCAACTATGGATCCACACCTCTCCAGCCATGGATCCACACCTCTCCATCCCTAGATCCAGCTTTCTGGAAGACACGTCTCTCCTGAGCCTTTCCCTTCGGATCTCTGGGATGATCCCATGCCAACATTTTTCCTTGGATTACCCGGATGTTCCCACGGTGGGATCAGATGTGGGAGCAGCCCGGCCGTGGGGAGAGGAGCTCGCTGTCTGCTCATTCCCAGGTCCTCTCCCAGAATTTTTCCATGCTCACTGATTGGATTATTTGCCTGGCTGATTTCTTCGGAATTCCCTTTATTCCTGGAAACAGCTCCTCTGGCACATTCCCATCCCATCCCATCCCATCCCATCCCATCCCATCCCATCCCATCCCATCCCATCCCATCCCATCCCAGGATTTATCCTGTGTCAAGGAGTGCAATCCCAGCCAAGGGAATTCCTTTTTTTCGGGATTTACAGGCAGGAAGAGGCGGGATTTGGGAACAGACTGTAAATCCCTGGTTTACAATCCCGATTTTCCCCCCCCCGTAAATCCAGAATTCCGTGTGGTTTTCCTGGAATTCCCATCAAGTCCGTTGTTATCAGCTCCAGCTGAGCTGTTCCGTGTCTTTTGGGGCTCCTGAAAAGTTGTGCTGCTGGAAAAGTGGGAACATCCAGGGATTGCCGAGATCCCTTTCCCGATTTTTAGCATCCAAGAGAATCCTGCGAGGTCTGGAATGAGTAAAACCTTGCTCAGCTTCCAGATCTTCCATCCCAAAGGAAAATCATCCTGAGAAATTCTCTTGGGAAGGGATGAAATGATCCTTTTTGTGCCTAAGGATATTCCCTGTGGATCGGGAATCCAGTGGGGACCGTTCCCTCCATCCACTGCGGCCTCTGGAACAGGGACTGGAACCCGCCTATCCAAAATTGGATATTGGGGAAAAGTTTTTTATGGAAAAAGTGTCAAGCAGTGGAAAAGGACTCCCAAGAAGTGATGGACAGGCTGGGAGAGCTGGGAATGTTCCCCCGGGGAAGGGAAAAATCCCGGGAATGCTCAGAGTGCCCAAAGGGGCTCCAGGAGAGCTGGAGAGGGGCTGGGGCCAAGGCCTGGAGGGACAGGACACAGGGAATGGCTTCCCACTGGGAAAGGGGACATTGGGCTGGGATCTTGGGCAGCAATTCCTGGGAATGGAATTCCCAGATTCCCAGGGGCTGCCCCTGGATCCCTGGGAATGCCCAAGGCCAGCTTGGATCCACCTGGGATGGTGGGAGGTGTCCTTGCCCGTGGCAGGTATGGAACGGGATGATCCTTAATATCTTTCCCACCCAAACCATTCCATGATCCCGGAATTCTGGAGGTTCTACCCTCAGCACCGACTGATCTCCCAGCTCTGGGACTGCCGCCTTCCCTCTCCCATCTCCAGCTTTTCCCTCCCCCCTGCAGCCACCGGGATGAGGAGCATTCCCTTTCCCACTCCTGGATGTCGCTGCGACGTTGAGCGAGATCCCAAATCCCGATTTTCCACGGGCTCCGCTTGTCCCTGGCAGGTGGCTGGTGGGACACGAGGAGAACAAGCAGAAGACGGACGTCCACTACAGATCCATGGGCGGAGAAGGGAATTTCAACTGGAGGTTCGTCTTCCCCTTCGATTATCTCCCGGCGGAGCAGATGTGCCACGTGGCCAAGAAGGTGAGCGCTCCCGGGTGGAATTGCTGCCCCCCTGGGGGAATTCGGGTGGAAAAGGGATTTTGGACCTTCACGAGCTGAGCTGTGCTAAGCTCGGCCTTCCTGCGGCGTTGACGGCGAAATTTTTTGGGAATTTTGTTCAAAATTCCGTGTTTGGAAGCAAAACGGGGTCGGGGATTAGAGGTGAGATTTTTTGGTTTTTTTGGAGGCGCTGATCCCTCCGGGAAGGATTCATCCAGGCTGGAGCAGGAAAAAATATTGGAGCGAGTGTCCAAAATGCTCTCGGAGAACAGGGATATTCCAAAGCCGGAGAGAGGGGTGGTTTTTTGGGAATCTCTGTTTTCCAGCATGGAATAACGGGCGTCGTGCCGTGCCAAAACTTCCCAAAAAAGGCTAAAAATGGGGAAGAGGAAGGAGCCGCCTCCAAATTCCTGCTGGGAACATGGGCTGGGATGTGCCGTTGGAAGAAAATCTTTGGATTCGGGGAGAGGATTGGATCGGGAATTGGAGTGGATGGGGATTTTTTTGGGTGGGATTTTGATCCCCTCGTTCCTGCAGCTGTTCCTGGCGTGGAATTCATGGGAATCGCAGGGATGGAAGGAAACGGGAATGGGGGTTGGGATGGGCGCGTGGAATAACGCGGGGAAAAGCTGGACGATGGAAAAGATGGGAATAATGGGAACGAGGGAACATTTGACGCCAAAGGAGAGAGGAGATCAATTAATTTAAATTCCCTTCACCTGGAGATTCAAAGGACTCAGAGGAATAATCCAATGGGAGGTTCCCTATCCATGGCGGGGGTGGACGGAACTGGATCATCTTCAAGGTCCCTTCCAGCCCCAAACCATTCCGCGATTCCGTGATTTTTTTGGCTCTTTGTGGTCTGTGGACAACAGGGAAAACCCTCGAATTTGGGACGGCAGCAGGAATTTCCTCATGGAAAGGGCGCTCGGGCCTTGCAAGTGCCCGGGGAGGTTTGGAATCCCCATCCCTGGAGGTGCCCAAGGAATTCCTGGATGTGGCACTCGGCGCCAAGGTGGGGATGGATCCCAGGGCGATCCTGGAGGGTTTTCCGACCTCGGTGATCCATGATCCCATGGTCCCTGCTCCCTGCTGTAGCTCAGCCTCGGTGTTCATGGAATATGAGGTGCCCAAAGGTTCCTGCTTGCAGTGGGATCATCCCTGAAACCCAGTGGGATCCCAAAAAATCCCCCTGGGATCTGCAAAACCCCCAGGATCCCTGAAATCCACGGTGATCCCCAAAAATCCCCCTGGGGTCCCTGAAACCCATCGTGATCCCCAAAAATCCCCTGGAGATCCCTGAAACCCATCGTGATCCCCAAAATCCCCCTGGGATCCCTGAAACCCACCGTGATCCCCAAAAATCCCCTGGGGATCCCTGAATTTCGCTGGGATCCCCAAAAATCCCCCTGGGATCCTTGAAATCCACTGGGATGCCCCAAAATCCCCTGGGATCTGCTAAACTCCTGGGGATCCCTGAAACCCACTGGGATCCCCCAAAAATTCCCTGGAGATCCCTGAATTTCACTGGGATCCCCAAAAACCCCCCTGGGATCTGCTAAACTCCCGGCGATCCCCCAGAATTCCCTGGGACCTGCAAAACCCCCAGGATTCCTGAAACCCATCGGGATCCCCAAAAATGCCCTGGGATCCACGAAACCCCTGAGATTCCTGATACCCACCAGGATCCCCCAAAATTCTTTGGATCCCCCCAAAAAATCCCCTGGGATCCCTGAAACCCGCTGTGATCCCCCAAATATTCCATGGGATCCACGAAACCCCTGAGATTCCTGAAACCCACCAGGATCTCTCCCCCCCCAAAAAAATTCCCTCAAACCCCACCAAGATCCGATTTTTTTTTTTTTTTCCTGATTTTCCACGGAAGCAGCGCCTCGGCCGGCAAAGTGCCGAGCGAATCCCGCCCCCCCCCCAAAATTCCCAGACAACAATTCCCAAAAGCTTCCGAAGCCTTTCCCGGTGCAGTGCCGATGATTGACAGCCTCCCAGCCGGGGCTCATTTCACGCTTCGTATCCCACCAAATCCCGAGGACGGGGTGTAGCACATCCAATTATCCCGCTCGGAAAAAAACAAACCAAACCAAAACCAAACCACCAGCAAGCCCCGTCCGTAAAAAACCCGCCTTTTAAGCAAATCCATCCCGCTGGGCCGATCTGGAAGTTTTTTTTTTTTCCCCACCACATGGCTGGATCCGAAAATAAACACCTTGTAAAAGCTCTCGGTAAAGGCCGGAATAACGAAGGGAAAAGCCGGGCGGGGCGTTCCTGGCCCCGGGAATTTTTTATTTGGTTGTTTTTTTTTTTTTTTTTTGGGATCTGGCCGTGTGCTGTTTGAACTCCGCCTCGGTTCTTGCGGCCGTAAAAAAAAAAAATAAGGAAAAAAAATCCCGGCGCTGGAAAGGTGGAATTCCGATCCAAAGGTTGGGAGAGACTGTGGGGAGTTGGGAGTTGCTCGAAAGCACCTGTGCCCAACCGGGGCCGGGAGGGAAAGAGTTTTCCGGTGGTTTTCCTTCGTTTGCTCCGTGCTGGAGATCCCGGGAGTGTGGGCCGGGTGGATTAGGAATCACGGAATTACGGAATGGTTTGGGTGGGGAGGGAGGTGAAAGCTCATCCAGGGATGAATTCCTCTATCCCAGGTGGATCCAAGTCCTGTCCAGGCTGGTCTTGGGCATTCCCAGGGATCCAGGGAAATCTGGGAATTCCAGCCCAGGCAGGAATTGCTGATTCCCAAGATCCCAGCCCAATGTCCCCTTTCCCAGTGGGAAGCCATTCCCTGTGTCCTGTCCCTCCAGGCCTTGGCCCCAGCCCCTCTCCAGCTCTCCTGGAGCCCCTCTGGGGACTCTGAGCATTCCCGGGATTTTTCCCTTCCCATTCCAACAATCCCAACTTTCCCATCCTTTCCCAAAACAGAGCTGCTTCGTCCCTCTCACCATCCTGGTGCCTCCTCTGGATCGCTCCAAGAGCTCCAGGTCCTTCCCATGCTGGGAATTCCAGAGCTGGAATTCCTCCAGCTGGGAGCTCCATGCGTCATCCCAACTCCGGTTCCAATTATTCTCCCCCCCCCAAAAAACCGAGGATAAGAGGGTGTCCATGAGTTTTTGGTCTGATGTGAACACCTGGGGTGGCTGGGAGACTGGAAATCCATGGAAAATCCAGGGAAAATCCAGGGAAACCCCGGTGCCACTCTTATTCCTGCTTTTCTGAACCTTCCGACCACTTTGGGATGGTTTTCCATAACTTTCCTGGCTGGATTCATGTTATAAAGATTTTTCTTCTCCTTCTGGGGGAGGAATTTCTCCCAATTCCAGCTTCTAAAATATTTCCACGGAAGACAAATATTCCCATCTTTAGGACAGCTCTCCTGGGAACACGGAAATGCTTTTCTAACACTTTCCTCAGCATTCCTTTGGAATTTCCATCCCTTTTCCTGCTTTTTTTTTTTTTTTTTTTTTTTTTTGGGTGCCCTCTTTCTCTCCAAGCCCTGGATAAGTCAATCCCTGTGGGCTGCGTGGGAGGAGCACATTCCCAGGTTTTCGAGTCCTGCAGGAAAGCGAGAAAATCCTGGAATGATTTAGGGGTGGGAAAGACGTCTAAGGCACTGAGCACATCCCCAAGTTCCGCATCCAGAGGGATTTCAAATCATTCCAGGGATGGACATTCCATCGTTTCCCTGGGCAGCCTCTGCAGGGCTGGGCAAGCCTTTCCACGGAGGCGTTTTCCACGGATTCCAACCTAAACGGGAAGTTGAAAAGAGGGAACGGCCTCAGGAGAAGCTCAGGGTGGACAGCAGCAGGAATTTCCCCATGGAAAGGGCGCTCGGGCCTTGGAAGTGCCCGGGGAGGTTTGGAATCCCCATCCCTGGAGGTGTCCTGGGAATTCCCGGATGTGGGACTCAGCGCCAAGGTGGGGATGGATCCCAGCTCGGACTCGATGATCCTGGAGGGATTTTCCAACCTCGGGGATTCTGTGACATCCAAGCGGAGTCTCCTGCCTGTCCAGGACTCCCAAATTCCTGCGGGATGAGGCTCAAACCAGACTTTCCGGGATCAAACTTCTCCTTCCCAAAAATCCCATTTCCTCCTTTGTATTCCGGAGCTCATTCCCAATCCAGGAGAAACGCAGCCCTGTCAACTTTCCCGGGAATCGGAGCTGATTTTTTTTCCCCCCTGACTTCCCTGCCGCTTTCTCCACACGACCCCATAAAACATTCCCGAGCCTCCCCTCGCTTGGAAAACAAACCCCCGGACCAGAATTCCGGCCTTTTTTCCCCCCCCCACGGCTCGGACAAGGCCGGGATATAAATTTCCTGCTCCGGGTTGTTTTTACAGGGAATGTTCGGAGCTCAATTTCATCACGGACGTGAATTTCACGCCGCAGTGAAAGGGACCCAGAAACTTCCCTCGGCATCAAATTCCCCCTTCCCAGATCCCTGTTCCTTTTCCCGCTTTTCCAACGGGGTCCTGGGCTGCCAGGGCTCGGAGCAGGGAGGTTTTGTCTCCGGCCAAATGATATTTTCCGGTGCTTTTCCATAAAAAACAAAAAAAAATTGGGAATTTGGAGAAAAGGAGCATTGAATTCCCACCTGGAAAAGGGCTGAACCCCACCCGAGTTATCCCTGGAATTCCGGGATGTTGTTCTGAAGGATTGGAATGCAAAAAAAGGGGAATTTGGAGAGATGGAGCGTTGAATTCCCACCTGGAAAAGGGTTGAACCCCACCCGAGTTGTCCCCGGAATTCCGGGATGTTGTTCCGAGGGATCGGGGTGCCGAGGGTGCGGAGCCAAGGTTTCGTTCCCGTTTTCCTTGGACGTTGCTGTGGGAAGGTGGGATCCCAAAGTCTGTTGGGTTTGCCGGCAGATTTCCAGTTTTCCGGTCCGCTGGGTTTCCCAGTTCCACGGAATCATGGAATGGTTTGGGATGGGAAGGACCTTTAAGCCCATCCAGGGACAAATTCCACCCTGCCAGGTGGATCCGAGCCCTGTCGAACCTCGGACGCTTCCAGGGGTGGGACAAGCACGGCAAATCTGGGAATTCCATCCCATCTCCTCTCCACCCTCACTGCCAGGAATTCCTTCCCAAAATCCCGTCCGACTTGGGGTCATCTCCCGCTTATCCCAACTGCATCCGTGTCCCCCGGAATAACGAAGCTGAAGGAAAAGTTGGATGGGAGGAGCTGGGATGGAATTCCCAGATTTTCCGAGGTTGTCCCACCCCTGGAAGTGTCCGAGGTTGGGCGGGGCTTGGATCCACCTGGAATTTGTCCCTGGATGGGCTTTAAGGTCCTTCTCGGATGGGATGGGGCAATGAAAAATTCCAGCAAATCCTTGGGAAAAGTTGCGTCAAGCCAGAAGAGTTTTCCAATGGTTCTCCGTTGGGAATTCCAGTCCACGGAATGCGGGAATGATGGGATGAACCCCTGAGCCAGGGATTCTCTGGGGAGAAGAGGCACCTGGAGGACACAGAGCTCGTGGAATTTTCCTTTCCGGGGAATATTCCAGCCGGGAAATGAGATGGTCTCGAGGGTCCCTTCCAGCCCCAAACCAGTCCGGAATTCCATTTATTCCCCTTTTTCCAAGCCAGGCTTAGATGGGCACCTGGATTCCTCCAGAAAGGGACAATCCAAAGGAACTCGTGGTGTCCACCTTGGAGATGGATTTTCCATCACCTCGGAATTTTCCAGCCCCTCCCTGAGGTCATCCCAACTTTCTTATCCGTGGATCCCCGGCTCCTGGATCCCTGCGGATCCCTTCCTTCCTCAGTTTCTGGGAAAGGGAAGAATCGCCATCAACTCTTCCCCCCTTTTTTTTTTTTAGGAGTTTGAATTTAAAATGGCTGGAAAAGCTGGGAAAAAAAAAATCCCCCTGGATAAACATTCCCCTGGATAAACATCCATCCCAACCCGCTGCGGCCGGCAGAGGGGAGAGAGGGAATTTTCCGCGGGCTTCGTTCGGGATTTCCGGATGATCCGATATCTCAAACGCGTCCATCAAATGCTCCAGTGCAAAATTCCTGGCAGGTTTTCCCGCAGCGGGGCAGGGAACGGAGGGGAATGGAAACAGAACCATCCAGGGGGGTCTCGGAAAGCGAATCCGACGGGATTGGAGTGCCCGCGGGCTCCCGGCAGGAATATTTATGTTCCTATGGAATGTTTTCCCTCTTTTTTTCACAATTGAAGATTGGACGGGATAACCAATCCGAGTCTCGGGGTTGAATTTACGGAGCGACGGATGAATGACGCTGGAGTTTCCCGGTTTTAATGGAATCCCGCCGTTTCTGACGCTTCCAGGAGGAATTGCTGCTGGGACAACCCTCGGAGGGCTGTCGGGAATCCCGCTGGGGTTTTCCTCCTCTTTGCTGGAGCCGGGAGTAACAATCCCAACCATCCCTCAGCTTTGGGTGGGATTTCGAAATTTCTCCTTCATCCCAGCGGTTCTTTTTCGGACGTCAGGAAGGAATTTGTTTAAATGGAAAGGATGGTCAGGCTCGGGAAGTGCCCAGGGAGGTTTGGAGTCTCCATCCCTGGAGGTGTCCGAGGAATTCCTGGATGCTGAGGTGGGCAAAGCTTGGACTCACTGATCCCACTTTTCCAGCCTCGAGGATTCTGGGATTCTTTGTCCTAAATCCCGGTGGTGTTAGATCCATGTTGGAAAAAAAAATTCCTGGTTTCACACACGGCAATAGCGACACAGCCGAATGCTCCTTATGCTGGGGTGCAGAACTAATGGATAACTTGGGAATGTTCCCCTGGAGAAGGGGAAAATCCCGGGAATGCTCAGAGTCCCCAAAGGGGCTCCAGGAGAGCTGGAGAGGGGCTGGGGCCAAGGCCTGGAGGGACAGGACACAGGGAATGGCTTCCCACTGGGAAAGGGGACATTGGGCTGGGATCTTGGGAATTAGCAATTCCTGCCTGGGAGGGTGGGCAGGGGCTGGGCTGGAATTCCCAGATTTCCCTGGATCCCTGGGAATGCCCAAGGCCATTGGGGTTCGGAGCAGCCTGTGTGATATTCCTGGGATTCCAGGGAATCTTCCTTTCCACGTCCATGTTCCGTGAATAAATCCAGGAGCCTGAGCTGGCACTGGATGCTCTCTGGTTGTCCCACTGCCTGTGGCAGAGCTGGGAGCAGCCGGGATCCACGGCGGATCCAGAAGGGAAGTGGAGCCTTGGGAATTCTCTGCCAGAGGTCCTGATTCAATCCCGTAATTTTTCCGTGAATTAAGAGTTGGGCGAAGTTTGGCAGCGCCGGCACTCAACGCTCGTTGCTCTCTTCGCCTTGGAAAGTTGCCCTCACTGGAATTGTGGGAATTTCTGTCGCTCCTAAGGATCCTGTGTGGGATCCCGGGGAGCCTTTGCCTAAATTGACTTGAATTAAATTAAATTATTTAAATTAAATTAAGGACATTAATTTGATTCATTAAATCAAGGCGTAAATTGTTGCCAACGCCTTCCAGAAGCATCTTGGGTTTTCCCACTGATTATCCTCATCCAAGGGTTTTCCAGTGCTCCTGCAGATCCAGAGCAGGACGCAGCAGGAATTCCAGGATTTCCAGGCTCTGCCCAGTTTTCCCGATGAATCTTTCATTTTCCCGTGGTTTCTCTCCCGGGTGGGATTTTAGGAACACTTCTGGAGCTTGGACAAGACGGAAAACAAGATCCCACCCCAGCTGATCCTCCAGATCTGGGACAACGACAAGTTCTCCTTCGACGACTATTTGGGTAAGTCGGGAATTCTGGGGATGGATTCCCCAAAAAAAAAAAAAAAAAAAGGGAAAAAAAAAGAAAAAATCACCGGCACAGGTTTTCTGTGGATGCTCCATCCCCGGAAGTGTCCGAGACCGGATTGGAGACCCCTGGGACAGTGGAAATTGGGAATTTGGCTTGGGATGGTCGGGGCGGCCCAAACTCCACGGGATCAGGGAACGTTCCACGTTTTCAGCGTTGCCCCGCCCACGTGCCTCACCCGGAACGTTCTCCCCCGCAGGATCCATCCAGATGGATCTCAACAGGATGCCCAAGCCGGCCAAGACGGCGGAAAAATGCTCCTTGGATCTTGTGGGCGATTCCCTGTCCTCCGGCCGCTGCGTGTCCCTCTTCGAGCAGAAGACCGTCAAGGGCTGGTGGCCCTGCGTGGCCGAGCAGGACACGCGGAAGATCCTGGCGGTAAAGTGGCCTCTCCGTGTTTTCCCTCGGAATCCTCCACTCCAATTCCCATCCCTGGGAGCCTCCAAGGCCGGGTTGGATGAGGGTTGGAGCGCCCTGGCATGGCGGAAGGGATTTGAATCCCTTCCCGATCCAAAACCGTTCCAGGATTCCCTGGAAGTTTCATTCAGGGCAAAAAAAAAAAAAAATTTCCCGTTTCCGGCTGGAGATTTTTGTGGATCCAGGTTTTTGTGGATCCGTCTGTGGTTGGCTGGAAGTTTTCCGGAATGCTCAGGTTTTTTTGGGATTTTCACCACGGTTTTTGGAATGCGCCACCGAATTTGGCTCCGCATCACGGCTATTCCCGATGGTCTCGTGTCCTGAGCACCAGGAAAAAAAAAAAAAAATTCCAGCTGTCCCAACGATGATTTTAAAGGATAATTTAAAAATCTGAATTTTAAATCAGCCCCGGAGCTGGCTCCAGGGAAATCGGGAATCAGGGAATAGGGAAAGACGGGACGTGGCATTTAGGGATGATCCGTGACAGCATGGACTTGATCCCAGAGGTTTTTCCAGCCTCAGGGATTCTGGGATTCTGCCCAGATTTGGGTGTCAGTGGGATCCAGGATTTCCTGGGATATTTCCAGTGACAGGTGAGGGATCTCCGGAATCCTGGGATCCTCGTGGCCGTTGTTGGGAGTGGGCTGGTTGTGCCCAAAGGAGATTTTCTTCCCCTCATCCCTGTTTTCCGCCCCTGTTTTCCTCACCTTTCCCCCCGCCCCGTTTTTTCGGGATAATAAATCTGGTTTTGTTTGGCCCATCCAGGGCAAGCTGGAGATGACTTTGGAGATCGTGGCGGAGCAGGAGCACGAGGAGCGTCCGGCCGGGATGGGGCGGGACGAGCCGAACATGAACCCCCGGCTGGAGGATCCCAAGTAAGGACATCCCCAACGGGAAAGGAACCACCAGGGCATGGAATTCCGAAGGTCCCAATGGGAATTCTGGGTTTCCGGCTGCAGGGAACTGGGATGGAACGGGTTTGCAAGTGGGTGGGATCCACTCTGAGCTTGTGGGGACTGGGAGGACCAGTTCCGTGGAACTGGGAAGTTGGTCCGGAGCACTGATCCGGTGGGATTGGGAGACTGGTCTGGACCATGAATCCAGTGGGATTGGGAGACTGGTCTGGATCATCGCTCCTGTGGGATTGGGAGACTGGTCTGGATCATGAATCCAGTGGGATTGGGAGACTGGTCTGGATCATGAATCCAGTGGGACTGGGAGACTGGTCTGGATCATCACTCCAGTGGGATTGGGAGACTGGTCTGGACCATGAATCCAGTGGGATTGGGAGACTGGTCTGGATCATTGCTCCAGTGGGATTGGGAGACTGGTCTGGATCATGAATCCAGTGGGATTGGGAGACTGGTCTGGATCACCAAGGAGGACATTCATGGGATGAATCCAGAAACATGGAAGAGCTGAGAGCAGTGGCATTGGGAGGTTGGTCTGGACCATGAATCCAGTGGGATTGGGAGACTGGTGTGGATCACCAATCCTGTGGGATTTGAAGGCTGGTTGGGACCATGAATCCATTGGGATTTGGGATTCTGGTCTGGAGCACCTAGGAGGACATTGATGGGTGATACCCAGAAGGATGGAGAGCTGACACATTCCAGTGGGATTGGGAAACTGGCCTGGACCACGAATCCAATGGGATTTGGAGTCTGGTCTGGACCATGAATCCAATGGGATTTGGAGTCTGGTCTGGACCACGAATCCAATGGTATTTGGAGTCTGGTCTGGGCCACGAATCCAATGGGATTTGGAGTCTGGTCTGGACCATGAATCCAATGGGATTTGGAGTCTGGCCTGGACCACGAATCCAATGGGATTTGGAGTCTGGTCTGGACCACGAATCCAATGGGATTTGGAGTCTGGTCTGGACCATGAATCCAATGGGATTTGGAGTCTGGCCTGGACCACGAATCCAATGGTATTTGGAGTCTGGTCTGGGCCACGAATCCAATGGGATTTGGAGTCTGGTCTGGGCCACGAATCCAATGGGATTTGGAGTCTGGTCTGGATCATCAATCCATCGGGATTGGGAGTCTGGTCTGGACCACGAATCCAATGGGATTTGGAGTCTGGTCTGGATCATCAATCCATCGGGATTGGGAGTCTGGTCTGGACCACGAATCCAATGGGATTTGGAGTCTGGTCCGGACCATGAATCCAATGGGATTTGGAGTCTGGTCTGGATCATCAATCCATCGGGATTGGGAGACTGGTCTGGACCACGAATCCGTTGGAATTTGGAAGCGGGTCTTGGCCACCCATCCACTGGGATTTGGCAGACTGGTCTGGACCACCAATCCAATAGGATTGGGAGTTTGGTCCCGACCACAAATCCACTGGGATTGGGGATCCGGGAGGACGGAATTCCGAGGTGACCTCCCCTTTCCCTCGGCTCCAGGCGTCCCGAGACCTCCTTCCTGTGGTTCACGTCCCCCTACAAGACCCTCAAGTTCATCCTGTGGCGCCGCTACAAGTGGCTGCTGCTCCTGGCCATCCTCCTCTTCATCCTGCTGCTTTTCCTGGGAATCTTCGTCTACGCCTTCCCGGTACGGAGCGGTTTGGGAGAGGACAGGGATCGGCCGAGGTCTGAGGGATTCAGGGGGGATGGAAAATTCCGGGCTGAGGAGCGCAATGGGTTCAAAAGGGACTTTTTTTTTTGGGATTTGGGATCCTCGTGGGAAAAATATGGAGGGGTTGGAGCATGTCCAGGGATGGGAGGGAGTTGGGAAGGGGGTGGAGCACCAGGAAAAGCTGAGGGAGATGGGAAAGGGGCTCATCCCGGAGAAAAGTGGGATCAGGGAGGACCTTGCGGCTCTCCACAATTCCCTGAAAGTTTGGGAGCCGGGTTGGGATTTGGGATCTGCTCCCAGGGAACGACAGGACATGAGGGAACGGCCTCAAGTTGTTCCAAGGGAATTTCAGGTTGGATACGAAGGAGAATCCCTCGTGGGAAGGGGTGTCCCGCCCTGGAGCAGTGGTGGAGTCCCCATCCGCGGAATTGTTCCAAAAGCAGCCGGATGTGGCGTTTGAGGACGCGGATAACGATGAGCAAGGGCCGGGGCTCTTTTCCAACCTCAACAATTCCATGATGTCAGGAATGGTGGAGATCCCAAAAAAACCCCAAAACCCACGGGAAGATCATTCCTTGGCAACACAAAGTGCCGGCACTGGGACAGATTCCCAAGGTTTTCCGGGATGCGGAGGGAAAAATTCGGGATAGCTTTGCCTGCCTTGATTGCCTTTGGCAAAATTCCATGGATTCCACGCCGGCTGGATTTGACCTCGGAATAAATGAGGGTGGGGCAGGGCTGGAGAAGCCTCCTCCTGCTGGAAAACTCCGCATTCCAGAAAAAATCTTGGCGCGGCTTTGGGAATGCCCCAGGATCTCTTTCCAAAGGGGCAGAGCAGGTGTTGTCCCAGATTTTGTGGGATCATGGGAAAAAAAGGAGCTGTAGGGATACCAGGCCAGGGGTTGGGTGGTGAATCCGTGGGATTTGTGGGAATCCCAGAGGATGGGAAGGAGCAGCAGGATCCAGAGGAGAGGAGGAGGCTCCGGGAAATCAGGGAAAACTGGGAATGCTTCCCACCGGTCAGACACTGGGATGGCGCTGGAGGGAGGGACCAGATTTATTCCAAGGGTTTGGAGAGGTGGGAATTTCTCTTAAAATTTTCTTGGGAAGAGCAACCAAAATCCAGGAATGAGTCTCAGTGCTTGTTAACTTTTCCCAATGATTCCCTCATTCTTCCAATGGTTCCGTTACTTTTCCAACAATTCCCTCTTTTTTTTTTTTTCAACGGTTCCCTCATCTTTCCGTTGACTCCCTCATTTTTCCAATCATTCATTCGTTTTCCCAATCGTTCCCTCATTTCCCCCGTGATTCCCGTGTTTTCTCGGTGATTCCCTTATTCTTCCAAAGATTCCCTCGTTTTTCCAATCATTCCCTCATTTTTTTAACGATTCCCATGTTTTCCAAATGATTCTCTCATTCTTCCAGTGATTTCCTCGTTCTTCCAGCGATTCCCTCATTTTTCCAACGATTCCCTCATTTTTTCCAGTGATTCCCTCATTCTTCCAGTGATTTCCTCATTTTTCCAACGATTCCCTCATTCTTCCAGTGATTCCCCCATTTTTCCAATGATTCCCATGTTTTTCCAATCATTCCCTCATTCCCCCAATGATTCCCCTATTCTTCCAATGATTCCCATGTTTTTCCAATGATTCCCCTATTCCTCCAATGATTCCCTCATTCTTCCAGTGATTCCCTCATTTTTCCAATCATTCCCATGTTTTTCCAATAATTCCCCCAGTTTTCCAATGATTCCCCTATTCCTCCAATGATTCCCTCACACTTCCAGTGATTTCCTCATTTTTCCAATCGTTCCCTCATTTTTCCAATATTTCCCCCTTTTTTCCAATGATTCCCCTATTCCTCCAATGATTCCCTCTTTCTTCCAGTGATCTCCTCATTTTTTCAATCATTCCCTCCTTTTTTCAATCATTCCCTCATTTTTTCCAATCATTCCCTCATTTTTTCCAATCGTCCCCTCATTTTCCCAATGTTTTCCTCCTTTTCCCAGCGATTCCCATGTTTTCCCAACGATCCCTCATCCTTCCGATGATTCTGTTATTTTTCCAATCATTCCCTCGTTCCCCCAATGGTTCCCTTATTCTTCCAGTGATTCCTTCCTTTTTCCAGCCGTTCCCTCCTTTTCCCCAACGATTCCCGTGTTTTTCCCTCCTCCCAGAACTACGCTGCCATGAAACTGGTGAAACCTTTCAACTGAAGCTGCTGCCCTGCGCCTGCCTGGGAATTCTGGGAAGGAATTTTGCCTCCGGAAGCGCAGAAGGAACAACCTCATCCCGGCCTCCAGCTGCTGCCAAAGGCTCCGCTTCCCCTTCGGAATTCCACCCGGGAAAGCGTCACGAAACCAAAGACCTCCCACCAAAATATTCCTGGTTTTCCAGCCTTCCGTGTTCTGTTGGAGTTTTCCTGGTTGGTAAATCCCCAAATCCGGCGAAAATCCCGGGAGGGAGCGGGGAAAGGACCTCTCCATCCGTAAATTGGGAATGTGCAGAGAATCCTCAGGGAAGGATTTGGGATTTGCCGGCCTGAGCCAATCCCACGGATTCCAGGCACTTTCTGGGGCTCTCTCTGATCCAGCCTCGGTTTCCCTTTTCCCCCCGTGTTATCCCGTTTATCTATTGTCAACCTATGGAAAAATGTGTTGGAAAACCGGGATGCCAGGGATGACGCGTCGCTTTCCCGAAGCTGAAACCCCGGGAATGGGAAAGGCCGCGGTGCAAAACCCGGGATTTGGAGCTGGTGCTCCTCCAAATCCCCGTTTCTCTTGGATTCTGAGGCCTTTGCCGTTCCACCATGGAATTCCGGAGCTGGTTTTCCCTTGGAGCTGCTCCACAATCCCACAGGTCTCCCGTTCCAGCTGGGAGAGGAGATCCCAGGAGCAGCTGGGCTTTGATTTCCTCCTCTCCCGCTGTCTTCCTGCCACCTTTTTTTTTTTTTTTTGGGAATTCTTTTTCGTGTCAGGATTTGCAGAATCCCAGAATCCCAGAGGCTGGAAAAGACCTTTGGGATCATCAAATTTCCACCTCGGCACCGAGTGCCACATCCAGGAATTCCTTGGACACCTCCAGGGATGGGGATTCCAAATTTTCCTGGCTAATTCCGAGGCCCGAGCGCCCTTTCCGTGAGGAAATTCCTGCTGCTGTCCACCCCGAGCCTCTCCTGAGGCCGTTCCCTCTTTTCCTGTTATTCCCCGGGATCAGATCCCAACTCCCACCCGGCTCCGAATCTTTCAGGGACTTGTGCCGAGCCACCGGATCCCTCTGGATCCTCCTTTTCTCCGGGATGAGCCTCACTCATTATTCCTTTAAAATCCAAAATTTTCCCTCGTATTCCCAAAGATTCTCACGGAAAACATCCCCAACCCAAAGTCGCGGCTGCCAGGGATTAACGGAGCGACAGATCCATCCCGGGATGGGATTTGTTCTCCAAACAAACCCCACGATCCACGACCTGCTCAGCCTCCCATGGATGGGCTGGGAATGCTGGGACATTCCCGCTTTTCCTGCTCCCTCCTCCTGTCCCTGGAGAGGGACGATCCCGTGGGATGCGGCGTTCGGGGATCGGTGACCTTGGCAGGGTTGGATTTGACCTCGGAGGTTTTTCCCGCCCCGGATGGTTCCGTAATTCCACGATTCCCAGGGTTTCCCAGCGCTGGGAGGAAAATTCTCATCCTGCGTGGAATCAAATCCCATTTTTCCATCGGAAAAAAATCCCATTAATATCCCGCCCCTCCGGCGCCTTGGCTGATCGGAGAAATTCCCGCCCTCCCCTCAGCAGGATGAGACTTATCCCCGATTCCACGTTTTCCTTGGAGCTCTGGCTGCTCCAGGAAAAGTGATCCCGAGGGATCGATTTCCCAGGAAAACCTGTGCTGAGGGCAGCTCCCGCCCCGCTCTGGCCGGGATTTTTAAACTAATTTTAAACTTTAAAAAATAAGGAATTTAATTTTCATTTTATTAATTAAAAATTTATTACTATTATTAGTTATATTATTAAAAACCCAGCCCAATTTCTTTGTTGGATCGGGATGCAATCCACGGGGGATTAAATCCCGGGATTCTCATGGAAACAGCTCCCGGGGCAGCTCCTGCTCCGTGTTTTCCTCAGGGAAAAACGGGCGGCTTTGGGATTTACGGGGATTTCTTTTTAGGGATTAATAACCCCACCCCCGCTGCTGCTGAGCTTTGGCTCATCCGTGGCCCTTTCCCAAAAAAAATCTGGGAGCGGAGGAATCGGCTCCGGATTTGCACATCCCGGGGCGGAGGTTTCGTTTTCCGTCGTTAAACGCTTCGTTTTCCTTCGTTGTTGTTTTTTTTTTTTTTCTTTTCCCTAAAATCCTCCCGGCCCCATTCCCTGTTTATAGCCGCCATCAAACCACCAGGATTCGCTCCAGTTTTCCAGAGGTTTTATTATCCCGGAGGATCCGAGGACAAAAGTTGCTCCTGTTTGGCTTTTGCTGGGATTGGGAATTTGGGTTTTTATGGGAATGTTGGTCCCGGCTCTTTTCCCACCGGCTGTGCCAGCGGGAATCCGGAATTCCCTGAGCGCTCTCCTGGAATCGCCAGTGGGAATTCAGGTTTTGAGATCTCTTGGATTCGCAGGGATTCCGGGATTTCCCACCCTGGGGTGTAATTCCCCGTGATCCCAACCCAAAATCTTGGAGCCGAGAGCTCCGGATGGATGCGTGATCCATCTTGGAATGCCACAGGTGGGACGCTCATCCCCCATCCCGTCAGGAAGACCGTGGGTTGCCTTTGGAATGTCCAAGGCCAGCCTGGATAAGGATCGGAGCCTCCTGGGATTGTGGAACGCCTGGAATGGGACGGGCTTGGAAGTTTGGGATTCGCTCCAGAGTCGCTTCCAGTGGGAAATCCTGGTTTTATTCCCAGCATTCCCCTGGCTCAGCTGGGACGGGAGGGAAGGATCCAGGGCACCCGATTCCATGAGGACAGGGATTTCCAGAGGGAAATCCGTGCTCCCTGCCCAGTTTTCATGCCGAGAGGATCCCGCGGGATTCCGGTGGGGGAATTCAGGTCGGAGCATCCGGAAAAACCAACTCCATCCCGTTTTATTTTTTTCCCCTGAACAAGCACGTCCAACTCCGGGCCTGGTTGTGTCTCCTCCAAATCCAGGTGGGAGCTGTCGAGAGAATTCCCTGTGGCTTCCGGTTTTCCAGGGAATTGCCTGGAATTTGTCCTGGCTCAGCCGTGCCTGCCTTATCCGCAGTAATGCCCCCAAGCACTGTGATTCCCAAAGAAACGCTCCGAAACCTTCCCGCGCCCGGTGTTTTCATTGCGGGGATGGAACCGCGGCTCCTCTTGGGAGCGGGAATGGGAAAACTGGGATTGTGGAGAAGGGAAAAAATTCCCGGGAATGCTCAGAGTGCCCAAAGGGGCTCCAGGAGAGCTGGAGAGGGGCTGGGGCCAAGGCCTGGAGGGACAGGACACAGGGAATGGCTTCCCACTGGGAAAGGGGACATTGGGCCGGGATCTTGGGAATTAGCAATTCCTGCCTGGGAGGGTGGGCAGGGGCTGGGCTGGAATTCCCAGATTTCCCTGGATCCCTGGGAATGCCCAAGGCCGGGATGGATGGGATTTGGATCCACCTGGGATGGTTGGAGCTGTCCCTGCCCATGGATGGGGTGGGAATGGGATGATCCACAAGGTCCCTTCCCACCCAGCCCAGTCCATGATTCCAGGATTCCCTGCCCGTGCATGGAAGTTAATTTCCCAACGTTCCGCTGTTTGAGTGTTTCCCTGATCCCGGATTTCCTCGGCCTGATGCCGGGAGTAATTCCAGCCTGGAATTCCCAACTGTGGCAGCTCCTTTGGGACCCTCCACGCCCCACACCCCCGTTGTGCTCCCATTCCCTCCAGGACCCGGTGGAGCTGGAAAACTTCCATCCCACACCCGAATTCCCTCAATCTCCAGCGTCCATCCCCAAAAAATCCCCGGGAATGAGCTGGATTGATTTTCCTGCTCAATAAGACCAAATTTCCAGGCGCTGCCTGGTTTTATCCGCTCCAAAGGGAGAGTTTTCCACCCACAATCCCGGATTTTCCTGGAGCAGTTGGAGAAGAGGGAGGTGGTGCGCGGAAATGGGATCCGGGTCAAGGTGCTTCCATAAAAATTTTTTTGGGAGCCGTCGGCAGCTGGATTTGTTGGTTTGACCTCCCCTGCTCATTCCCGGGAGCGCAGATCCAACGGGAGCGCTGATCCCGTGGGATGATCCCTAAAAACCCCCACCGTGGCCTCCCGCCTCCCCAATTCCATCACTTTTCCCGTGGGAAGCTGCAGATTTCCCGGGATTTTGAGTGACGCGAGGCATTTCAGCCTTGCCTTGAGGCCTGACCCCTTCCAGGCTTTCCCAGGATTCCCGGCGCTGGAATTTCCCCCCTCTGGAAAACGCAGCCGTGGAAAAGGTGACGATGAATTTGAAGGTTAAAACTGATAACCTGGGAAGTCCTGGAATCGGCTTTTTCCATGGATAACCTGGCGTTTTTTAGCGGGATTCATCCCAGAAAAGCCCAAACCCCGGGATTGAGGGATGATTGGGAGTTCCCAAGATTCCCGAGAAACGAGCCGTGAGACTGCTCCGGCTTTGTCGGAAAACGAGTTCAATTTTTCCCGTCTGCTTTTCCCGTTCCCATCCCGGCCTTCCCAAAGAACCGATCCCTGGAATCTGATAAAAATCGGAACGTTTTTTATCCCTCATAAAGAAAAACAAAAAATAAAGAGGAAAAGGCTCCGGATGCATCCGGGGTTTTATTCCAGCTGGAAGCTGGATTGGACCTGGATCTCCCCTCCAGGCTGGAACGTTTTCCATGATCCTTCGCCTTCCCAAGCTTTCCCAAAATCATGGAATGATTCAGGGAAGGGGCCTGAAAGCTCCTCCCATTCCGTGGGATCCGTGATCCTTTTTTTTTTTGGCTTTTCCCACTTTTCCCTCCACCCTCTCCACCTTTCCCAGGCCTCATCCAAACCCAGCATCCCCGGGAAAAGGGATGGGAATGAAACCCTCACAAATCAGGGAAGTGTGGGCTCTCCCAAATCCAGCCTCGTTTTCCCTCTTTTCCCTTCTTCCCGGAACTCCTGGGAGTGAAATTCATCCGCCCTCCCTCCTCAGTGGTGGGATATCCCGGAGGTTTTCCCCGGGAACAACCAAATCCCACGTTCATGGAAATCGTGGAGCCCGGGCGCTTTAACTGGATGGAATTCCGGGGGCTGCTGGAAGGAGGGAGAAGCTTCTTTATTCCTGGTTTTTTTCCCTTTATCCCTGTTTTTATCCCTTTATCCCTGTTTCTTTCCTTTATCCCTGTTTTTTTTATCCCTTTATCCCTGTTTTTTTTCTTTATCCCTGTTTTCTTTCCTTTATCCCTGTTTCTTTTGTCCCTGTTTTTTTCTCCTTTATTCCTGTTTTTTTCTTTCCTTTATCCCTGTTTCTTTCCTTTATCCCTGTTTCTTTACTTTTATCCCATTTTTTTCCTTTATCCCTGTTTTATTTCCTTTATCCCTGTTTTTTCCTTTATCCCTGTTTTCTTTCCTTTATCCTTGTTTTTTTTCCTTTTCCCCTGTTTCTTTACTTTTATCCCAGTTTTTTTTCCTTTATCCCTGTTTCATTCCTTTATCCATTTTTTTTTCTTTCTTTTATCCCTGTTTTCTTCCCTTTATCCCTGTTTTTTTTTCTTTTTTCCCTGTTTTCTTTCTTTTATCCCTGTTTTCTTTCCTTTATCCCAGTTTCTTTTTTCCCTGTTTTTTTCTCCTTTATTCGTGTTTTTTTCTTTCCATTATCCCTGGTTTTTTTCTTTATCCTTTCTTTTTTCTTTCCTTTATCCCTGTTTCATTCCTCTATCCCTTTTTTCCTTTCCTTTATCCCTGTTTTCTTTCTTTTATCCCTGTTTTCTTTCCTTTATCCCAGTTTCCCCCCCCCCCCTTTGGAACAAACTCCGAAGGTTGTGCTTCCCTCCCAAGCCAATAAAGACAAACAGCGCTCGGTGGAGACGAAAAACCGCGAGGAAAGAAATCCCAGGATGAGCCAGAGGTTTGCAATTCCCTCTTTTTTTGCCGAGGCAAACGGCGGGAAGGATCCTCGGTGGCTGGGAGACAAAGCCCGGATTCATTGTCTCCCTCCACGGAAAACAGGGACCAGTTGGGATGAGTCTCCTTCCAAAGGGTGGGAATGGCCTTGGAGCTTCCCAACGAGCCCAGGTGGGGACAGGGAGGTCGTTGGAGGGGTTGGGAGGTCTCCGCGCTGGAATTCCGGGAAGAGCTCATCCCACTTTTCCCCCCAGGGACGGGGAGCAATCGGAGTCAGGCGCCTCCAGGTCATTCCTGGTTTTGTCTTTTTTTTAGGGATGACGCAATCCCAGGGAAAGCAAACAGAATTAAAACACAAAGGCAGGTTGGGTTTCGTTTCTGATTTCCACTCCTCCCAGTAATCAGGGATCGTGGAATTCCAGGATTTCCTTTGCAAGGATGAAACCCCAAAAATATTCCCCTTCCCACAGGATAACGGAATTTCCCTCCAATTCCAGCGCGGTTTTTGTGAGGAATACCAGAAATCCCAAAATGTTGTGGGCGATGGAGATATCTGGGCTCACCTCCCTCCTGGTCTGAGCTCCGGAAATCCTGGAGATGCCGAAGACTTTAATTAATTCATCTATTATTAATTAACTAATAGTTTTTTATTAATTTCTTTGATCGATTAATTTAATATTAATTGTTTTTACGTTCTCAACGCGATCCTAAAAAAAATTAACTTGGAGAGGCTCATTCCCACTTTCCTGCCTCTCCCGCCTCCGATCCCAACCTGGAATTAACTCAAACCAGGGATTTGTCCCAAAGATTTAACTGTGGGGAATTCCAGCTTTCCCACGGAAAAACTGGATGGGAGGGAATTGAACGAGGGAAAAAAGCCGGAAAAAATACAGGGAAGAGAGCTGGGATATCTGGGAGAAGGGAGATTCCGTGTGGGATGAGGTCGGAATTTCCAGGCTTGTCGAACCCATCCCGAATTAGAAAAGGGCCGGGAATAAATCCCGGCCAAGCAGGAAAACCGAAAGGAAAAACTGGGAGACGATAGAGAGGAAAAGGTCGTGGATTCATCCCGGATTTTATTCCAGCGGGAGCAGCGGCTGAGGTCGGGTTGGGCCTTGGCATTTCCTCGAGGTTGGAATTTTTCCCCGATCCCTCGTCTTCCCGAGTTTTCCCAGAATCATGGAATGGTTCACGGACGGGACCTTAAATCCCATTCCAAGGGCAGGGACACCTCCCGCTATCCCAGGATGCTCCAAATCCATTCCAACCTGGCCTGGGACACTTCCAGGGATGGGGAAGCCACAATCCCAAATTCCCATGGCTCCGAGGAGGATTTTCCACCCTCTCCTCACCGCTGGGAACATTCCCCTTGGATCAACTTTGGGGGTTCATGGGAAAAATCCCAAACTTCCGTGTCCAAGTGCTCCCTGTGCCAAGGAGAAGGAGCAGGAATTCCGCTCCTGGTTGTGCCGGCGGGTGGACGAGACATTCCAGGCCGGCCAATTCCAAAGGTTTCTGCTTCCCATTAAAGTCCCGGAGAGCAGCTGGAGCTCTGGAGTCCGTTCAATGCCACTTTTTTTTTAATTTTTTTTCGGGAATGGGCTTGGATTTCAGCTGTTTGTTTTTTATATCCACGGATGCCGAAAAAAAAAAAAGAAATAAAAATGAAAATGAAATAAAATAAAAATGAAATAAAAGGAAAAAATGGACGACGGGATGCGGGATGGGAAAAAAACCCGTCGGAAGATCAAACACGGATTCTCTGCTCCGACGTGCCGAGCGTGGAAAAATCCTTTTAGAAATGTTGGAATCTTCAGCACACGGAGGTAACGGAGAATTATCCGGAATTCCGGGATTGGAATGGCCGGGATTTGTGCTGGGGAATGGGGGGTTTCCTTTCCGTCCTGGGATGGATTGCCTGGGAAAATAGGGATGGGAATCCTTCTTCCAAAGGTGGCGTCGGGGAGACCTCGGAACTGGGAGAAATGGGATGGAATGGACGAAAAGGGTTCCGACTCCGTGATTTAGGAAGGAATTCTTGGCTGTGAGGGGCTGGGATGGGATTCCCGGAGAAGTTGCGGAAGTTTCATCCCTGGAAGTGTCCGAGGCCAGGTTGGACATTGGGGCTTGGGAGAGCTGGGAATGTTCCCCTGGAGAAGGGAAAAATCCCGGGAATGCTCAGAGTGCCCAAAGGGGCTCCAGGAGAGCTGGAGAGGGGCTGGGGCCAAGGGCTGGAGGGACAGGACACAGGGAATGGCTTCCCACTGGGAAAGGGGACATTGGGCCGGGATCTTGGGAATCAGCAATTCCTGCCTGGGAGGGTGGGCAGGGGCTGGGCTGGAATTCCCACATTTCCCTGGATCCCTGGGAATGTCCAAGGCCGGGTTGGATCCGCTTGGATCCACCTGGGATCAGGGAATGTGCCCCTGCCCATGGAACTGGACGGGATCCATGGGATTTAAGATCCCTTCCCATCAAAACCATCCCAGAATTCCCAGGCAGTGCTCTCCCAGGTGCAGAATTCCAGAGCTGGAATGGACTTCAGGAGCTCCCGGAGGGAACCGGGGGTTGTTTCCCTGGGGCCATTCAACACCACCCGCAGGGAAATTTGGGAAAATCAAAGAATCCCAAAATCCCAGACCGGCTTGGACGGGAAAGGACCTTAAACCGCATCCCATGGGACACCTTCCCCTATCCCAGATCCCTCCAAGCTCTTCCCAGCCCATCCTCCTGAACTCCTGGAAGCCTGCATCCATCAGCCGACGGTGACATCGCAACCCGCCGAGGCGTCGGGACATTCCCGACTCCCGAAAATCCGCCTCCTCCAGAGGCTGGGCAGGAGCAGCGCCCCATCCATCCTGTCAGCGCGGTTATTCCCGGGTTTTTTTTCTGGCTCTGGGAACACAGGGAGGGTGGGAAGTGTGAGGGAGAGGGGGGTGGGGGTGGCACATCTGGATGCACTCGGGCCGGGGGCAGCTGTTCCCTCATCCCGCTCGCTCCGGGTCTGGAATCAATTTTCCAAAGGGGATTTTTTGGTTTTTTTTTTCCTGTCTAAATTGAAGCCCAAAGTCTGCTTGGCTCCTTCTCTCCCGGTTTTCCAGCTCAGGGATTTTATTCCTTGGCCTCGGGAGGCTTGGAAAAAAAAAAAAATAAAATAAATGGAAGTGGTGGAAAAGGAGACTGAGCCGATCTTCCAGAGGGAGGGAAAGGAGGGAATGCTGGGCTCCATGGAGCTGGGAAGGGGAGAAATTCCAGGAGGAACCGGGTTATTCCCAAAGGGATTGACCGTCCGCCTCTCCCGGTCCTGGTTTTAGCTGGAAGCCACTTGAAGTGAGGTTGAATTTTGGGAGCGAGATGAAATCCAGGAATTTTTTTTCCCATGGAAAAATGGAGCTGTAGGGTGTGCTGATGGAGCCCTGGGCTCCGGAGGAAGGGGGGGGAGGAAAATCCGGGATGGGAATTATTAAACTGCATCAAAAATTTGTCCATGTCAATCCCTTGGAATTCCAGGGGAACTCCATTGGTATAAAAACCGGGAAAAGGGGCACCCCCCCCCAAAAAAAAAAACCCCAGAATTTTTGGGAAGGCGGGACGTGATCCAGAGGCGGGAAAGGATCTTGGTGTCCGGATTCAGGTGGAGCGTGCAGCTTTTTGGGAAAAAAGAAATGATTTATGGGATTGCAACCAGCGAGGGACAGGGAAATTGGGAATGGCTTCCCAATTGGGTGGGATATTGGGAAGGATTTTTTTGCGGGGGGGGGAAGTTTGTCCCAAAAAAAAAAACCCCCAAAACCACGAGAACTCAGGTGGTTCCACAGATTTTCCATACCCACAGGTCAGATTCCCGCTGGGAATTCATTCCGTGGGTCCTTCTCCAGCTCCTGGAGAGGGATTCACCCTGATGGGATTGGGAAGAGTCACTTGGAGCTCATCAAGATCCCGAGAATCCGGATTTTGGGAGCAGGAGCAGCTCCCTGGTGACGTTCGCACCTCGGGAGAGGTTCTTCCATCCCAGGAGAGAGAGAGAGAAAAAAAAGCGGGATCATGGAATGGGTTGGGAATCCCAAATCCCAACAAAAATTGGGCGGAAATTCTGGAAATCGAAGGATTTTCCACCGTTTCCAGCTTTTCCTCCAGGAGTTCTGGATCCGTATCCCGTTCTAGGACCTCCAAAAATCCCAAATCCCGCTGCCAATTACATGGAAAAGCTGGAAATCCAAGGATTTCCCACCTTTTCCAGCTTTTCCTCCCGGAGTTGTGGATCCACATCCCATTTTTGGGCCTGAGAAGGGAATCCCCAACAGCAGCCCAAACCTCATTCCTGCACTTCCGACTGCGGGAATTCCGCTGGAAAAACGGAGATTTCACCGGAATCTTGGAGATTTCATCTCAAAATCCCTTGGAAGGACAGGCAGGAGTCTTGGGATCCTTAGGGAAAAACTCGGAACCTGCGGGATCAAATCCGCGTGGAACAAAAACGAGTTATTTCTCTGTTCCTGCCAGGTTTTGGGATTTGAAAATCCGGGACCGCTTTCTATCCCTGCTCCTCTCTGGAATTCCAAATTTTTTTTAATTTTTTTTTTTGCCGAAACCCCAGCATTCCCAACAACCTTTTCCTGCTTTTTTTTTTTTTTTTCCCCTCCCCCCGATCCAGCTCCGCTTCTTCCCCGGGAAGAGTTTTTCCCGTCTCTGCTCCTCTTTATGGGATTTCCATGCCCTGACGCGACCCCCGTTAATTCCCAAATTTAAAAAAAAATCCGGCTGAAGACACAAAAAAAAACCCAACTCCACTTTTTTTTTTTTTTTTTTTCCTTTTCTTTTCCTTCTGTTCCTGGGCTCATAATTTTTTACGAGCTCGGCGATTCCGAGCGGTTCCATTTCCCGGCTCCTCGCCGCTCGTTATTTCCACCTTGGGAATTTTTATTGGCTGGGGACGGTAAACAAACGACATTTGTTTTCCCTAAAAATCCACGTTCTTCCCCCCATCTCCCGCTCCTCGTTTTCCTGGTTGTTCCCGGTCTGGGCTTCTGTTTGTCTCCTATCCCGTGGCCACGCGGAAGGGATGGAGGTGCAGGGAAAGTCGGGATCCCTGTTTTCCTTGGAGAAGGTTTGGGGTTGGGAAAAAAGGGATTCGGGGGGATAAATGGTTTTTTTTTGGGGGGGGATACGTGGTCGATCATTCCCGGAGAAGTTGTGGATGTCTCATCCCGGGAAGTGTCCAAGGCCAGCTTGGATATTGGGGTTTGGAGTGACCTGGGAGAGTGGGAGGTGTCCCTGAACGTGGGTGGGGTGGGATTGTTGGGATTTCAGGTCCCTTCCCAACCCAAAGCATTCCGTGTTTTTCTGAGGGATGTGGGAAATTCTCCCCGCGGCGGCTGAGCTCCCCGAAAGGAAGCAGCACATCCAGGGAATCCCAGAATTCCCACGCAGAGCTGGAGCTGGGTGCACACCCTGGAGCAGGACCTGGCCATCCCATCCCGTTATCCCATCCCAATCCCAACCCCAACCCCATCCCATTCCCATTCCAATCCCGTTATCCCATCCCATCCCATCCGTCCCATCCCATTCTCATTCCCATCCCAATCCCAATCCCAAACCCAAACCCAAACCCAAACCCAAACCCATCCCATTCCATTATCCCATCTCATCCCATTCTCCTCCCATCCCAATCCCATCCCATTGCATCCCAATATCCCGTCCAATTATCCCAGTATCCCATCCCATTCCCATCCCATTATCCCATTATCCCATCCCGTTATCCAATTATCCCATCCCACTGTCCCATCCCACTATCCCATCCCACTATCCCATCCCATCCCAATCCCATCCCATTCCATTCCCATTCCAATCCCATTATCCTATTACCCCATCCCACTATCGCATCCCATTATGCTGTCCCATCCCATTATCCCATTATCCCATTATTATCCTAAGCTGTCCCAATCCCAAACCCAGTCCTAAACCCATCCCATCCCATCATCCCATCCCATTATCCCATCATCCCATCCCATTCTCATCCCCATCCCATTCCCATTCCATCCCATTAACCCATCCCATCCCATGGATCCCACCCCATCCCAATCCCATCCCACCCCATCCCATTATCCAATTATCCCATCCCATTCCCATTCCACTATCCCATTCCATCCCATCCCATCCCATCCCATCCCATCCCATCTCATCCCACTCCATCCCATTATCCCATTATCCCATTATCCCATCCCATCCCATCCCATCCCATGGATCCCACCCCATCCCAATCCCATCCCACCCCATCCCACTCTCCCATCCCATTATCCCATTATCCCACCCCGGGACGAGCCGGGAAAACCTTTCCGTGGGGCACTCTCAGCACCGTCCTATCCCAAAGAAATCCAGACCCATCCCTGGGAAGGGAAATCTTCGGAGCGAGAAACACTCGGAGCAATTCCCAACTCTCCGCCCTCGTTCCTCGAGCCAGAAATAAATCCACGGAGCAACAACAACAACAACAAAAACCTCTCAGGGACTCGCAGGTGCTCGGAGGCCGTCGAGATTTCCCGGGAATCGCTTCCTTTTTCCTGGTGAAAATGGGACAGAAATCCATCCAGAGCCCTCGAAAAACCCCCACGGAAGCGGAGACATCCGAGCCGGGACGAGAACTCCTTGATCGGAGCTTCCTTTCCCGTTTTTCCCCTCTTGATCCGTAGGGAAGAGCGGCTCCTGTGACGTGCCCGTCAGTGCCTGGGGAGGAGAGGGACGAGCGCAATTAGCTCGGGAATTGTTGAGGAATAAAGGTCGGCTCGTTAGGAGAACGGAATTAATTAATTCCCAGAGTGGTTTTTTTTTAATTCATCTCCAGGAGGCTCTCCAGGCCCTCGGGAGGCTCAGCCAGGTGAGGAAGGGGAAGGAGGGAATCGCGGCTCCAAACGGATCCGGACTTGTCCTCTGGGAGCAGCTGTGGGAGGGTCAAAAATATCCCGGGTTTCGCCGAATCCCGGGAAGGTTTGCCGTGGGATGGGTTTAAGGCTCGGCCAGTTCCACCCAGGGACAATTCCCGCCCTCCCGGGTGGATCCGACCTGGCCGCGGACACTGCCAGGAATTCCAGCGGGGAATAAAGCTCCTCTCATTTTTCCAGAGGCGTGAGACTGTGAGGACAGGAGGCTCCAAGGATTGGGATGGGATCCAGCCGCATTGGGATGAGGGATCCAGCTGGAGAGGGGCCTGGAGGGACAGGACACAGGGAATGGCTTCCCGCTGGGAAAGGGGACATTGGGCCGGGATCTTGGGAATTAGCAATTCCTGCCTGGGCTGGAATTCCCAGATTTTCTGGATCTCTGGGAATGCCCAAGGCCGGGTTGGATCCACCTGGAATAGTGGGAATTGTCCCTGCCCATCCAATTGGATTTAGAAGGTCCCTTCCCACCCAACCCATCCCGTGATTCCCGAGCTCTGCCGTCGCTTTTCCATCCACCCGGAGCTCTGGGTTATTCCCTCCTTTTCCCAGAAAAGCTCCGCGGGCCTTCTGGGCAAAACATTCCCTCCCAAAATAGCCGGGAAAGGGCCCCGGGAAGCCGCAGAGATCAGAGGTGCTCCGAGGGAGCAGCTGTTGGGATGGATCCATCCCAGATGGGGAAGGGAACGGCTCCATCCCGGGAAAAATTTCCTTGTTCCCTCCCAAAACCGACCTGGCAAAGGAGGATCGGAGAATTCCCACCGGATTTTGTTGTTGGTTTGTTTGTTTCAGCTTTTATTCCTTTTTTGATTTTTTTTTTAATTGAGTTGCTCCTGATTGCAGCAAAAGAAAATGGAAAAACCTGGAATTCTGGATGGGGATTGGGAGCGCTCGGAGAGGTCTTGGAAAAATCCCGATTTCCGTTTTACCTGGGCCGGGTGAACCGACCTGGGTGAGAACAAATTCCATGATTTTGGCTACGGATGGGGCCGGGATTTGAGGAGACGGGAATGGGATAATTCCCCTGAGTGTCGTCCTGAGGGGGATCCCAGGGACGGCAGGAGGGAAAAATCTTTCACGGAATTGCGGAATTCCGGCGTGGTTTGGGTGGGAGGGGAATTTAAACCCCATCCGGTTCAATCCAGGGACAACTCCCATCATCCCAGGTGGATCCAGCCTTGGGCATTCCCAGGGATCCAGGGAAATCTGGGAATTCCAGCCCAGCCCCTGCCCACCCTCCCAGGCGGGAATTGCTAATTCCCAAGATCCCAAAAAAATCTTCCCTTTCCCATTCCCTGTGTCCTGTCCCTCCAGGCCTCGGCCCCGGCCCCTCTCCAGCTCTCCCGGAGCCCCTTCAGGCCCTGGAAAAAAAGCTCCAAGTTTTCCCTGGAATGTCCCGAGAACACTTTTATTTGATGACCTTTTGCTGGACGTTTCCCTTGTCCCTGTATCCCAAAAAAACCCCTCCCTTGGATAACTCCTCGTTCCGAGGGCAGGAATCTCCTCAACCCACGGGTTTGGAGATGATTTCGCAGCTCTGGAAGTGCTCCATCCCAAAAATCCTCTCCGGAGCTTTTCCCTGGATTTTTTGAGGCCCCACACACACACAAAAAAAAATTCCTTCATTTCCTAGAGGGGGAAAAAACTCCGGTTTCCTGTTGGAAAAGGCCTGGGATGAAAAAGGAATTTAAAAAAAAGCGGGATCCAGAGTTTGGTGGTGGGATATTTCCCCGTTCCAGCTCCCGCCCTGCTGGACATGGATCAAATCCCCTGGATGGAATTCCAAGCACGGAATTCCAGAGATTGGCATCACCCCCCTGCTTTCCCAGGGAATATTTCCCCGGGGGTTTCGGGATTCGGGATTTTGGGATTCGCGGTTTCAGCCTCTCTCGGGGGTGTCCGCGGGTGTTTGGGATATTCCAAGCAGGAATTGGATTTTCCTGGCTCTGGGAAAAGAATCTGGGATGAGCTTTGCCCTTTCCCTCTGGAGCAGCGAAGGTGATTTTTCCTTGGAAAAGAGCCGGAGGAAAAAAAAAAACGGGAAAAGCGGGAATTCCTGGCGGCAGCAGAGGGAGCTCTTCCATTGCCGATGAGGCCGGAATCCCTCGAATCCTGAATCTCCCATTCCAAGTTTTTTTATTTTCCGGGATCAGATCCCACCTGGAACAGCTGGAGCCCCTTCCCGGTCCTTGTCACCCGAGGCTCCCAAAAAACCCCGTTATCCCCAAATTCCTGGAAATTCCCTCCACCCCTCCGAGGATTCCCTGTCTGTATTCCCTCTAAAATTCCCACTCCACGGATATTCCCAGATTTTTGGGGGGGTTTTTTTCAGGGTGGAAAAAAGCTCCAAGGCTGATGGGAGAGAAGAATCCTGGAAAATCCTGGAAAAATTTCCTCCTGACGACACAACTGGAGCCAAGAGGATTCCGAGGAGAAATTCCCGGTCCCTGCCGAGTTTTGGGATGCGGGATCACGGATATCAGGGAATTGCCAGGTTCTTACGGAATGCTGAGGGCTCGGATCCCTCAGAGCTTTTCCAGGGATTCCCTTTCCGTTGTGGAGACATCCCATAATTTCCACTTGGCCCTTTCCAAGGAATTAAAGGGAAGAAGGATCCAAAAAAAGAGAGAAGGGAGAGGAGATTCCTCTTGTCCTTTGGGATTTGAAGAAACTGGGATCCGGTGGATTTTCCCAATGGGCTCAAATATTCGGGAGCGTTCCATGGAATTTTTGGAAGTGTTTTCCCCAGAATTTCCTTGGGAAGGGATGATGGGGGATCCCTGGGAATTCCCTGTTCCCTCTGGAACTCCTGCTCCGTAGAAAAGGTTTTCCGAGCTTTTCCAAAGGTCTCTCCAAGCGTTTTTCCATCCGAGGAATATTTTTTCCCCGGGGATTTATCCAATTTCCTCATCCCAAGATAATCCCGAGTTCCTCTCCCCAGCCCTTGGTTCATCCCTGTTCCCAAAATTCCCCAATTCCTCCTTTCCACGTCCTTTTCCCCTGTCCCAGCCATTCCCAGTATCCCACATTTCCTCTTCCCAACCCACGGATGGGATTTGGCCCTTTTCCAACCTCAACGATTCCATGATTTTATTCCCCCCCAGATCCAGCTGCTCTGCCCGGATCTGCTCTTCCTTAGCGGGGAATGTTCGGAACAACGAGCCCTTCCCGAATCTGGGAATTCCAGCGGATTTGGAGCACCCCGGAAATTGGGAATGGTGGCTAAGGACGTGGAGAAGTGACCCGGAGGAGCAGGGAAAGCAGCCGGAATTCCAAAGGGAATCGCCCGGTGGATGGGATCAGCTGGGAACAGATCCAGGCGGGATGTGGGACAGGGAATCTGCAGGGAATCGCTTCGAGGTTGGATTGGGATCGGTTCCGATCCATTTCCTCCTTCATCATCCCAGGCAGGGATGTTTGAGCCGCTCCTCCTGACCAGGTCAGAGAATTCCAAGCGGGCAGATCCTAAATCCAGGATTTTTTCCTCGGGTTAAATCCTTTCCAGTCAGATACTGTGGAGTCAAAATTCCTTCAATTTTTTCCCCCAAAAATTTAAGGGAAACAAAGCACAGGTCATGGGAATTGTGCTCCAAGTGTGGTCTGACCTGATCGGAGAATTCCGAGGAGGGAGACGCTAAATCCAAGATTTTTTTCCTCGGATTAAATCCAATCCAGTCGGATAATCCGAATTCCGATGGGATTTTCCAAGGAAAACCCGGGAACGCAAAGGCTGGAGCAGCAGCAGAGGAGCCCCAGGGATTCCCTCCACCCTCCTCCGCCATCTCCACACAT